>NC_137497.1:8401220-8408720 GCF_041902795.1 Electrophorus electricus
GGCGTTTATGAAAAATGGTAGAGTGAAATCTGTCCAAACTTACTCTGCTGATACTCTGCAAATTCAGTCTATACAAAATTAGTGCATTATTTCGCCTAAAGGTAGTTTGAATTTAATATGGATTTATGAAGAAATTGTACAGTGAAATGTGTCCAAACTTACTCTGCTAATAGTCAAGGGCTTCTACTCACATGTGGTAGTGGAACTGCTTTTGCATTTTGTTAAAATTCAGAAAAATATGTAAAACTTCAATATAGATTTATTAATGATCTGGTGATGGCCAAGGACCACCATTCAATTGGCAGTGGAAAATTTCATCCATAGTTCCCCTGCCCTGCACATTTGCCACATTTCAATAGTGATAACCCCTGTATCAGCTGGCAGTCAAGATCTATAACCTTCTGAGAAACATTATGTAGAAAAAGCATTTTCCACAATGCTTATTACGCTGTGTAAATATATTACCAATTGTGTTTAATGTAATTATGCAATTAAACTAGTTCAATCAAGTAAACTGTATTTTGTACTTTTAAATGTAGTAAACATGCATGTTCATCAAAGCTCTTAAAAATACAGCGAAATACCGTAAAATCGCGCATATAGGCGCATAATTTAAAGCGCGGACGACTAGACCGTGAATCGCTAAAGCGTGGATAGCGTGATCGCGGTTGTAACCTAGTGACCACCTGTAACCTAGTAACCACCTGTAACCTAGCTACAAGGTTTAAATGTGTTTAAACTGATGTAGGGGACCTGACCGATTAATACACAGCTGTACTTCATGAACACCAGATGTTATAAATCACATCCCCGTCAAATCTCCCGTCACACCCTCACCCTCCTTCCTCCTGCTCTGAACTGCATTTCTCCTAAAGACTGTAACTTGATTGTTGCAAGAAGCCAAATCTTTTTTAGTGATGGTTTGGTCAAATTGTTGAGACTGTTAGCTGGTTAGATATCTGTGCTGAACAGTAAACAACTAAACAAATCAACATAGCTAGACTTTCTTTGCTAACATTACCTAGTTAGCTGTTATCCATGAATGACGATCAGAGATTCAGTGAAAAATTCATACAGGCTTTGTCTGTCTGTCTTAGTCCATCTACTTTTACTTTTTGTCTGTCCCTTTCTGGTATTTTCCTTTTCTCTTGGAAATCACCATAGCAGCAAATATCCTCTAATTCCAGTTTGTGATTTTCTGTCATTTTCATGATCCACTACAGTTCTCTTCACCTCAGTAAGTTAAAACAGCTCCCCTGATGCTATTGGCCACTGTAATGACGTCATTCAATATTCTGCCGCCCCGGCCGTCCTACCACATATGTGATTGGATAAAATTACTGTCACTCAAATTGAGAAACTTGTCACTCATATTGCTGTTACTGCTGGATACAAGTGCTTCTTGGATATTCATGTTATTACTACATTTTTTTTTTTTAAATGGTACAATTTTAAGAATTTGTGGAGTGTTTTTATTGTACCTTTTGACATTTTTTTAATACGTCAACATAGACTTCCTAAAAACACAAGGGCAACAATCACAAGGTTATTACTGTATTTCTAGACCAAACTGTTTTCTGCTGTTTCGTGTGCTCCCAGTTTTAGTTGAGAAAAATATTAGGAATATTATCTTCACTACATATAATGGTGTTATACTGTTTCTGATCATTCTGGTGCCCTACACACACCCAAACACACCCTGCTGCTACCACACTACAGTTACAGTGAAACTACAAACACTCCATAACTGCAGCCTGAAAAGATTTAATAGACAGACTGAACACAGGCATGCTAATAGAACACACATTTGTACCTTCAGTTTCCAGAGTTGGCTCTGTCCTAGTACAACTCCACCAGGTCATTTGTGCCAGTGTTGGGTAGTGTAGTCAATTGTGTGGCTGTGTGTATTAACACAAAATATCTTGGGTGTAGATTACTGTACATTCACTGAGTGGATTTGAACATGTTTCATCTACTACTGTATTTTTTTTTCTCTCTTCTGGTTTATGTTTAATGAAGACAGGTTTGGGGTGGAGCATGTGTTGGGTTTGGTTTTTATTGTGGCTTATACTCCCCATAGAGACAGATGGCATGTTTGTAGATCTCTATCACTTTTTAGTAATAGTGGTTTGTGCTCAGAATAAAGTGTCTGTTGTGGTCTCTCCTGCTACACTGGCACATAAACATGTATAAAAGTTGGTATCTCTCTCTAATCATCTGCAGGTGAAATAACCACCAACTGAAGATGGCTGCCTCCAACACTCCTTTACCATTTATCAAACACTGTAAGATAATACTGCTGATGTTCTTCATAATTTGTGAACCCTAAAGATGGCCATGTTACTATATTGTGGGATGTAGCTGGACACATATTAATGTGCAACATATTAAAACTGTAGCATAACCATTGAATTAGAGTGTTGCTATAAACAATGCATTAAATAAAAGTTTTACACATTTTTACCTTTTTTTTTTTTTTTTAACAGAACAGTGCCTTGACTCTCCCACTATTTGTATTTTATATCTTTTCCCTGCAAAACACCTTCACTATTGTTTCTGAACTTCTGAGCCCTCCAGACATCTTGTGGTTTTAAGTATTTTCTGTGGTCAGTGTTTGTTCTCCTGTATGGAGGAAGCACAAAGACAAGGAGCACAGCAAGCAGTCCAGTGAGAAACACATTCTATCAGTGGTGGTCACACACAGATAATAGTTCTGTCTCTCACACACACACACACACACACACACACACACACACACACACACACACACACACACACACACACACACACACACACACACACACATAATAGTTCTGCCTCTCTAACACACACAAACAGATCTGTCTCTCTCTCTCTATTTCACACACACACACAAACTCACAGATAATAGTTCTGTCTCACAATTACAAATAATAGATCTGTCTCTCTCTCTATTTCTCTCTCACACACAAAAACACACACACACACACACACACAAATAATAGTTCTGTCTCTCCCTCACACATACACACGTTTCAATTGAGGTGAAGCATTCTAAACAGTAAATGAAACATACTTGTGTCAATCTGTGTAATAAATAAGAATTCAAACAGTAGTCATATTGGTCCTGAAATAAACAGTGTGAGGTCTGGTTTACTGTGTATATACAGTAGTCATATTGGCCCTGAACTAAACAGTGTGAGGTCTGGTTTACTGTGTATAAACAGTAGTCATATTGGCCCTGACCTAAACAGTGTGAGGTCTGGTTTACTGTGTATAAACAGTAGTCATATTGGCCCTGACCTAAACAGTGTGAGGTCTGGTTTACTGTGTATATACAGTAGTCATATTGGTCCTGAACTAAACAGTGTGAGGTCTGGTTTACTGTGTATAAACGGTAGTTATATTGGTCCTGAACTAAACAGTGTGAGGTCTGGTTTACTGTGTATAAACAGTAGTTATATTGGTCCTGAACTAAACAGTGTGAGGTCTGGTTTACTGTGTATAAACAGTAGTCATATTGGTCCTGAACTAAAGTGTGAGGTCTGGTTTACTGTGTATAAACAGTAGTCATATTGGTCCTGAACTAAACAGTGTGAGGTCTGGTTTACTGTGTATAAACAGTAGTCATATTGGCCCTGAACTAAACAGTGTGAGGTCTGGTTTACTGTGTATAAACAGTAGTCATATTGGCCCTGAACTAAACAGTGTGAGGTCTGGTTTACTGTGTATAAACAGTAGTCATATTGGTCCTGAACTAAACAGTGTGAGCTCTGGTTTACTGGCTGGCAAAGAATTTTAGCACCAAATGTCCAGTTGACGCCTGCAGAACATATTTAGTGGGGGGACACATGGGACCAGTGAACATCTTGTGGTGACATATTAAAATGGCTTCACAGCACAGAGGAATTTCAGGGTACACAAGTTAACACAGTGCTAAAAACACTATTATAGTGTATAATAAACTACATATTGTTTAATTCCTTATCAGATTATGATATTCACATGAGGTGAGTCAGGTAATTATTAATTAACCCATCAGACTACAATTTGAATGAATCATCACCAATAAATCAAGGGTGTGGGTTACATAAACATAAATATTATTACCTGAGAAAGGTTTCATTTCTGTCCAGCATTTAATATTTTATATCACTTACAAGTATCTTCCATTCTTTGATTCATCCCCTCAAAAAAGGTTGTATTTCAAGATTCCAAAAATTCTACTTGTGGTTATAATTCTATGTATGGTTATATTTCTATGTGTGGTTATAAATCTCAGTGTATCTGAATTATGTAGTATCAAATGTTGAATTATGGGTGCAGAAATGTCTGATCTAAAGTTCGGCTGTAATAACAAAACAGCACACATGCTATGCACCACATACACAATATCGCAACTTCACACAATTAATTTGTTCACTAAAATCAACCATTTCCATTAACACAAAAAAAAAACAACTAAACAAGTCAGCAGACCTGTGGGGCTACAGTGAGAGTGGACACAGCTGACACTACAGCAGACGTGTGGGGCTACAGTGAGAGTGGACACAGCTGACACTACCGCAGACCTGTGAAGCTACAGTGAGAGTGGACACAGCCGACACTACCGCAGACCTGTGAAGCTACAGTGAGAGTGGACACAGCCGACACTACCGCAGACCTGTGAAGCTACAGTGAGAGTGGACACAGCCGACACTACCGCAGACCTGTGAGGCTACAGTGAGAGTGGACACAGCCGACACTACAGCAGACCTGTGGGGCTACAGTGAGAGTGGAGACAGCCGACACTACAGCAGACCTGTGGGGCTACAGTGAGAGTGGACACAGCCGACACTACAGCAGACCTGTGGGGCTACAGTGAGAGTGGACACAGCCGACACTACAGCAGACCTGTGGGGCTACAGTGAGAGTGGACACAGCCGACACTACAGCAGACCTGTGGGGCTACAGTGAGAGTGGACACAGCCGACACTACAGCAGACCTGTGGGGCTACAGTGAGCGTGGACACAGCCGACACTACAGCAGACCTGTGGGGCTACAGTGAGCGTGGACACAGCCGACACTACAGCAGACCTGTGGGGCTACAGTGAGAGTGGACACAGCCGACACTACAGCAGACCTGTGGGGCTACAGTGAGCGTGGACACAGCCGACACTACAGCAGACCTGTGGGGCTACAGTGAGAGTGGACACAGCCGACACTACAGCAGACCTGTGGGGCTACAGTGAGAGTGGACACAGCCGACACTACAGCAGATCTGTGGGGCTACAGTGAGAGTGGACACAGCCGACACTACAGCAGAGCTGTGAGGCTACAGTGAGAGTGGACACAGCCGACACTACAGCAAATCTGTGGGGCTACAGTGAGAGTGGACACAGCCGACACTACAGCAGACCTGTGGGGCTACAGTGAGAGTGGACACAGCCGACACTACAGCAGAGCTGTGGGGCTACAGTGAGAGTGGACACAGCCGACACTACAGCAGACCTGTGGGGCTATAGTGAGAGTGGACACAGCTGGCACTACAGCAGAGCTGTGGGGCTACAGTGAGAGTGGACACAGCTGGCTCCTCTGTCTCTGTCTGCTGTGTTCACTCTCTTCCATGTCCTCCTCCTGGACACTTTCACCATCAAGTTCTTCTGTCTTTTCTCTCTCCTGCTGTCTTCTTACTAAAGAAGGTTGCCATGGCAATAGCATTACTCCTTCTCTTCATCCTGGTTGTTTTCTGTCTCTCTATACTAACTGTAAACGAACAAGCAGGAGTATTTTATATTCTAGCCAGTTCCTTAGATTTAAGGAAGCTAACATTAGCCTCATTAGCTTTGTTACAGTACATCAGGCATCCAGTGTGACACACACACACAAAAACACTTCACTCCTTCTCTCCTCCTAATCTCCTGATTACTGATTAATGTGTCTTGTTTGTCTTTCTTTCTCTCTTGTAATTAAGGCCAAAGGTTCACTCGTCCAGTGCTGAACATTGTTCCTCACTACTGTGTTCAGATGTCCTGAGTTTACTGTCAGCTGTCTGCTCAGTTTCTCTCTCTGCTGACTCCACGTCTTCTACCATCACTGGTCTATTTTTGTTTGATGTCTCTGGCTTGATGAAAAAATTAGCAGCCAACATTCACTCCTAAGTCAAGCTAATATGATGTTAGAGTGAGGTATCTAGGTGTAGTAACCAACACTATACTGTAACTTGGCAAGCTTAAGGTTACTAATATTAGCCAGGTACATGTTTCATAAAAACACGCGTGGACAGAGATCACAAGTTTAGCTTAAGGAATAACCAATAAACTTTTCAGTTCTACTGAACGAATATTAACTTGTTGCGTTCTTTCCTCCAGCACGGCTGTCAGTTCAGCTCATCTCAACATGTGCTGAACACACGGTGTAAATAATAATGAGAACAGGGTCTCCCACCCAAAAACACAAGGGAATCATGTGTGATTGTAAAAGTGTCCTGCAGTGTGCCCAGAACCTCAACTTGTTCGGTTTTAAATGTTTTAATTAAGACTTTTAGGACTTGTATTTGCAGAGAGATTAGAATGTCTGATGTTTACAGTGTTTCCATACATAAACTAGATAAAATCACTCAGTGAATATCTTACATTAGAACACTTCATTTTACAACACTGTTGTTGGAGTTTCTGAATATATTCATCCTGTAAGACATTTTGTAAAATTTATGCGCTCAGGTGACCAAAAATGCAGCTTGTGGACAAAATGCCAAAGCACCCAGTTGATGCAGCACTGTAATAAATACACCTGTACATGTGGACAAGGAGTCATCTGTGTCTCCTCTTTACAATGTTATATTTCTCTTCTAGACTTGAAAATCTGCTCATGCATCACAAATGTAACTCTTTGTCTCCACAGTGTGGTCATTTAATGAAATGCAGTGAGGTTTCAACAGAAAATTATATTTAGAAATATTTAAAGAAGAGAACTTTATAATATAATATAAAAGTGTAAATTTCCTTGCATTGCCTTGCCTGACAATGTTTGTTTAATACTGTACTATAAGGGAGTTGACACTGACCTTTTTAAAATGCCTCTTTATTTACATTCAAAAATAGTCACAGAAACTCACCTGAGAATCTCCAGTTTACAATGTAAACTCTTCAGTCCAGCACAGAGCTGCTCCACTCCTGAATTCTGCAGGTCATTATTATTCATTTCCAGCTCTTTCAGTGAGGAGTTGTCTGTTTGTAGAACTGATGTGAGGGATTTGCAAGACCCTTCAGTGAGACCACAGCCAGATAGTCTGTAAAAGAGTAAATACAGTAAATAATGTAGTTCAGTCAGAGGATGATGAATTAAAAGATCTGAACTACTAGTGAAAATTTTAAAAAGCGATTGAAAGGTCTGGAACACACTGATACATTTTCAGCCTTTTAATTTTACAAACACAGTAACATTTCAACACTACTGTGTCTTCATCAAAGACAAAATGGACAAAGACATGACAAATAACATTCATTAGCAACCTAAGACAGGTGACCAAATAATGGATG
>NC_137497.1:8411220-8413720 GCF_041902795.1 Electrophorus electricus
CACTACAGCAGACCTATGGGGCTACAGTGAGAGTGGACACAGCTGGCTCCTCTGTCTCTGTCTGCTGTGTTCACTCTCTTCCATGTTCTCCTCCTGGACACTTTCACCATCAAGTTCTTCTGTCTTTTCTCTCTCCTGCTGTCTCTCTTATTAAAGAAGGTTGCCATAGCAATAGCATTACTCTTTCTCTTCATCCTGGTTGTTTTCTGTCTTTCTATACTAACTGTAAATAAACAAGCAGAAGTATTTTATATTCTAGCCAGTTCCTTAGATTTAAGGAAGCTAACATTAGCCTCATTAGCTTTGTTACAGTACATCAGGCAACCAGTGTGACACACACACACACACACACACACACACACACACACACACTCACACACACACACACACACACACACACACACTTCACTCTTTCTCTCCTCCTAATCTCCTGATTACTGATTACTGTGTCTTGTTTGTCGTTCTTTCTCTCTTGTAATTAAGTCCACAGGTACACTCGTCCAGTGCTGAACATTGTTCCTCACTACTGTGTTCAGATGTCCTGAGTTTACTGTCAGCTGTCTGCTCAGTTTCTCTCTCTGCTGACTCCACGTCTTCTACCATCACTGTTCTATTTTTGTTTGATGTTTCTGGCTTGATGAAAAAATTAGCAGCCAACATTCACTCCTAAGTCAAGCTAGTATGACGTTAGTGTGAGGTATCTAGGAGTAGTAACCAACAATATACTGTAACTTGGCAAGCTTAGGGTTACTAATATTAGCCAGCTACATGTTTCATAAAAACACCTGTGGAGAGAGATCACAGATTTATCTTAAGGAATAACCAATAAACCTTTCAGGTCGATTGAATGAATATGAACTTGTTGAGTTCTTTCCTCCAGCACGGCTGTCAGTTCAGCTCATCTCAACATGTGTTGAACACACGGTGTAAATCATAATGAGAACAGGGTCTCCCACCCAAAAACACAAGGGAATCATATATGCTTGTAAAAGTGTCCTGTAATGTGTCCAGAACCTCGATGGTTCAGCTTTAAATATTTTAAATAAGATTTTAAGGGCTTTTATTTGCAGAGAGATTAAAATGACTGATGTTTACAGTGTTTCCATACATAAACTAGATAAAATCACTCAGTGAATATCTTACATTAGAACACTTCATTTTACAACACTATTGTTGGGAGTTTCTGAATATATTCATCCTGTAAGACATTTTGCAAAATTTCTGCGCTCAGGTGACCAAAAATGCAGCTTGTGGACAAAGTGCCAAAGTGCCTAGTTGAAGCAGCATTGTAATAAATACACCTGTACACGTGGACAAGGACTCATCTGTAGCTCCTCTTTACAATGTTATATTTCTCTTCTAGACTTGACTATCTGCTCATGCATCACAAATGTATCTCTTTGTCTCCACAGTGTGGTCATTTAATGAAATGCAGTGAGGTTTCAACAGAAAATTATATTTAGAAATATTTAAAGAAGAGAACTTTATAATATAATATAAAAGTGTACATTTCCTTGCATTGCCTTGCCTGACAATGTTTGTTTAATACTGTACTATAAGGGAGTTGACACTGACCTTTTTAAAATGCCTCTTTATTTACATTCAAAAATAGTCACAGAAACTCACCTGAGAATCTCCAGTTTACAATGTAAACTCTTCAGTCCAGCACAGAGCTGCTCCACTCCTGAATTCTGCAGGTCATTATTATTCATTTCCAGCTCTTTCAGTGAGGAGTTGTCTGTTTGTAGAACTAATGTGAGGGATTTGCAAGACCCTTCATTGAGACCACAGCCAGATAGTCTGTAAAAGAGTAAATACAGTAAATAATGTAGTTCAGTCAGAGGATGATGAATTAAAAGATCTGAACTACTAGTGAAAATTTTAAAAAGCGATTGAAAGGTCTGGAACACACTGATACATTTTCAGCCTTTTAATTTTACAAACACAGTAACATTTCAACACTACTGTGTCTTCATCAAAGACAAAATGGACAAAGACATGACAAATAACATTCATTAGCAACCTAAGACAGGTGACCAAATAATGGATGGTTGGTTCATAAGTCAGTGAATGGCAGTTGCCATAATCAGAATCCAAATATCAAAATATCCCACCCCTAACACCATAACAAGAAACAGAACAACATAGATCTCATTCAATGTTTCACAAATACAAACACACTAATATACAAACAGAAAATATTGTTGGAAGACAGACAGAGTAGTGATTATGGAGGAATAAACACTATAGTAGTGATTATGGAGGAATTAACACTGCAGTATTGATTATGGAGGAATAAACACCACAATATTGATTATGGTGGAATAATCACTGTAGTGTTTATCATGGAGAAATAAACACAGCAGTAGTGATAATGGAATAATGAACACTGCAGTATTGATTATGGAGGAATGAACATTGCAATAGTGAATATTAGTGTATGAACACTGCAGTAGTAATGATGGTGGGAGGAACACTGCATTAGTGATTATGGAGGAAT
>NC_137497.1:8416220-8436220 GCF_041902795.1 Electrophorus electricus
CACACACACACACACACACACACACACACACACACACACACACACACACACACACACACACACACACTTCACTCTTTCTCTCCTCCTAATCTCCTGATTACTGATTACTGTGTCTTGTTTGTCGTTCTTTCTCTCTTGTAATTAAGTCCACAGGTACACTCGTCCAGTGCTGAACATTGTTCCTCACTACTGTGTTCAGATGTCCTGAGTTTACTGTCAGCTGTCTGCTCAGTTTCTCTCTCTGCTGACTCCACGTCTTCTACCATCACTGTTCTATTTTTGTTTGATGTTTCTGGCTTGATGAAAAAATTAGCAGCCAACATTCACTCCTAAGTCAAGCTAGTATGACGTTAGTGTGAGGTATCTAGGAGTAGTAACCAACAATATACTGTAACTTGGCAAGCTTAGGGTTACTAATATTAGCCAGCTACATGTTTCATAAAAACACCTGTGGAGAGAGATCACAGATTTATCTTAAGGAATAACCAATAAACCTTTCAGGTCGATTGAATGAATATGAACTTGTTGAGTTCTTTCCTCCAGCACGGCTGTCAGTTCAGCTCATCTCAACATGTGTTGAACACACGGTGTAAATCATAATGAGAACAGGGTCTCCCACCCAAAAACACAAGGGAATCATATATGCTTGTAAAAGTGTCCTGTAATGTGTCCAGAACCTCGATGGTTCAGCTTTAAATATTTTAAATAAGATTTTAAGGGCTTTTATTTGCAGAGAGATTAAAATGACTGATGTTTACAGTGTTTCCATACATAAACTAGATAAAATCACTCAGTGAAAATCTTACATTAGAACACTTCATTTTACAACACTATTGTTGGGAGTTTCTGAATATATTCATCCTGTAAGACATTTTGCAAAATTTCTGCGCTCAGGTGACCAAAAATGCAGCTTGTGGACAAAGTGCCAAAGTGCCTAGTTGAAGCAGCATTGTAATAAATACACCTGTACACGTGGACAAGGACTCATCTGTAGCTCCTCTTTACAATGTTATATTTCTCTTCTAGACTTGACTATCTGCTCATGCATCACAAATGTATCTCTTTGTCTCCACAGTGTGGTCATTTAATGAAATGCAGTAAGGTTTCAACAGAAAACTATATTTAGAAATATTTAAAGAAGAGAATTTTATAATATAATATAAAAGTGTACATTTCCTTGCATTGCCTTGCCTGACAATGTTTGTTTAATACTGTACTATAAGGAAGTTGACAATGACCTTTTTAAAATGGCTCTTTATTTACATTCAAAAATAGTCACAGGTACTCACCTGAGAATCTCCAGTTTAAAGTGTGAACTCTTCAGTCCAGCACAAAGCTGCTCCACTCCCGAATTCTGCAGGTCATTATTATTCATTTCCAGCTCTCTCAGTGAGGAGTTTTCTGTTTGTAGAACTGATGTGAGGGATTTGCAAGACCCTTCAGTGAGACCACAGCCAGATAGTCTGTAAAAGAGTAAATACACTAAATAATGTAGTTCAGTCAGAGGATGATGAATTAAAAGATCTGAACTGCTAATAAAAATTTTAAAAAGAGCTTGAAAGGTCTGGAACACACTGATAAATTTTCAGCCGTTTAATTTCACAAACACAGCAACATTTCAACACTACTGTGTCTTCAAAGACAAAATGGACAAAGACATGACAAATAACATTCATTAGCAACCTAAGACAGGTGACCAAATAATGGATGGTTGGCTCATAAGTCAGTGAATGGCAGTTGCCATAATCAGAGTCCAAATATCAAAATATCCCACCCCTAACACCATAACAGGAAACAGAACAACACAGATCTCATTCAATGTTTCACAAATACAAACACACTAATATACAAACAGAAAATATTGTTGGAAGACATGCAGAGTAGTGATTATGGAGGAATAAACACTGCAGTAGTGATTATGGAGGAATAAACACTGCAGTAGTGACTATGGAGTAATGAACACTGTCGTATTGATTATGGAGGAATGAACATTGCAGTAGTGAATATTAGTGTATGAACACTGCAGTAGTGATTATGGAGGATTGGACAGAATGCAGAGAGCAGAATCTTTTACTAGTGTATACATTCCTGTGCTCACACTATGAGTCACTGATCATGAAACATTCTCCTCTGCCTTTGCTTTTCCCAATGAGGTCCTGAGTTCTGTCTGTGCGGTGCACCAAGAATCCTGGAGGCTTTATAGCTGAGTCGGGGACCCCATCAGTCAGTCAGGTGTGTGTGAGGCAGACCCCATCAATCAGTCAGGTGTGTGTGAGGCAGACCCCATCAGTCAGTCAGGTGTGTGTGAGGCAGACCCCATCAGTCAGTCAGGTATGTGTGAGGCAGACCCATCAGTCAGTCAGGTGTGTGTGAGGCAGACATCATCAATCAATCAGTCAGGCTTCTCTCTCTCTCCCTCGCTCTCTTTCACACACACACACACACACACACACACACACACACACACACACACACACACACACACACACACACACACACAAGTTTCAATTGAGGTGAAGCATTATAAACAGTAAATGAAACATACTTGTGTCAATCTGTATAATAAATAAGATTACAAACAGTAGTCATATTGGCCCTGAACTAAATAGTGTGAGGTCTGGTTTACTGTGTATAAACAGTAGTTATATTTGTCCTGATACTAAATAATTTTAGCACTAAATGTCCAGTTGAGGCTTGCAGAACATATTTACTGGGGAAACAGATGGGACCAGTGAACATCTTGTGGTGACACACTAAAATGGCCTTACAGCACAGAGCAATTTCAGGGTACACAAGTTAAGTGTATAATAAACTACATGCATACTGTTTAATTTCTTATCAGATTATGACATTCACATGAAGTCAGTAAGGGAGTCATTCATTAACCCATAAGATTACATTTTGAATGAATCATCACCAATAAATCAAGGGTGTGGGTTACATAAACATAAATATTATTATCTGAGAAAGGTTCATTTCTGTCCAGCACTTAATATTTTATATCACTTACAAGTATCTTCCATTCTTTGATTCATACCCTTGATAAAGGTTGTATTTCAAGATTCCAAAAATTGTGTGTGTGGTTATAATTCTACGTTTAGTTATAATTCTACAAGTGGTTATAATTCTACGTTTAGTTCTAATACTACAAGTAGTTATAAGTCTCCCTGTGGTTATAATTTAACAAATGGTGATAATTCTCGATCTATCTACATTCTGTAGTATCAAATAATGAATTATGGATGCAGAAATGTCAGAAATGTCTAAAGTTCTGATGTAATTACAAAACACCACACATGCTAGGTACCAAACACACACACACACACACACACACACACACACACACACACACACACACACACACACACACACACTCACACAAGCGCACACACACACAATTAGACAATATCCCACCCAAAAACACAAGGGAATCATGTGTGCTTGTAAAAGTGTCCTGTAATGTGTCTAGAACTTCAATAGTTCTGCTTTAAATGTTTTAATTAAGATTTTAAGGGCTTGTATTTGCAGAGAGATTACAATGACTAATGTTTACAGTGTTTCCATACATAAACTAGATAAAATCACTCAGTGAAAATCTTACATTAGAACACTTCATTTTACAACACTATTGTTGGGAGTTTCTGAATATATTCATCCTGTAAGACATTTTGCAAAATTTCTGCGCTCAGGTGACCAAAAATGCAGCTTGTGGACAAAATGCTAAAGTGCCTAGTTGAAGCAGCATTGTAATAAATACACCTGTACACGTGGACAAGGACTCATCTGTGTCTCCTCTTTACAATGTTATATTTCTCTTCTAGACTTGAATATCTGCCCATGCATCACAAATGTAACTCTTTGTCTCCACAGTATGGTCATTTAATGAAATGCAGTGAAGTTTCAACAGAAAACTATATTTAGAAATATTTAAAGAAGAGAATTTTATAATATAATATAAAAGTGTAAATTTCCTTGCATTGCCTTGCCTGACAATGTTTGTTTAATACTGTACTATAAGGGAGTTGACACTGACCTTTTTTAAAATGCCTCTCTATTTACATTCAAAAATAGTCACAGAAACTCACCTGAGAATCTCCAGTTTACAGTGTGAACTCTTCAGTCCAGCACAGAGCTGCTCCACTCCTGAATTCTGCAGGTCATTATTATTCATCTCCAACTCTCTCAGTGAGTTTTCTGTTTGTAGAACTGATGTGAGAGATTTGCAAGACCCTTCAGTGAGACCACAGCCAGATAGTCTGTAAAAGAGTAAATACAGTAAATAATGTAGTTCAGTCAGAGGATGATGAATTAAAAAATCTGAACTGCTAATAAAAACGTAAAGAAGAGCTTGAAAGGTCTGCAACGCATTGATACATTTTCAGCCTTTTAATTTTACAAACACAGTAATATTTCAACACTACTGTGTCTTCATCAAAGACAAAATGGACAAAGACATGACAAATAACATTCATTAACAACCTAAGACAGGTGACCAAATAATGGATGGTTGGCTCATAAGTCAGTGAATGGCAGTTGCCATAATCAGAGTCCAAATATCAAAATATCCCACCCCTAACACCATAACAGGAAACAGAACAACACAGATCTCATTCAATGTTTCACAAATACAAACACACTAATATACAAACAGAAAATATTGTTGGAAGACATGCAGAGTAGTGATTATGGAGGAATAAACACTGCAGTAGTGATTATGGAGGAATAAACACTGCAGTAGTGACTATGGAGTAATGAACACTGTCGTATTGATTATGGAGGAATGAACATTGCAGTAGTGAATATTAGTGTATGAACACTGCAGTAGTGATTATGGAGGATTGGACAGAATGCAGAGAGCAGAATCTTTTACTAGTGTATACATTCCTGTGCTCACACTATGAGTCACTGATCATGAAACATTCTCCTCTGCCTTTGCTTTTCCCAATGAGGTCCTGAGTTCTGTCTGTGCGGTGCACCAAGAATCCTGGAGGCTTTATAGCTGAGTCGGGGACCCCATCAGTCAGTCAGGTGTGTGTGAGGCAGACCCCATCAATCAGTCAGGTGTGTGTGAGGCAGACCCCATCAGTCAGTCAGGTGTGTGTGAGGCAGACCCCATCAGTCAGTCAGGTATGTGTGAGGCAGACCCATCAGTCAGTCAGGTGTGTGTGAGGCAGACATCATCAATCAATCAGTCAGGCTTCTCTCTCTCTCCCTCGCTCTCTTTCACACACACACAAATAATGGATGGTTGGTTCATAAGTCAGTGAATGGCAGTTACCATAATCAGAGTCCAAATATCAAAATATCCCACCCCTAACACCATAACAGGAAACAGAACAACATAGATCTCATTCAATGTTTCACAAATACAAATACACTAATATACAAACAGAAAATATTGTTGGAAAACACACAGAGTAGTAATTATGGAGGAATAAGCACTGCAGTATTGATTATGTTGGAATGAGCACCGCAGTAGTGATTTTAAAGGAATAATCACTGTATTATTTATTATGGAGAAATAAACACTGCAGTAGTGATTATGGAGGAATAAACACTGCAGTAGTGATTATGGAGGAATGAACATTGCAGTAGTGAATATTAGTGTATGAACACTGCAGTATTGATTATGGAGGAATGAACATTGCAGTAGTGAATATTAGTGTATGAACACTACAGTAGTGATTATGGAGGAATGGACAGAATGCAGAGAGCAGAATCTTTTACTAGTGTTTACATTGCTGTGCTCACACTATGAGTCACTGATCATGATACATTCTCCTCTGCCTTTGCTTTTCCCAGTGAGGTCCTGAGTTCTGTCTGTGTGGTGCACCGAGAATCCTGGAGGCTTTATAGCTGAGTCAGGGACCCAACAGTCAGTCAGGTGTGTGTGAGGCGGACCCCAACAGTCAGTCAGGTGTGTGTGAGGTAGACCCAGTCAGTCAGTCAGGTGTGTGTGAGGCAGACTCCATCAGTCAGTCAGATGTGTGTGAGGCAGACCCCATCAGTATGTTAGATGTGTGAGAGGCAGACCCCATCAGTCAGTCAGGTGTGTGTGAGGCAGACCCATCAGTCAGTCAGTTCTGCCTCTCTATCACACACACACACACACACACACACACACACACACACACACACACACACACACACACACAGATAATATTTCTTTCTCTCTAACAGACACAAATAGTTCTGTCTCTCTCTCTGTCTCTCTCTATTTCTCACAAACACTCACAGATAATAGTTCTGTATCTCTCTGTCTCTCTCTCTCTCTCTCTCTCTCTCTCACACACAAAACAGTTCTGTCTCTCTCTGTCTCACACACACACACAAAAAGAGATAATAGTTCTGTTTCTCTCTCTCTCTCTCACACACACACACACACATTTGAAATGAGGTAAAGCATTATAAACATTAAATGAAACATACTTGTGTCAATCTGTATAATAAATAAGATTTCAAACAAGTAGTTATATTGGTCCTGAACTAAACAGTGTGAGGTCTGGTTTACTGTGTATAAACAGTAGTTATATTGGTCCTGAACTAAACAGTGTGAGGTCTGGTTTACTGTTTATAAACAATAGTTATATTCGTCCTGAACTAACCAGTGTGAGGTCTGGTTTACTGTGTATAAACAGTAGTTATATTTGTCCTGATCTAAACAGTGTGAGCTCTGGTTTACTGGCTGGCAAATAATTTTAGCACCAAATGTCCAGTTGAGGCCTGCAGAACATATTTATTGGAGGGAAAGATGGGACCAGTGAACATCTTGTGGTGACACATTAAAATGGCTTCACAGCACAGAGGAATTTCAGGGTACACAAGTTAACACAGTGCTAAAAACACTATTATAGTGTATAATAAACTACATACTGTTTAATTCCTTATCAGATTATGATATTCACATGAGGTCAGTCAGGGAATCATTAATTAACCCATTGTGATGGAAAATGATACGAAACTATGTATTATGTGATTCATATAAAATCACACTGGTCCTTTTGTTCGTAAATTAATAATGCTGTTTGCACATTTGTATCCACCTGTTGCTGATTAAGTTGAACATGTATCAGGAACTGTTAACATCAAGGTCAACTTGACACACAACCCACACTGTTTGGAGTCAGTTTGGGTTGGTTTGTGGAAAAAACCAAGCCGAGAGCTGATTGGCTTATAGCCACAGCAACAAAGGAAAGAAGAGCTGCTTAAGAAAAGATGATTGGTTAAAGACAGCACAGGAGTAGTATAACTAGCCACGGTTTTGTATACTCGGGGCTCCCTACCTGAGGAGAGCCAAACATTTATTTTATTCTTTTTTCTTATTAAATTACTCTCTTAATCACGTCTGACTTGCTGTTTGTTCAAAATTCCACAACAGAAATTGGCGTAGTCGGCAGGATCAGCGAGAGGCACCACGCGGAGCAGCGGTGACTAAACTTCGAGGACGCTCCTCAGAGAGAAAACTGAGCTGGAGAAAGAGGGAAACCCACAAGAATACGGGAAAGTACCTAACCAGGGAGTGACGTCCCGCTAGACTCCGGTGGTGTGCTCCGCCTGATCTAACGAACAGAAAGTAAGTGGTGAAGTTCAGTAATTCAATCCTAGAAGAAAGTGACGTAGTGATCTGCCTGAGTCTACCCTGGGATGGGTCTGTAAAGTAGCATAGTATATGAGATACTAGGGCTTAAAAATAGGGTCAAGAGGACTCCGGAGTCTGGGACTCCGCCAGCCTAAGAGAATAGGCACACTGAGTAGACGTACTAGTGTAAGAAATAGGCTCGGGCCGACAGAACACCCCGCAGGGAAAGGAGTGGACTCAGTGAACCAGCACGGATTGCTGGAGCAGAACTAAATTAAAGCAACGTCGGAGACGTGATTAACAGAAGGAAAAAAAAAAAAAAAAAAAAAGGGAAAATTTTAAATAAAAATATTAGTACGCCCTTTACCCTCATAAAAAAAAGGGAGAAAGAGAAAAGAGTTTATTTGTTTGTTTCTATCATATTTGGGTTTATTTGTTTGTTTATTTTATTTGTTTATCGCCCTTTACCCTTATAAAAAAAAAAAAAGAAAAAAAAGGGTGGAGGGAAGCAGCAGGTAGGGCATAGAAAAGGTAATAATGAAGTGTCTCAGTGTGTTTCCTTAGCTGATCCTGACCTCGATGCTGCCCCGCCGAGAGCCCCCAGCTGATTCAACAACCACAAGCATCAGGAAACCCACCTCCTTATCCCGAACCAGGGACTTCATCGCTAACATCAAAGCCGTCTCCATATGACGAACCAAGACGGCAACTGGAGGCAATAACCTCACCAGTGGCTCATCACACTCGAAGTCACGCCACTATAAAGCCATCCGCAGGGCCTGACAGAGGCTATGCCCCGCAGTTCCCGATGGTAGAGGTATCTGGACCTGAGGGAGTGATTATGGTCCACCGTCACTGGACTGCAGACGACATCATGAAAGCGTCCGACGGACTGAGCAAGCCAGGTGACATCGGCGGACGACGCTTCGGACAAGAACTGATGGCATTCGTGCAGTCCTGCAGACCAACACAGGCTGAACTGAGACGGTTGTTGATGATGCGGAAGAGGCAGAGGAAGAGGAAAAGGAGGGAAAATTGATTGGATGAAAGAACAGGAATGCTACAACTGTGGAAAGCTTGGACATTTTGCCAGAAACTGTCCGGAGGAGGATAACTCATATGACGGGGGCACAGATCAGAATCCCACAATCCACGAGTGACGGGCGGTGGAGAGGCAGGACAGCAGCGGACCACTGAGTGAAGACGGCAAAAGGGAAGTGACGAATTTAAATTACCAACTATTGCAGCAGATTAGTAAAGGGTCAAGAGGCCTTCCTGAGGTAACTGTGAAAGTAGAAGGGAAAAGTGTTAGATTTTTGGTTGACAGTGGTGCCACCCACTCAGTGTTAAAAGAAGGTTTAATAGAATGTAGCATGAGACCAGGATATGGGATAACAGTAATTGGAGTGGGAGGTCATCCCATTGATGAAAGGATGTCCGAGCCTCTCCAATGTAGTTTAGGAAACAGCCAATTCAAACACAGCTTTTTGGTGTCAGAAACCTGTCCAATTAATTTGTTAGCTAGAGATTTAATGTGTAAACTTGGGTGCACAATTAGCAGCAACCCAGAGGGGTTATTTGTTATGTGGGAAACACCTACACAGGGAGTCCAGCTAGAGGCAGGAGTCCCTTTGTACGTGTATGAATTGCAGTGCACTGCTGGGGAAGTACTAACACATTTTATGACTGAAGTTACTAACACGCTACCTGGTGAGCTGACAGTTAAACAAAGTGATTCTATTCACTGTACAATGAAGGTCCATGAGGGATGTGACGTTGATTTTGAACAAAAATTTGACTTAGGGGGCAGTGACAGTCTGATTATCACAGCTATAGCGTGGGACTGCGAGTGGGCTGCGGGAGTGGTGCAGCTCTCAGATAAACAGAAATCTTTATATTCGATCTCACATGCAGCACCTCATGTGTCGCTGGCTAGCGCACATGTTGACCCAGACTGGCAGAGAGTAGGGTTGTGGACAAAACGCGTGTTGAGCGCAACTGATTGGATAAAAGATCCCCAGTGTAAAGTCATGTACAGCCCAAGCATAGATGTGTGGAAAATGCCAACCCCATATAGGCTAAATTGTAAAAGGGGGGTTGAGCTTGTAAGTCCTAATATAGTAATTATGGCAGCCTCTGTTACCTTCTCAGAGGAGGAGGAAGAGGAACTGAAAACAGTTCCTGCAGGGTTATGGGCACAGGGAAAAAATGATGTGGGCTTAATAAAAGGATGTGAGCCCGTCCACATCACCCCAAAATCTGATTATAGACCACACCAGCACCAATACCCTCTAAAACCAGAGGCAGCGGAGGGTATTGGGCCAGTGTTCCAACCTTTAAAACAAGCAGGAGTTATCATACCATGCCCAGATTCACCAGTACGTACTCCAATTTTCCCAGTTAAGAAGCCAGGGAGAGATGAATGGAGATTTGTGCAGGATTTGCAGGCTGTCAACACGGCAGTACACCCTAGAGCCCCAGAAGTTCCAAACCCGCACACCATTCTCTCTCAGATCCCACCAGACAGTAAGTGGTTCAGTGTAGTTGATTTGGCCAATGCTTTCTTTAGTGTACCTGTGCACAAGGATAGTCAATTTTGGTTTGCTTTCACTTTTGAAGGAAAGCCATACATATTTACAAGATTGTGTCAGGGGTATTGTGAATCACCAACCATTTACAATGCCGCCTTACACTGAAGCCTAGAAGCTTTAGAGCTCCTCGAAGGAACAGCCTTGCTGCAGTACGTTGACGATCTTTTGATTTGTGGGAAAACACGAGAAGCGTGTAAACAAGCCACGGTGGCACTGCTACATCATTTAGCAGGGGAAGGCCACAAGGCATCCAAATCCAAATTACAGTTTTGTAAACAGCAAGTGCATTTTTTAGGACATGACATCACTGAACAAACGCGCATGCTGACTAAAGACCGAGTGAATGCCATCTTGACTATACCAAGACCCACGACGAAAAAACAACTGCTGTCCTTCTTAGGCATGTGTTCCTATTGTAGAACATTCATACCATCTTATGCAGAGCATGAGGGGCCACTCAGAGATACAATACGGACCAAGGGATCGAATTCCTCTCAGTTAGAATGGGCGCCAGAAGCTGAAGCGGCCTTTACAGCACTGAAACAGTTATTACAGGTCATACCTGCTTTAGGCATTCCAGATCCCAATAAATCATTTGAACAAACCATGTCTCCCCACTTCTTATATGAAAGGACCAATTGAGATTGCTCATGGAAGAAGTCACATGAGCAAAGTGGGGGGATAGTGGAGAGTATAACGAGACATTGGTATGAAAAAATTTTGTTCCCGATGCTTGGTATGTGCACAAAACACACCACACGGAGACAATCATACCAAACACGCACCCGCCGGACACCCGCCGCCTAGTGAGCCATTTCAACATTGGCAAATAGATTTTGTAGAACTACCACCAGCCAAAGGGAAGAGGTACATGTATATGTGTGTTCAATAAGTGGGTGGAGGCCTTCCCAACAGGGAAACAAGATAGTGATGCAGTAGCAAAAGCGCTACTGAGAGAAATAATTCCCAGATGGGGGTTACCACAACGAGTGTCCAGTGACAATGGGACACCCTTCGTACATGAAGGGCTAAAGGCTCTGACTAAATACCTAGGGGTGGATATGAGAAAACACTGCAGTTATCACCCTGCTAGTGCAGGGTCAGTAGAACGGGCAAATGGTACCATTAAAGGGGGTCTAGCTAAATTAATGCAGGAAACAGGCATGAATTGGGTAAAATGCCTTCCCCTCGTCCTGTGGCAATGTCAAACCAGGTCGCAGGCACGAACAGGCTTATCAGCTTTTGAGATAGTGTTTGGACGGCCTCCCAACACGGGGATAGGTCCGCCCGACTGGGATACTAACCTGATCAATGAATCGCTTTTGCAGTATTGTGTGTCTCTGCACAAATCTCTTTTCCATGTGTCTAAGCAGGTGAAGGCAGTCCTTCCTGAGGTGACGGACAATCCCCTCCATACACATCAGCCAGGCGATTGGGTGCTGATTAAGGACTTCAGGAGGAAGCGGTGCAGCCAACCCAGGTGGAGAGGACCATTCCAAGTACTACTGACGACACAAAACCGCATGGCCTTGGACATGCTCCTCGCTAAGGAAGGGGGAGTGTGCTCGATGATAGGCGACCATTGTTGCACGTACATACCGCCCAGTGATGCACCTGGAGGTAATATCTCCATGGCCTTGGACCACATGAGTAAGATTGCTGACCAACTTCGTGCTAAAGAAGCCGGAGTGAGACCTTGGGACTGGAAACAGGGATCTCTATTCTCAATGTGGAAAAGTATTGTAATTATGATTTTCCATCCATTTTACTACTTGCCTTGATTATATGTTGTGGACCCTTGTTATGTCAATGTATGCTTAGTACTATTCGCATGAATATGGATACCAGATACCAACTTATTCAGGTCACTAAAGAGGACCTGGATGAGGATAACACCCTGTACCTGCACACTGTATTCTCTGATAATTAACAAATGATTGTATAAGAATCAAAGGGGGGAAATGTGATGGAAAATGATACGAAACTATGTATTATGTGATTCATATAAAATCACAATGATCCTTTTGTTCGTAAATTAATAATGCTGTTTGCACATTTGTATCCGCCTGTTGCTGATTAAGTTGAACATGTATCAGGAACTGTTAACATCAAGGTCAACTTGACACAAAACCCACACTGTTTGGAGTCAGTTTGGGTTGGTTTGTGGAAAAAACCAAGCCGAGAGCTGATTGGCTTATAGCCACAGCAACAAAGGAAAGAAGAGCTGCTTAAGAAAAGATGATTGGTTAAAGACAGCACAGGAGTAGTATAACTAGCCACGGTTTTGTATACTCGGGGCTCCCTACCTGAGGAGAGCCAAACATTTATTTTATTCTTTTTTCTTATTAAATTACTCTCTTAATCACGTCTGACTTGCTGTTTGTTCAAAATTCCACAACACCCATCAGATTACAATTTGAATGAATCATCACCAATAAATCAAGGGTGTGGGTTACATAAACATAAATATTATTACCTGAGAAAGGTTTCATTTCTGTCCAGCACTTAATATTTTATATCACTTACAAGTATCTTCCATTCTTTGATTCATCCCCTCGAAAAAGGTTGTAATTCAAGATTCCAAAAATTCTACTTGTGATTATAATTCTACGTGTGGTTATAATTTTCAGTGTATCTGAATTATGTAGTATCAAATGTTGAATTATGGGTGCAGAAATGTCTGATCTAAAGTTCTGATGTAATTACAAAACACCACACATGCTATGCACCACACACACACACACACACACACACAGACACACACACACACACACACACACACACACAATATCGCTACTTCACACAACTGATTTGTTCACCAAAATCAACCATTTCCATTAACACAAAAAAAACAACTAAACAAGTCAGCAGACCTGTGGGGCTACAGTGAGAATGGACACAGCTGACACTACAGCAGACCTGTGGGGGCTACAGTGAGAGTGGACACAGCTGACACTACAGCAGACCTGTGGGGCCACAGTGAGAGTGGACACAGCTGACACTACAGCAGACCTGTGGGGCTACAGTGAGAGTGGACACAGCTGACACTACAGCAGATCTGTGGGGCTACAGTGAGAGTGGACACAGCTGACACTACAGCAGACCTGTGGGGCTACAGTGAGAGTGGACACAGCTGACACTACAGCAGATCTGTGGGGCTACAGTGAGAGTGGACACAGCTGACACTACAGCAGAGCTGTGGGGCTACAGTGAGAGTGGACACAGCTGGCTCCTCTGTCTCTGTCTGCTGTGTTCACTCTCTTCCATGTCCTCCTCCTGGACACTTTCACCATCAAGCTCTTCTGTCTTTTCTCTCTCCTGCTGTCTTCTTACTAAAGAAGGTTGCCATGGCAATAGCATTACTCTTTCTCTTCATCCTGGTTGTTTTCTGTCTCTCTATACTAACTGTAAACGAACAAGCAGGAGTATTTTATATTCTAGCCAGTTCCTTAGATTTAAGGAAGCTAACATTAGCCTCATTAGCTTTGTTACAGTACATCAGGCACCCAGCATGCCACACACACACACACACACACACACACACACACTCACTAACTTCACTCCTTCTCTCCTCCTAATCTCCTGATTACTGATTAATGTGTCTTGTTTGTCTTTCTTTCTCTCTTGTAATTAAGTCCACAGGTACACTCGTCCAGTGCTGAACATTGTTCCTCACTACTGTGTTCAGATGTCCTGAGTTTACTGTCAGCTGTCTGCTCAGTTTCTCTCTCTGCTGACTCCACGTCTTCTACTATCACTGTTCTATTTTTGTTTGATGTCTCTGGCTTGATGAAAAAAATTAGCAGCCAACATTCACTCTTAAGTCAAGCTAATATGACGTTAACGTGAGTTGTCTAGGTGTAGTAACCAACAATATACTGTAACTTGGCAATCGTAAGGTTACTAATATTAGCCAGCTACATGTTTCATAAAAACACCCATGGAGAGAGATCACAGGTTTATCTTAAGGAATAACCAATAAACTTTTCAGTTCTATTGAATGAATATTAACTTGTTGCGTTCTTTCCTCCAGCACGGCTGTCAGTTCAGCTCACCTCAACATGTGTTGAACACATGGTGTAAATCATAATGAGAACAGGGTCTCCCACCCAAAAACACAAGGGAATCATGTGTGCTTGTAAAAGTGTCCTGTAATGTGTCTAGAACCTCGATGGTTTAGCTTTAAATGTTTTATTTAAGATTTTAAGGGCTTTTATTTGCAGAGAGATTAGAATGACTGATGTTTACAGTGTTTCCATACATAAACTGGATAAAATCACTCAGTGAAAATCTTACATTAGAACACTTCATTTTACAACACTGTTGTTGGAGTTTCTGAATATATTCATCCTGTAAGACATTTTGCAAAATTTCTGCTCTCAGGTGACCAAAAATGCAGCTTGTGGACAAAATGCCAAAGTGCCTAGTTGAAGCAGCACTGTAATAAATACACCTGTACATGTGGACAAGGTCTCATCTGTGTCTTCTCTTTACAATGTTATATTTCTCTTCTAGACTTGACTATCTGCTCATGCATCACAAATGTAACTCTTTGTCTCCACAGTGTGGTCATTTAATGAAATGCAGTGAGGTTTCAACAGAAAACAATATTTAGAAATATTTTAAAAAGAGATCTTTATAATATAATATAAAAGTGTAAATTTCCTTGCATTGCCTTGCCTGGCAATGTTTGTTTAATACTGTACTATAAGGAAGTTGACACTGACTTTTTTTAAAATGTCTCTTTATTTACATTCAAAAATAGTCACAGAAACTCACCTGAGAATTTCCAGTTTACAGTGTGAACTCTTCAGTCCAGCACAGAGCTGCTCCACTCCTGAATTCTGCAGGTCATTATTATTTATCTTCAGGTCTCTCAGTGAGCTTTCTGTTTGTAGAACTGATGTGAGAGATTTGCAAGACTCTTCATTGAGACCACAGCCAGATAGTCTGTAAAAGAGTAAATACAGTAAATAAAGTAGTTCAGTCAGAGGATGATGAATTAAAAGATCTGAACTGCTAATAAAAAATTTAAAAAGAGCTTGAAACGTCTGGAACACACTGATACATTTTCAGCCGTTTAATTTCACAAACACAGCAACATTTCAACACTACTGTGTCTTCATCAAAGACAAAATGGACAAAGACATGACAAATAACATTCATTAGCAACCTAACATAGTTGAACAAATAATGGATGGTTGGTTCATAAGTCAGTGAATGGCAGTTACCATAATCAGAGTCCAAATATCAAAATATCCCACCCCTAACACCATAACAGGAAACAGAACAACATAGATCTCATTCAATGTTTCACAAATACAAACACACTAATATACAAACAGAAAATATTGTTGAAAGACATGCAGAGTAGTGATTATGTAGAAATAAACACTGCAGTAGTGATCATGGAGTAATGAACACTGTAGTATTGATTATGGAGGAATGAACATTGCAGTAGTGAATATTAGTGTATGAACACTGCAGTAGTAATGATGGTGGGATGAACACTGCATTAGTGATTATGGAGGAATGGACAGAGAGCAGAATCTTTTACTAGTGTTTACATTCCTGTGCTCACACTATGAGTCACTGAACATGAAACATTCTCCTCTGCCTTTGCTTTTCCCAGTGAGGTCCTGAGTTCTGTCTGTGCACCGAGAATCCCGGAGGCTTAATAGCTGAGTCAGGGACCCCATCAGTCAGTCAGGTGTGTGAGAGGCAGACCCCATCAGTATGTCAGGTGTGTGAGAGGCAGACCCCATCAGTCAGTCAGTTAAGTGTGTGTGAGGCAACTATCTCATGTCTGCTGTTGACATGAAATGTGTCCCTAGAGTTTGTCCTTCATGGACTGTATGTGTGCAGTAAAATACTGGGGAGAAGAGGATGGTTCACATGTTTCAGTTGGATCAGAACTTTGGCTCACTTCTCCTGCACTGCTTGTGTGAGGACTCAAGGACATCTGACTTTTTGTACAAAAGAACTGATACAGTCAGTTTCACAACTGTGCTTACATGCATTTGAGTAGAGCCAAATACTAAAACTTTATGAAATTCATGAAAAAACTAAGCTGATCACACAAATTATGCTGATTATATGATTTGTAAAGAAAAGCATTGTATTAAACTTGAGAGAAATGCAAAACAATCATTTTCACTAGTGGTCTGAGATATTGGTCCCACTGTATGTGAGCAACAGCAGTAACTTGCTACAGTTTTAGGTGAGTGACAGTAGTAACAGCATTAGCTTCTGGGAGACTCACTGCATGTTACACTGATCACACAGAGCTGTGAACGTCACTGCATGTTACACTGATCAAACAGAGCTGTGAACGTTACTGCGTGTTACACTGATCACACAAAGCTGTGAATGTCACTGCATGTTACACTGATCATTTTACATTTATGGCATTTAGCTGACACTTTTATCCAAAGCATCTTACAATTATGACTGAGTACACCTTGAGCAATTGAGGGTTAATGGTCTTGCTCAGGGGCCCAACAGTGGCAACTCGGCAGTGGTGGGGCTTGAACCAGCAACCTTCTAATTAAAAGTCAAGTACCTCAGTCACACAGAGCTGAAGTAGTACTGGAAGCAGTTGCTGTTAATGATGTTAGTTTATTTTGACTTAAACCTATTTACAACTAGATTATGACAAATTGCCTTGGTAAAATATTTAAACAATGAAAATGTTTCAGATGTAGTCATATTAACACCTACACCTTTATAATATGCCCAATCACCATCATCAGCTCTAAAGAAAACCTGTGATAAAGTTTGAAAACTGCCATCAGTGTGAAATATATATACCTGTGTGTGTGTGTGTGTGTGTGTGTACACATTGGTCATGCTCATCCTTGTACACTTTTCTCTGTATTGGTCAGTAGTGGTTGAACTGTAATGTTGGTCAGAAAGCTGAACAGAAAGCTTTTGTATGTTACACTGTGTGGTGTGGTGTGTGTGTGTGTGTGTATGTATGTGCATGCATGCGTGTGTACGCGTGTACACACTGATAGTTCATACTTGAACACTTCTGTAAGTTACACCACAGCACATTTTCTGTCTGTTTCACTAAGAGTGTGAACTATAAACACTGTTGGCCACTGTTTTAAATGTAGGACCATTCTCAACACACAGACACAAAACTACCCATGACATCAAATATCATTTAACCATCATTAATACATTTAGACTAATGAATCACTGGACTGTATTGAATCACTGGACAGTGTTACTACATTCCAATGTTCCACAACTTTATGGTTTAACTTAAGCACCTGGTGTTGGAGCCTTCAATCACCTACATGTGCTTTAATGTAGGATCTCTCTATCCTGCTCTCTATCTAATGTTCTCTCTCTCTCCTTTTCATTTTTCACAGAAGACCTTCTGAGTCAAGAACATCCACTGCCTGCTACACCCACTGTTCATCTCTAAATGAAAATACTCACATGGCTTTTCTGGATGCTTTGACCACTGGCAGCAGTCTCAGCAGACATTCCTCTGATGGGTCATATTTCCTCAGGTCAAACTCATCCAGCTCCTCTTCTGAGTTCAGCAACACAAACACCAGAGCTGACCACTGAGCAGGAGACAGTCTGGCTCCATGGAGACTACTGTCACCTCCTCTGCTCAGGTATGTTTGGACTTCGTGCACTAGAGAATGATCATTCAGTTCATTCAGACAGTGGAACAGATTGATGGATTTCTCTGTAGAGGGACTGTCACTGATCTTCTCCTTGATGTACTTGACTGTTTCCTCTTTGCTGTGAGAGCTGCTTCCTGTCCGTGTCAGTAGGCCTCGTAAGAGAGTCTGATTGGACTCCAGTGAGAGACCCAGAAGGAAGCGAAGGAAAAGGTCCAGGTGTCCATTTTGACTATGTAAGGCCTTGTCCACTGCACTTCTGAGGAAGACAGACATTGGGGTTTTGAAAATACTGAAAAATCCAGAGTGTTCCTGTTGCAGCACATTGGTGTTGGTGGAGATGAAGGAAATAAACACATATAAAGCAGCCAGAAACTCCTGAACACTCAGATGTACAAAGCTGAACACCTTCCCCAGCTGTAGCTCAAACTCCTCTCTAAAGATCTGAGTGCACATTCCTGAATACACTGTCATTTCTCTGACATCAATGCCACTGTTTCTCAGGTCTTCCTCATAGAAGATCAGGTTGCCTTTTTCTAGCTGTTGGAAAGCCAGTTTTCCCAGTGCCAAAACATGGTTTCTCATGTGACGTGGGTGAGTGGGACCTTTTTGTCCTTTCATACTTCGTCCATACTTTTGATTCTTGTGTCTGAGCTGAAAGATCAGGAAGTGTGTGAACATCTGAGTCAGAGTCTTGGGGATCTCTCCACTCTCTGCTTCACCCAACATTCTCTCTAAAACAGTGGCTGCAATCCAACAGAAGACTGGAATGTGGCACATGATGTAGAGGCTTTTTGATGACTTCATGTGTGTGATGATTCTATTGGCCAAGCCCTGATCACTGATTCTCTTCCTGAAATACTCCTCTTTCTGTGGTTCACTGAACCCTCTTACCTCTGTTACCTGGTCAACACACTCAGGAGGGATCTGATTGGCTGCTGCTGGTCGAGAGGTTATCCAGAGGAGAGCAGAGGGAAGCAGATTCCCCTTGATGAGGTTTGTCAGCAGCACATCCACTGAGGTTGACTCTGTTACATCCCACAATCTCTCATTGTTCTGGAAATCTAGAGGAAGTCTACACTCATCCAGACCATCAAAGATGAACAGAATTTTGTAGTTTGTATAATGTTTAGGTTTTAATTCAGATGTTTCTGGGAAAAAGCGATGAAGAAGCTCCACCAGACTGAACTTTTTCTCCTTCATCAAATTCAGCTCCCTAAAAGGAAGTGGAAATATGAAGAGAACGTCCTGATTTACGTTTCCTTCAGACCAGTCCAGTATGAACTTCTGCACAGAGACCGTTTTGCCAATTCCAGCCACTCCTTTAGTCAGCACAGTTCTGATGGCTTTGTCTTGTCCTGGTAAGGGTCTAAAGATGTCACTGCATTTGATGGATGTCTCCTGTGTTACTGGTCTCCTGGACGCTGCCTCAATCTGTCTCACCTCATGCTCATTATTGACCTCTCCACTCCCTCCCTCTGTGATGTAGAGCTCTGTGTAGATCTCATTCAGAAGTGCTGTGGTTCCCTGCTGTGAGATTCCTTCATGAATCTTCTGACATTTGTCCCTCAGTTTGGATTTGAGCTTTCTGTGGCAAGCAGGGGCCAGTTCTGATAAAAGAGGAAGACAACAAAACACATGCTAATCTCTTTTAGATTCATTCATAAGACTCATTACAGGAGTTACAGGAAAAGAGATAAACAGATTGTTATAGATTGTTTATTCCTGCTAGATTGGGCATGAAACTTCCAGTGGTAAATCTTAGCCAATTCAAGGACTGAAAACCTTAAATTATAAGATTAACAGACATTGTATTATACATAATTTTGTTGATAATATTTACTGGTTATCAATAACAGTCAGTAGTTAGAAACCAGCTGAGGTTCCACCACACACACTGGTAACCATCACCTGACTGAGGAGATCTACAACCCAGACTGGACAAGGAGGGGGGGAACAACCTGTGATCTGTGAGATAGGACCTGTGTTCTAATGTGATCTGTGAGATAGGACCTGTGTTCTAATGTGATCTGTGAGATAGGACCCGTGTTCTAATGTGATCTGTGAGGTAGGACCCGTGTTCTAATGTGATCTGTGAGATAGGACCTGTGTTCTAATGTGATCTGTGAGATAGGACCTGTGTTCTAATGTGATCTGTGAGATAGGACCTGTGTTCTAATGTGATCT
>NC_137497.1:8441220-8546220 GCF_041902795.1 Electrophorus electricus
ATTGGTTTAAGGGTGAGAAAACTCTCAGCCACTTCTGAAAAAACAAAGTGACTTGTCTGGTCTGAGGATCAAATCAGCATCCACACCAGTGTGGTGATGCAGCTCTAACCATTACATGTGTGTGTGGTAGACACTCTGTTGTTTCCCCGAAACACAGCAGGAAATGAACACAGAACAAAAGACAATTGACAATTGTAAGACAGACAACAAACACACAGGAACACCTCCTGCTACAGGACATTTCTCCTCCTCATAAACCACTGCTAGAGAGGGACTCTCCCCAGAAGAAACAAGAAGACACAGACATGAGGGTAAACCGTCCCTCACAGAACAGGTAAGAAAGACGACAGGAGATGCTTGTTGGAAACGTTCCCCTTGGAAAAAAATACCAATTATAAAACCCCACACACCAAGGCTTCATAAAGTGTCCTTAGTGAAGTAGTTATATAGGGGTGGGGCCATCTGTGGGAGATCAGACTAAAGAGCACTGTTTAATTCCCAGCTCATGGCCTCCCTCTGGTGGCAGCTTGCTAGCATTGCGAGCCTCCCGTTACAAGTAAGAGAGAGTTGGAGAATGTGTGTGTGGGTAGATGATGCTGAATCTCTTTCTCCTACAACTAAAACACACCTATGGTGAACCCCTCTTATTAGTTTGACCTGTAGAATGGTGATATTGTTTACTGGGGTATTATTGTTGTAATTTTGGGGGGGGGGGAACTTCACTCCCTCACACACTGGGAGGAACACATCTACCCCACTTATGAAAGAATCTGAGTGTGTAATGCGTCACTCACCATAGGGCTGAGGTCACAGGTCCACTGCTAAAGTTAGGAAGATCACCCATGGACCTGTCACTCTTAATAGACACACAGCTGGGTGCTGGAGACACTGCTCTCTTTACCCTGATGAAGATGAGGAAAGTGTTGAGTAATTACATCCTTCACTACATCTTATTTATCCTGAATATTCCCTCTTCCTGTTTCCTCAGGTTAAGTGCTGATGGAAAACTCCTCACTGTTGGTCAGAGGTTTCTCCTCCACTGCTGGAGTTATGAGGCTCCATCATGGAGTTGTTCCTCTTCACACACACACAGCTGGACACTGGAGATGCTGCTCTCTGCTCCCTGTCAACAGTTCATACACACAGAGTGAATCAACACTGAATCAATGCCTGATAAAACTCACATTACCATATTCAAAAATAAAAAGCATGATGTCAAACATGAAACATGAAGCAACACAATGTGTAATACATGTGGATGAAAACGTTATATGTTTCTATATACATGTATATGTTTACATATATGTTACTCTGATACTGTAACAGTTCGTATATGTGCACTCTGTTTTAAAGCACAGGCAACTTGACCATCAACTGCTAAAGCATCAAATAACCCAAAATATCCAGCACCAGTACTTAACACACCCAATGACAAAGAAATTCAATGTAAATTCATTATCATATTTACACTGAATTCTCAATTTACGGTTGTCCACAAAGTTCAAGACGTGCAAATCAACACGGTAAAGGGCCAATGTGCACAACTGGAAGAGGAGCAACCGCATAATTTCTGACACACACTCTCACACCAGAGACAGCGAGTCAAATATAAAACCAGGCAGTGTCTATAATGATCTACTCACTCACTCACTCTCCCCCACACAAACGGGTCTATATAGAACACTACATAGGGTATGTTAGTGAGACAACAGACAGAATCTATCAACACTTGTCTGTGTTGAAAATATAAAACTGACTTTTCATCACGGAAATAATCTGCAAAATAAAGTAGACCAGCGGTGCAACCACAACATATAAGTAAGACATGTTAGTGATGATTTACAGTTTCAGTTGTGTTATGTTGAAGTAAGACACTTTAGTGATGATTTATAGTTTGTGTTATGTTGTAACTTTAATAATAGTCAGCTCTATAGCTACATCCACATTCCCATTTTATCAATAAAAAGCTACAGAGGAAAATCCTGTAATGTTTATTTCTTCAGCACAAGATTCGTTTATTTTGTTTCTTGTTGCATTAACATTCTGTCACTGTTACTTTTGGGTTCTGCTGAAATACTGGTGAAACACTCAGCACTGCTTCCTGCAAGAAATGACATTTGAACACACACAGTCATACAGTCTAAATCTTTAGCCAATTACACAGTTTAATTGGATAATCAATCAATATCTTTAGCCAATGACATACCATTTAACAGGATAAATATATTGTAAGGAAAAACTAAATTAAATAATATTCACCATAATTCTTCCATCACTTCTGGGCCTTTAGAACAGAAACAATCTGACAACGATCTCCACAGTGACCAATTTTGCTAACATCTTGATGATTCTATTTTATGAAACAACAAAGTCTAAACTACTTTGGCTAGATATTATTCTGGTGGGTTATGCCAGGTTATCAATACATATGATCAATAAATATTTCAGAGATTACCATACAACAAACAAAGAACAGACGATGTATCTGTTTTCTGTTGTGTTCTTTAAGGCATTTTCAATGCTTGTTATTTCAGTTTCATGTGTACATCATGACATTTATAAAGATAATTTATTAACAAAAGGCCAGTATGTTTACTGGTGTCATGGACTGCTCCTCTCCCATAAGTCATGTGGTATGGCCCACTGCGTGCAGGGGATCCACACATGTACTGTTTATCTGTTTTGTAACCCCCCCGGGATTGCACACACATGCACAGGCTTTGTCAAGTGTTGATGTGTCAATTTAAACCCTGTCCGTGTGTGCTGTCTTTGTTGGTCATTGTCACTACGTGTGTGTTAATTCCGATCATTGTAGCCGTGTACGTTGTTTTGTGTAGTCCCGTATTAATGCATGTGTGTTCTTCCTTTAATGTTAAGTGTAGAGTCATGTTTTCCGTCAGTGTTATGTGTGAGTGCCACATTCGTTGTATATGTCTAATGTCAATAAACCTCCTTCACAGTTGAGGGAGTCTGTGCGTCCTGCCCTGCGCCACTTGGGCGAGCATCGTTACAACTGAGATAATAACCACATGGATTGTGTGGGTTCACATGAATTCTGTAGGGTTGTGTGGGTTCACATGTACTCTGTAGGGTTGTGTGGGTGTGGGTTCACATGTACTCTGTAGGGTTGTGTGGGTTTACATGTACTCTGTAGTCTATGAAGTGCAGACCTATTTAATGAACTTTCTGTGTGGAACATGTTTCATCTATGGCAGAAGGAAGTGTTGTGAATGTAGATAATTATAATTATGGATAGTGAAGCTCAATAATGTAAAATAAAGGAACAATTTATATATTTATTATTATTATTTATATTATAAAATATTAGTTTTTCTGCTGTTTTGGGGCATCTTCTCTTCCCAAATTACCTCCTCAGTCTTGGAAAAGATTAATTCACACAGAACACTTGTTGCTGGTATGCACAGGTGTTTTTACCATTATATAAATGTGTGGATGTACAGCACATCACTCCTGTCAGTAAACCAGAGAATCTCTCTCTACATACACTTTCTATATATTAATATCACTATATCTATCCTAACTACTGCTCACTGGATGTCTCTCACTAGCCTATCAGTCAATATATCCTATCAATAACCTTCTGTCTAGACAACATTGAATCTCTCCATCTCTCAAATTCTCTCTTCTCACGATACCCTTAAAGTTTTGATGTGTTTTCTTGACTTGTAAGCATTCATAGAGTTTGTGACTGAGACAGATGTGTGATCAGGTTTGTTTCAGACACTGTCAGTCAAAGACAGGAGCGGCAGGTTCTGTATGACACCTGTAGAAACACAAGCTTCGTTTAGCCGTGGTCACGTGACATGGCCGTTTTGAGCCACACTTCGGATCAGTGTTTCAAAACGCTGCGCTTCAGAAACTCGAAACAAGCGTAGAAACGTCAGTATTGACCGTCCCATCCCAAACTATAGTTATTAATACATAGATAATTAACTATACAGGGAATCTGAACTGTCCACTGAGGATTTGGACAACACTAAAAAACGGCTGAAACTGAACAGAAAATTAACTATAAAAAACAGCAGCAACTTTGAGTTTAAGCCAGAGGAGTTTCAACTGGGACCATTTGGAAATATCACTGACTAACTAAGACTTGAAATCGAGTTTTACAATAACGGACCATATATATCTGGCCCCTTTAAATTATTTTTAATATAGCTATGCTATCGTACTGGGCCATTTTAGTTGCGTAACTTCACCAGGACTTTAATCTTTACATTTAATCCACCTTTGGGTTGACCTACGAATTAAGATAAACAAAGAACTATGTACTTACAAAACACGTTGTTTAAACTGCACCGACATTCATTTTTACAAATAGAATGAACTTACCGTGTAATATGTTTAAACGGTCGTATCTTCAACCCGCTCAACCTTCAACAACGGCGACTGTTCAGAAAATACTTTCGTTTTCTTGGGAAAGGTGAGACTACAGCAACACCTGTGGGTAAGAGGAGGGCCGAGCACATGTCAATCATTTTCGACTGAAGACAATTACCCAACCGATTTCTTATAACAGTCATTTTTTTTTAAAGCCAATCAGCAGGCAAAGTTAGCTGTCGATCATTTTGTTGCAGCCAATCATATACTAGTGTATACAGCCAATGGCTTCACAGTCCCTCCTACATGGACTTGTTTTGCAGCTGCGCTGAGAGTAAATCGCCACTATGTCAGCACGCTGAAACACTTCGGAACTTAACAAACCACTTTGTTTATAGATCTAACTTACAGATGATCGTAATTTAGATAATCAGCCTCACAATAAGCATGTTGTGCGTATGACAAATAAATAATCTTCTTAATGGCTGAATGCTGGGCATGTGTGTGTGTAAAATAATTAATTTGTTTACCTGTATTTGGTAAACCTGTGTCAGAAAACCACATGATGTACAGAACACAGCCTAACAGTAAAGGAATAGCAGTAAATGTGTATTAGCATTGCAGGTTACATGACAGTTGATAATTTACATTTTATACTAAATCCATTAGAAGAAGGAACCAAACACAGGTTCCTCATTATATGAAAGCTGGATTAAAATATTAAGTGACTTATCTACGAGTATGTTACGAATATGGAAAGCCAAAGTGGTCAAAATTCACCTAAATCGAAACGGGTTTTGTTTGTAAAACGGCGAAAAAAAGCAGCATTTTGGACGTTTTATGTCGCAAAGTACGGCATTATTTTTCTCTATTTTTATGGTTTATGGTTTTTGCAGCATATTTTACAAGAGAGAAAAATAACACTGTATGTCAGTTTAAAACTCCGTAAAAAGCACTGGTTTAAGTGTTCTAAAACGATTTTAATCAGCTGATTAACCAGTGCTCAAGTTTGTTTATTTTTGGGATTCACATATGTGTTAATTCACTCAATAATTTATTAATTCATGCACTTATTAGCTAACTAGCTAGCTAGAAGTTTAGTAGATTCACTAGTTGTGACCATGGTTAGGTACTTTGGACATTGTACTTTAAATGGGCAATTGGCTAACTGGTTAGCTAACTAGCAACATTTCCTACAGCTGGAAGATGGAGAGGAGAAACTTCATTTTGCTTCATAGATGGACACAGAATGACAGCACTTGACAATCCAGGACCTGGTGTAATTCAATCAAAATTAAAGAGGTAAGGGCCAAATCCATTAAACTGGTAAAACACTAACCAGAAACAACTAGCAAAACAAAGCTCACACAAAGGCAGCTGTAGTTGACCAGTAATGAGTTGTTTCTATCGCTAGACTGAAAGCAAGTTTATCAGGCAGGAATAAATACACATTTGTGTCAAACTTGATGGCTAGCTAGCTATCAGAGGTGCGGGTTAGTAGTGTTGTTATAGCAACTGCTCACTTCAGACTTTTGTTCTGGTTAAAACTGAATGAAAAGGGAAGGGGTTATCGCAACAAACTCAAGAGGGATGCCAAACAGCAGTACTATTGGTCTTGGAGTATGCGCTTTGGTTTGTCTTGTTGGATTATCATCTGGTTGGTTAAGGAAGGCTCTGAATTAATTTACTTTTGTCTTAGATTCTGTGAAATTCAAGGCTTGTTGTCTAAACCTAGTTGTTAGTAGGTTGTTAGCTGTAATTACTCACTACAGGTGTAGTTTTGCCATGGCCTTAGGTGTGAATTGAGGGGTGGGCTCAGCACTTATTGAACTGAGTTAAATTAGAATGGTAATCAACATTTGGAGAAGGTTTGGTAGTGTTCTCAATCAGTTCATCTACATCTCACCTACAGGACTTCACAAACTCAGCTAAGTATCTTCTCATATTATCTCAATCTTTCTCATACATCCACAAATCAAGGACCTGAAATGTGTTTCACAATTCCTGTCCACATATCCCACAGATCTCCTCAACACTATAATAGACATCACAATCTCAGCAACCTCACTGACTCTCAATGCTCAGTACCATGTATCGTGGTGGTAGGAGGACTCTGGAACTGCCAATTTGCTGTCCAGAAGGCTAACTTCATCTCGGCATTAGCATCCCTCCACTTCCTACACTTCCTGGCTCTAACAGAAACATGGATCACCCCTGAGAACTCGGCGACTCCGGCTGCCCTGTCCTCTGCCTTTCATTCACCCATTAATTCACCATTAATTCTCTGAGGTGGCACAGGTTTACTAATGTCTCGAGAGTGGCATTTCACTCCACTTTCCTTCTCTACTCTTTCCATCTCCTCTTTTGAATTTCATGCCATTACGGTGTTTTTCCCCATCAAACTTCTTATTGTCATCTACCGCCCTCCAGGTTCCCTAGATCACTTCACTGATGAGCTCGACATCCTTCTGAGTCAATTCCCCATTGAAGGAAATCCACTCATTCTCCTTGGTGACTTCAACCTTCCATCAGACAAGCTGCATTCCTCCTACATCCTTCCACTGTTGACAGCATTTGACCTCACCCTCAAACACTCTCCTCTGACTCAAAGCAGGCAATGCTCTGGACCTGATCTTCACCCATGCCACCACAACATTGGACATCGCAGTCACCCCCCTCCACCTGTCGGACCATCACTTTCTATCCTTCTCTCTCTCCCTTCCTTCTCTTTCCATCCAGTCCTCTCCAATATGTTCTTCCTCCCTCCATTGCAATCTGCACTCCATAACTCCCTCTTCCCTTACTTCTACTATTTTGTCCACCCTTCCTCACCCGGACTCATTTCTACACTCTCTTCATCAGTAAATCTTCTGTGCCCTCTCTCCTCTAGACCTACTAAGTCCTCCCCACCTGTCCCCTGGCTAACAGAAACACTTCACTGCCACAGGAGAGAACTAAGGACTACAGAAATGTGGTGGTGGAAATCTCACGTAGATTCAGATCTTAGCTCATACAAGTCTCTCCGTTCCAAGTTCTCACTGGAAGTAACATCTGCAAAGTTATCTTACTACAGAGAGAAATTCGAATCATCAGCATCTGATGCATGCAAACTTGTCACTATTTTTTCTTCTCTCCTTAATCCTCCCCCTCCTTGCTCATCTCTTACTACAGAGGATTTTATCACCTTCTTTGAGGAGAAGGTTGCAGCAAACCGTCAGTCCTTTTCCTCTGTTCCCACCCCTCCAACCAATGTGCCTTCCCCAACACCCAACTCTCTGACTTCTTTTTCTCCTCTCTCTTCAGATTAAATTCTTCAACTCCTGACTTCCAACAATCTGACTACATGTCCACTGGATCCAATTCCTTCTGCTCTGTTCCAGACAATTGCAAGAGATCTGCTTCTTTTCATGTCATCATCAACAACTCCTTTATCTTCTGGATATGTGCCTACTGCATTCAAAACCACCAGGGTGGTACCAATCCTCAAGGCCACACTTGACAGCTCCAGTGTTACCAGCTACAGGTATCACTTCTCTCTTTCCTCTCAAAAGCCCCTGAATAAGCAGTTTATAATCAATTGTCTCTTTTTCTCACCCAGAACCAGCTGCACAATCCCAATCAGTCTGGCTACAAACTGGCAGATTCTACAGAAACGGCCCTCATAGCAATGACTGAGACACTTCATTTCGCTAAAGCTGCCAAACTGTCATCTGTTTTGAGTCTTCTAGACCTTTCAGCAGCCTTTGACACAGTGAACCACAATGTTCTTCTGTCTGTTCTCTTCAGGCTTGGTGTGACTGGCTCTGCTTGTAGATATGACCGTCCATGCAGATGGTTTCAGTCCTATCAGGTGACATGGAGAGGATCCATATCCAAACCGTGTAGACTCTCCCCGGGTGTTCCACAAGGCTCAGTATTGGGCCCCCTTCTCTAATCTTTGTATACTCATTCTCTTGGTGATGTAATATCTTCTCATGGTTTCTCCTACCACTGCTATGACAATGACACTCAATTATTTCTTTCTTTTCCACCCTCTGACACACAGGTCTCCAGACGTATCTCAGCATGCTTGACTGACATCGCGTCATGGATGACAGCCCTCCACTTGAAGCTCAACCCTAGTAAAACCGAGTTTGTGTTCATCCCAGGTACTCCCACCCCTGAGCATAACCTCACTGTTTTCTTTTGAGAACTCCCTGGTATCACCATCCGAAGCTGCCTGTAGCCTGGGCGTAACTTTGGACAACCACTTGTCCTTCTCAACTCATGTTTCTAATCTAATCCGGTTTTGCAGATTCCTCCTTTGTAACATACGAAGCATTTGACCCTTTCTCTCACAGGACGTTACCCAGGTACTTGTGCAGTCTCTTGTGATCTCAAAAAGCTAGACTACTGCAACTCGCTACTTGCTGGTCTTCCTCTAAGAGCCATCAAGCCTCTACAACTTGTCCAGAATGCAGCAGCACAACTGGTCTTCAAAGTTCACATATGTTACTCCACTGCTGCGCTCCCTTCATTGGCTCCCTGTAGCTGCACGCATCAGATTAAAAACCTTAATGCTTGCCTATAAAGCCAAAAATAGACCAGCCCCTTCATACATGAGATCAATGGTCAAATCCCAAGTCGTACCTCCAGTACTTCAAACCTCAAGTATGGCTCGGCTTGAAATACCTTGCTTCAGGTCTCATGGACGACAAGCATTGAGACTATTTTCTCTCCTGGCTCTAAGATGGTGGAATGAACTCCTACTTGCTGTCTGGACAGCAGAGTCCCTTGCAGTCTTCAAACGCAGACTGAAGACCCAACTATTTGCAGAATAGTTAAAGGACAACTGACACTGCTCCCATATTGACTGACTAATTTAGTACTTATTGTAGGGCATTATTTATGCTTTTTAACAAACTCTAGCACTTATTGTTTATAGCACTTATCATTGTTTAAGATAGACCTTATGTATTTTGCACTTCTATGTATCAGCATTCATCCCTGTATTCTACAGTATTCTAGTTCATTGATAAGTTTAATTCTAACCTACTATACTGTACTTGGATATATTCTATGAGTAAATGACAAAGCACTTTTGTCTGCTAAATGCCGTAAATGTAAATGTAAATAACCTCGAAAAAATGGAGCAAAGTTTCTAAACTCCTGACAGAACAGCATCTGTACTTCCTGAGGAGGCCGAGGAAATGTAGAGAGTCAACTAAAACTCAGCAGTTCCTACAGGAGAAAGATAGTGAACTCACCAGCCACCACAGTATGATATGGGAACTGCACTACTCAGAAATGGAAGACTCAGTTTTCATTATTTTCTCATTCTCACGCAAAGATATTACTGCACAGCAGAATCTACACACATACACACAAACAGACACACATACGCATGCACACACTATAACGTTCCTGAGTGTGTCCAGTCTGCATTGGGGATCCTCCAGTCTAGCAGAGAGCAGCTTCACTCCTGACTCTCCTGGGTGCTTGTACATCAGATCCAGTTCTTTCAGCTGGGAGGTGTTTGACCTCAGCGCTGAAGCCAGAGAAGAACAGCCTTCCTCTGTGACCAAACAACCAGACAGTCTGCAGAAAGGAGGGAAACAGATAGAGAGACAGAGCGTGAGATGCACTTCCAGAGCAGCCTGCATGGGGCAGCTAGAGAGGCTGGTAACTGTAGTGGAGGCTTCACCCTGTGCTTTATAATAAACTACTGACATGGTGAGGTCTCGTATCCATTCGTCACCCAGGACTCTACACCACCAAACACCCTCCACAATAATAACCCTAAAACACCTGACCTGCTTAGTGCTGAGCTTTGACATAATACTACATAAATGTACCTGCACAAGCAGTGGAAAGGTGAATGTTTCATATGATCCATGAAAACACTCTACTTAAGTTTCTATTAAGTTTCTATTGAGGTGAAGCATTATGCACAGTAAATAAAACATATTTGTGTCAATCTGCATAATAAATAAGATTTCAAACAGTAGTTATATTGGTTCTGATCTAAACAGTGTGAGGTCTGGTTTACTGTGTATAAACAGTAGTTATATTGGCCCTGAGCTAATCAGTGTGAGATCTGGTTTACTGTGTATAAACACTAGTTATATTGGCCGGGTAGTTAGGCCTGGTTTGACTCTGGTCTTCCCTGGGTGTGCCACCCTAAAGACACACACACACACACACACACACACACACACACACACACACACACACACACACACACACACACACACACACACACACACACACACACACACAGAGAGAGAGACAGACAGAGACAAAAGGCGCATTTATCACCATTTTCATCACTTACTAACTAAATTTTTACTAATGGAACTGGAGGGGAGGGGAGTCTGCCAGTCTCTCTCTCTCTCACACGCACACACAAGCACACAATTTCATTTTTCCATGTTTTTACAGTAAAGGTTCACAGACCCAGTACTGCTGCTTGCCTCGTGATGTAACAGTGCCAGAACAAAACGCAGTATCACAGCCAGTAGACAGAATTGTCGGGGTACACAAGCTGGCTTGGTATTGTGAAACAGTGCGGTTGTGCACAGCTGGATCTCTTGAGTTGTCGCATATTTGTTCACTGAACGTATGGATGGACAGGTAGCTAGCTCACGTTAGTTGTAGGAACTAACCACAGCTTAGCTTGCTATAGCTAGAAGTGTCCAATACAGTGATACGCTGTATAATGATCCCATAAACTGAACTTCATATCATTTTAAGCAACAGATCATCCTGCATATTGCAGAGAGGAAGAGTATGTTAAAGCAATGAAAAAAAGATAAGCAAAAACATCAAAAAATTGTATAAGGCATTGCTTTATCACTTCGAGAAGGGCTTAATCAGGTGACTGTGTCTGTACCAACATATTCTGGAGGAGGAGCGGACGGCATGCCACACCCGCCCTCTCTACTAACCTCAACTCTCTATAGCAGGGTGAAACTTTGGAGCACGGCTCCATCCCCCCATGAATATTTCTGCTCCATTCATGATACTGGGTGAGAAACTGTGTAGAGTTATGCCTCCTAACATGACTGATATTAAAAATAGGTGGCTATCACATTTTTGTAGATGATTCATGTTTTAAACCGTCTGACTCTGAATTTGTCTGTGGTTATTCTGTCTGCTCTCTGCCTAACCTCATTTGGGAGGCTTATTCTCTCCCTTACAGGTCTGCTCAAGCAGCTGAGCTGATGCTGTTAACCAGGGCCTGCCATCTATTCCGGGATCAGGTTGTTACCATCTACAATGATTCCCGTTATGCTTTTGGGATTCCTCATGACTTGGGTAAGATTTGGCACTCCAGGGGGTTCCGCACCTCTGACGTTAAGACCATTTCTAATCCAGGACTAGTGTCTGCACTTTTGTCTGCATGTACACTACCAGTTCAGATGGCTATTGTAAAGGTCAAGGGTCATGATACAACCTCTGAGTCTGACACTGGCGATGCCTTAGCGGAGGAGATCACACATTGGGCAGCTGTTAATGGCCCCTCATGCACATACGCTATGTGCTTGACGTGTGAAGCTGTCTCCATGTTTTCTCATTGCTTGGTGCTGAATGATATCGATCTGTGTTTCTTACAAACTCAGAGCACACAACAGGACTGCTCTCACTGGGTTGATTAGGGCTGTAGTCCTGATTAAAATGGTCTAATCCGTGACCCGGAGGGGTGTATCACTCTTGCTAAATCTATTTTGCCATTTCTTGTGCGCCGTTTTCATGGGATTTCACATATTGCACAAAGGGGGAGTGACGGCTAACATTCAAAAACAGTTTTGTATCTCTGCAAAACGTATAACTGTAAAACTCCTCCTAGATTGCTGTTTAACCTGTGCCAGAAGCAACCAGGGTAAAACACAAGTGAAATGTGATGCCTTACCGGCTCCAGAATATCCCTTTCAGTGTCTACAGAAGTGGCTAGATCTACTGCCAGCAGTGTTGTGTGAGATCAGAATGACGCCCAGTGCCACCACCAAATTGTCTCTATTTGACGTAATTTTTGGTAAACCCCAACGCAACGTCTCTGCTTATCAGCCATAATGTAACTGCTTGACCGAGGGCTCCTCACCCGAGGTCATCTGCTCCCTCTTCTTGCATACTTTACCCCTCCCTTTCTCTTTCGCTCTCCCTATCTCTCTCTACACATGCAAGCAGCTCATGGCTGGGTCATGCTGACTGCATCTAATCTTTACTAACCTGCCTCTTTCCTGTCTACATAGACCCTTAGAACATTCCTCATTTTTCCCCGTCATCCTGTAGATTTAGATAGTAGATATAGGACACATATATACTCTGTGCTTTCCTCAATAAAGTGGAACTCTTTTGATTCACTTCATCCTAATCCAGATTACAGAATAATCCACACAGTCATAGCCATTTCACCTATTGATATCCAAAGAGCAGAAGTTAGAATTCAACATGCCTGTCATCCCATTGGAACTTATGCTAACTGCATTTAGATTAAAAAAACTGATCAAAATGTTTCCTCTTTCATTTAAGTCATCACATCTGTGTTCAGAGAATTCTTGCTTCCTTGGACTCCCTAGAAGTTCAGGAAACACGTGTAAGAGCCCTGCTGTTCACACTGCCTTGTGTAACCCTAGTCAGATATTTCTATCAACAAAAATACAAAACAAAAAGAACAACAAAACTCCCAAAAACTGCAAACCATCATAAGAAAGTAAAACTGTTCTAGGTACAGGTGCAATGTAGCGATTCCTGAAAAATGTATTTTCATCTCGATCAGTTCCACTCCTTGGTCCTCTGTGTTTCTTCGCACCTATAAGGCTTGTCTTGTACATATTTGTTTGTTGGTGGAGTTGTTTGTGTTTACACTGCTTGTTTACATTGCTTGTTCACCTTCTGTTAGAGGGTGTATGTATTTTTTCTGTCATTTAGGCATCTGATAAAGTGACAAAGGAATGAATCTACAAAGCAAACCGAGTCAATCTACAACAGGTGGTAGTGTGTAACACTGACAGTGGTAGAAAAGAGAAATTTTTTAAAACCAGAATTTACAGAATTAATTTTTCATGTTACATTCTATGTTAAATAAAAAAGAAATGTACTTCAGATCTCAAGGCAGAGCTGTCTACTGTATGGCAAATAGTACATTGTTAATACATAGATTTAATTAAGTATTGAACACACTCGTATTGGCTGAATGAACTTTTCTGTCATGTCTATCTGCCTAACTATCAGGTGTGTGTGTAGGTGTGTGTGTGTGTGTGTTAACTCTTCTCTCAGATTGTCAGCTGGAGAAATTACCCATGAGACCACGGGACAAGGCACGAGTCATTGGCGCAGCGAAACACACGCACAAGTTCTGCAATGTGGAAGAGGATGAGAGCATGTACTTGAAAAGGTGTGTGTGTGTGTGTGTGTGTTTGTGTGTGCGTGCGCGGGCATACTTGTGTGTTTGTTATTGTATGGTTGATGGCTATGTATGTGCAGGGCAGTGGTAGCTCAGTGGTTAAGGTACTTGACTTTTAATTTAAAGGTTCAAGTTAGCACTGTTGGGCTCCTGAGCAAGGCCCTTAACCTTCAATTGCTCAAGTTGTACTCAGTCATAATTGTAAGTCGCTTTGGATAAAAGTGTCAGCTAAATGGCATGAATGTATTGGTACATTACTATTCTAATTAATTAAAATGATCAAGGCTGGCTGTGTTTGTGTTTGTAAACAAAGGTGGCTGTGGTGTTTCTAAACAGGCTAAATGTCTTTCAGGGCAGAGGGGATCAAGTGACAGTACCAGAAGAAGTTTGGGAAGTACGACGACCTTCACTCACATCAAATTCAAATCTAAAAAATAGAGAATTTCTCTATACATCAACAAAGGAAAGAACACCAGTTCAGTTGCAGAACATACACACAAGCACACATGATGATACACAGTGACATGAATTACATTCCATTAATGTTAGTGCTTTGCTATAAATACTCTCGCTCTCTCTCTCTCTCTCTCTCTCTCTCTCTCTCTCTCTCATATACACACACACACATACTTCTTCTTCATAATTTCTGGTGTTTTAAAGGCTTTTCTGTGTGTGTGTGTGTGTGTGTGTGTGTGTGTGTTTACAACTGTCTTCCAGGTGATGACGTCTTCTCATTCTCTTTCTCTCTCTCTCTCTCTCTCTCTCTCTCTCTCACACACACACAGTCTCTCACATTCTCTCTCTCTCACTGTCACATTATCATTCTCTCTCTCTCTCTCTCTCTCTCACTAACTCACTCACTCACTCTTGCATGCTGGCCTTCGGTAACACTGCCCTCCACCACCTGCACCTCCCGTTCTCCACCTGTACCTTGTGGGCTCTGCCCCCTGCCCTGCCCCCCACCCCACCTGGCTGACTGAGAGAGTACTTGGCCATTCCAGCCAATCCGAGCATCAGGGTCAGCTGTTCCAGAGGACAGACGAGTGTCATGGCAGACGCAGCGCAGTTAAACACACCGAACAAGTCACTGGAGTAGCATTAAAGGCGGCCCGGGTGCTGCTGAGCGTGTCACTGCTTCAGAACTCAGACTGGGCGGAGCTGCTGGTGAGGATGATGGGAGATTACGGGATTTCACATCCCCAGTGCCAGAGTCCTGGCCCAGAAATGAGGAACTTCTGGTAGGTTCTGCCATTAGCAGTTTGGGCCTGTTAATCTGGAACCCTGGAAATCCCATCTGCTAGTCAAGCATAATCAGAGGGGAATTATATTCAAAGTGAAACAAAATAGCCATTGATCTGGTTTTAGTAGTGTATGAATATATCAGGATTATTAGGCTATTAGATTAAGCAAATATTCTAGTCATAATAAGGGAATATAATTATTATATTAAATGATTACATCAGAAATCCCTGTGGTTTGACGTCCCTGATCTTCAGTGGGAATAACCAGCTTTACAGACACCAGAGGACGACACTCGTTAAAACCAAGGCTCTGAAGTGTGTGTGTGTGTGTGTGTGTGTGTGTGTGTGTGTGTATACACACCGTCAGTATTGTATAGCATAGTAAGTCCACTCAAACACTGCGTCATAGCCGTTTATGAGAGACAGAGTTATTACACATCAAGCACAGACACATTTCCATCAGTGTGGATGTTTATTTATTAATGAAGTATGATAAAACTCATCTTCAGGGCCTTCACTGGGATGTCCTGCATGAACTTAACCTCCTCTGTGTCTGTGTGTGTGTGTGTGTGTGTGTGTGTGTTTCTGTGTCCTGTTGGTAAAGGTTAATACCTGTCTCAAGAGATTGTGTTTGTGTGTGTTTGTGTGTGTGTGTGTGTGTGTGAGAGAGAGAGAGAGAGAGAGAGAGAGAAAAAGGGAGAGATGGTTCTTTTGTGAGTGTCCTGTGTACATTTATGTCCTCTATTCACCAGTACACTGATGTAAGCCCTCTATTCTCCAGTACACTGTAATGATTAGGCCCTCTATTGACCAGTTCACTGCAGTGATCTAAAGAGAATTTACATACTGAAACTTGTTCTATGAAATTTACGTGTTTATGGGTTTTATGGTGCCTTATTCTCTCTCTACATGTGTCTATATATCCTGTCAGATAGTGAGTGAAGTGACTGGTCTACATTTTACATCAGTACATCTTTATTTATTTCCACATTTTTTAAACATGGAACTAATTCTTCATAAAGGAGAGTATAAACACATCATCACTTGTGAAGTGTTTTTTGGGGTTTTTTTTAAACATGGAGCTTATCCTCTGTGAGAAAGCGCTCTGACATCTTTTGCAGAGAGTTGGCTTCCGGTGTAGATCTAAAACGAGAAAGAAATACCATCAGAAACCAAATGGTGTTTAACATTCGAGCTTTCTAAAAAGCAAACTGTTTTTCTCTGCTTCTGAAGAGCCTTACTTTTATGCACACCAAAACTCAGAGCTTGGTCTTGTTCTTCCAAGTACTGTCATGCTACTAAATTCATTAAGAACATAAATATATAAAATAGACCACTACTTTACCTTCCTGACAGTTCTTGAGATCCTCCCCATTAGGGGATGTATCCAGTGTGTCTGCCTGGTCTTAGCTTCAGCCACACCAGATACAGTGGTCCTTACTGTCGTCAGCTTTGCAGATCTAGAGCCATCTGTGGAAGGACAGTAGAGGAACTGGGCCAGATCTTTCCTCTGAATGACCTTAACAAATGATAAGGCTCCTCCAAGCACCAGTCCACCACTGATGAATGCTTGGGTCACATTCACATTTTTCCTGGCCTCAATTCTCCTGAGGAGCTCATTATACACAACCTCGAGGACTGAACTGTGGAACTCCTCAGGGAAGTCCAGCCTATCCTCCACACACACTCCAGCTGCACTGAACAAAAGCCCATGCACACATTCAGCTGCAGAGGTAAAATGGCCATTCCATGGTTGTGTCACCTGTGACCCAGCAACACTTGTACAGAATTCCTTTTGTACCTTCAGGAAAACTGTACGAATACAGTGGTGTACTGCACAAAGTGAGACAGTAGGAACCCCAAAGTGTGTTGTGCTCGTTTGGGGTTCTGAGCCATATGAGGTTCTTTCATTGGTGGAAGCTGTTGATAATTTTACATCAATCATCTGTAACTCAGTATTACAAACACCAGTGTAAACAGAATAGTTCCACGTCAAAAGGCTGAAAAATCGACCGCTGAAAATCGGCGGGAAAACATAATGAAAATACACAGTGTCAATACAGGAGGCTAAACTAACTCTAGCCACATGTTTGGGCTAATTTTAGCTAGCTAGCTAATATTAGATATGAAATGCCTAAACCCTACCGTTAGTTAACAAGCTAGCTAGCATTAGCATAGTGAACTAAATACACAAAGCGACGTCCTCTGTGGTTGCTGCTAAACATAAAGTCTGGTAGTTGTTTTCTCCTACCACTGATAGATAGCTAGACAGGACAGTTAGCTCATTCAAATAAAGGCTACTCGGCTCTGGACCTCGATTTTCTCTCCGTAGTTATGACAACAGCTACACTTTCCCCAAAACCGACCGCCCACAATTTCCATCATTTCTAATCTCCCGGTTTCATGAGGATGGAAGGGAAAACTTACCTGATATTCTGCCATGATGCTATCAAAGTCGTTATAACAGAAAACTGCCCTGTACACTAAAATATATATACTAGCTATGTGGCGTCATAATAGACTTGGTTGCCCCAACAACAGCCATTATGAAGTAGGCAGCAGGGAGTGCTGTGAAACTGTATTAATATTCATAAAACCGCCAATCATGATATTAACACATTATTCACAATAATTAACAAGACAGAAGGAACATTCTTGATTAATGTCGTCTTGAAAGCCTTGTACAGACTATGTCATATGGTTAAAAAGCTATAATAACAAACCAGACTGCGGTACATGTCAGATATAATAACAATAATTTAAGCAGGAGTACATAACAAGAAGTAATATGGGCTAACCTTTAATTAGTATCATAATGGGCAATGTTTGTCCATGACACGTGAATTGGAATAATACCATTAATTGATAATAAATTACTTTTAAATAGTTATGACAGAAAAGTAATCCACATAGCTGTTCTATAGCTGATCTTGGTATCTATAATGGTACTCTGTATGGAGAGCTACAGCATCTAACCTGGCCTTTTTATGGGTGAGAATGTGCTGACCGGATGTACCAGGTCCCAACAGCTAGTTTGTGCAAGAGAAACAGGGGGCATAGATCACTGCAGTGTACTGATGAATAGAGTGCTTAGATCATTACAGTGTACTGGTGAATAGAGGGCTTAGACTTAGTGGTGGACATCTCAGCATTCACAACTCCTCATAAATACTAAACGTTAAAGTACTTCATCTTTGTCATTGTTAAAGTATTTCCACTTTTTGCCTCTACAGTTGAATGTCATGCTATTTAAAAAAGAAAATAAACGTTAGAAGATAGTTCTTCTTGAACGTACTGAGTAGAGCTTAAGTCAGCAATCACCAACATTATTTCGTGTAACGTTGCTGCTGGCCCGAGTGCCGCAGGGTGCGGGGCAGGACGCAGACTCCCTTGTGTTTGTGAAACATTTATTAACATTAAACACGGACAACACAAGTGCCACTCACATACAAATATAGCAGTGAACAGTATTAAACATTTAACATAATACGAAAACGGTGTCACATCCATAACTCGGATTACCGACAGGAGGCATTAGATTTTGCGCGGGACTGGTAGGACATACTGCAGTGGGGAGCCAAAGGCACTTTTATCCAAGCAGAAACGGTCTTTGCTATGATTGAACCGTACACAACACACAAACAGCGGCACAAACGTAAGTACACAACGTGGCAATCTGCAGAATTCTAGCTGTTAGCTGGTTAGCTCTTTGTAAAATTTGAAAGTAGTTGTAACTGGATATTTGAACATTTTTAGGGAGGTTTTTCAAAGGCTTGAATGAGCTGTGTGTAGGTTATGTTAGCGATACAGCAATGCTAGCGGGCTAAACCATCTGGCTAACCTTAGCTAACCTAGCTAGCTAGTTGGGATAACACTTTTGTTAATTGACTGCCTAATCCAGTGGTCACCAACCTTTTCATCGATAAACATAATATCATATTCTCAATTATGAGCAAATTAGACATGTGAGATCGACTTGATAGATAGACTGGTTGGCGACCAGCGAGCTAAACCATCGATAAGGGTGCTGTAGCTAGCTAACATTATTTCTTCCATCAGTGCAGCTTGATTTTCATTACGGTTCTTCATAAAATTGCTAAACCTTTATTTACTAATTAGGTGTCCAAGTTCAACACACGCAAAGGCTGGGACACTTCTAAGAATGTGGAAGAGCGCAGGGAGCAGGTCAGCAGCTTCTTTTAGAAGGAACTCCTTTAGAATTGATTTATCCTGACTACAAAAACAACTGCTCACCATGTCTGTGTAATTTCAGTCTAGTTGGTTGGGTTTATTATTTAGCCAAGAGTGAAATAATAATGAAATTTACAGTATACTTTTACATCACCATATTGCTTTTTATAAACAGTGAACACTATACATGCAAATACAACACTATACATGCAAATACAAGAAGTATTCAGATTTCTTTTCAACGGGAGTTTATAGTGCTTAGTGCTATGTTTATTTATGAGGGATATGGGGACCCTAGCTGGGATTTTCAATATATGAAGAATTCTTGGCAGACCTGGAATAAGGCCAAGCCGGTGTGGGACAAGGCGCATGGTGTAAAACTCAATAAGACTCCTGGGACTGAAATAGCTGTTTTTGCTGCCACACAGCTGAAAGGATCTCCTCCTCCACTTGTGAAGCATGCACTGATAAGACAGGCTACTGCTCAGGCAGATGTTTCTGTTTCGAAGGCCACACACACATCTGAGCTGAAGCAGGAAGTTGAGAGGGGGACTTCTGGAGGAGGAGTGGACGACAAGCCACACCCACCCTCTCTACTAACCTCGCCTCTCTACAGTAGGTTGAGACTTCGGAGCACGGCTCCAGCCACTCCGTGAATATTTCTGCTCTATTCATGATGCTGGGTGAGAAACTGTGTAGAGTTATGCCTCCTAACATGACTAATATTAAAAATAGGTGGCTATCACATTTTTGTAGATGGCTCATGTTTTAAACCGTCTGACTCTGAATTTCCCTGTGATTATTGTCTGCTCTCTACCTAACCTCATTTGGGAGGCTTACTCTCTCCCTTACAGGTCTGCTCAAGAATCTGAGCTGATAGCAATGACCAGGGCCTGCCATCTACTCCGGGATCAGGTTGTCACCATCTACACTGATTCCCGTTATGCATTTGGGGTTGCTCGTGACTTCGATAAGATTTGTCGTGCCGGGGGTTCCGTATCTTGGAAGCTAAGCCCATTTCTAATCCAGGACTAGTGTCTGAAATTTTGTCTGCATGTACACTACCAGCTTGGCTGGCTATCGTAACGGTCAAGGGTCATGACACAACCTCTGAGTCTGACACGGCCACTGGCAATGCTTTAGCAGATGAGATTCCACGTTGGGCAGCTGTTAATGCCCCCTCATGCCCATACACTATATCCTCGATGTGTGAAGCTATCGCCATGTTTTCTCATTGCTTTGTGCTGAATAATATCAATGTGGGTAATATCAGGGTACACAACAGGACTGCTCTCACTGGGTTGATTAGGGCTGTAGTCCTGATTAAAATGGTCTAATCCGTGACCTGGAGGGGCATGTCACCGTTCCTAAATCTATTTTGCCATTTCTTGTGCATCATTTTCATGGGATTTCACATCGCACAAAGGGGGTGACGGCTAACATTCAAAAACAGTTTTGTATACATATAACTGTAAAACCCCTCCTAGATTGCTGTTTAATTTGTGCCAGAAGCAACCAAGATAAAACACAAGCCAAATATGATACTTTACCGGCTCCTGAATATCCCTTTCAGTCAGTTGAAAGTACTTGCTAGTGATTGTAGACAGGTTTTCCAAGTGGACTGATGTGTTTCCTTGTTCTAAGGAAGACGCCCGCACTGTGGTTAAAATCCTAGCCAAGGAGATAATATCGAGGTATGGTGTGCTTCGGGTAATAACATTCAGATCAGGGACCATGTTTCATTTCTAAGGTAACTCAGAAACTATGCAGCTACCTAACTATTGACTGGAAGTTTCACATCTCATGATGGAAACAGGAAAGAAGTAGGTAGATCTACTGCCAGCAGTGTTGTGTGAGGTCAGAATGACACCCAATGCCGCCACCAAATTTTCTCCATTTGAGGTCATTTTTGATAGACTCCGTCTCTGCTTATCAGCCATAATGTAACTGCTTGACTGAGAGCTCCTCACCCGAGGTCATCTGCTCCCTCTTCTTGCATACTTTACCCCTCCCTTTCTCTTTCGCTCTCCCTATCTCTCTCTACGCACGCAAGCAGCTCATGGCTGGGTCATGCTGACTGCATCTAATCATTACTAACCTGCTTGTTTCCTGTCTACGTAGACCCTTAGAACATTCCTCATTTTTCCCCATCATCCTGCAGATTTAGATAGTAGATATAGGACACATATATACTCTGTGCTTTCCGCAATAAAGTGGAACTCTTGATTCACTTCATCCTAATCCAGATTACAGAATAATTCACACAGTCATAGCCATTTCACCTATTGATATCCAAAGAGCAGAAGTTAGAATTCAACACGCCTGTCATCCCACTGGAACTTATGCTAACTGCATTTAGATTTAAAAAATTGATCAAAATGATTCCTCTTTCATTAAAATAGTCACATCCGTGTTCAGGGAATTCTTGCATCCCTACGGGACTCCCTGGAAGTTCAGGAAACACGTGCAAGATCCCTGCTGTTCACACTGCCTTGTGTAACCCTAGTCATATATTTCTATCAACAAAAATACAAAACAAAACTCCCCAAAACTGCAAACCATCCTAAAACAATAAAACTGTTCTAGGTACAGCTGCAATTTAGCGATTCAAGATCGATCAGTTCCACTCCTTGGTTTTCTGTTTTTCTTCACACCTATAAGGTTTGTCTTGTACATATTTGTTTGTTGGTGGAGTTGTTTGTGTTTACATTGCTTGTTTTACACTCACCTCCTGTCAGAGGGTATATGTATTTTTCTGTCATTTAGGCATCTGATAAACTGAACAAAATGAATCTACAAAACCAGACTGAGTCGATCTGCTAACAGGTGGTAGCGTTGTAACACTGACAGTGGTAGAAAAGAGAAGTTTTTTAAAACCAGAATGTATTTTTCATGTTACATTCTATATTACATAAAAAAGAAATTTACTTCAGATCTCAAGGCTGTATGGCAAATAGTGAATTGTTAATACAGAGATTTAATTAAGTATTGAACTCAGATCATTCATATTGGCTGAATGAACCTTTCACTTTTTTGTCATGTCTAGCTGCCTAACTATCAGGTGTGTGTGTGTGTGTGTGTTTACAACGGTCTTCCAGGGGATGATGAAACGCATCAAAGACATGGGCAAGTACAGATCTGTTACCATGTTAACCATTGATGAGGAAGGGATCGAGGCATTGAGTGCTGTGCTGCGATTGGATCTTTGTACTGAAACCAAACCGCATGGATTGTGATTCGCTCATGATAAAAATTTAAATTATTCTAGAGTTCTAGCCAGAATACATGTTTGGCTGTTCTTAGTACATAGTGTTTATTCTTTAAGCAGGGTATTTGGAGTTACCCGAGTTAGCTGAGGATGCGCGTTATACCCTGCACAGATCACTGGCCTGCTTCCACACACCGGAGTGAGGTGTGAAGGGCTTGGTAATTACCTGATGAGTTTAGGAAGGTGTGTTGGCCTAGATGAAGTACAGTCATATGCAGACCAGGGGTCCTGTGAGCTGGACCTGGAACCTGCTGGTGTAGCTTCACCTGGGGTGCCCTTGCCTGGTGTAAGCAGATGCATAGTTCCACATGTCCTTCAAATGTAGTGGGATTGCCTCCCTGTTGTGATGTGACCAGTTGTCTGATGTGATACACTTGTGATTCCTTTGAAATACCTGATAGAGTCAAATTCATATATATCAACATTATAATGAATATTGTAGTAATTGGTGACATAAATGTTGATTAGTAATTGATTTGATTCCTTTTTTTTCTAAAAGGGAATATTAAAAACAATAAGTGATGTGAACGTTGTAATTGGCTGCTTCTTCCACAGGGAGGTGGCAGACTGTTATACTCAGAATGCAAAAGTCATCGAGAAACAACTAGAGAGGAAAGGAATGAGTAAGAAAAGACTGCATGAACTGGTGAGTTCCACACACATACATACACACACACACACACACACACACACACACACACGAAAGAAAAGAGCTGGTGAGAACACACACTTTGACAGTCATGCTCACAAAGATAACCAAATAAATATACCCACCGTCTCCCTCACACGGTGGAACACACCTGACTGCCAGGCGAGGGTAAAAGCTCTCGTGTAGAACCGAGGGGGAAATTTGTCTGATTAGGTGAACAGCACAGACTGTTTGTTCCACATGAGACTGCGTTCACACGGCATGTTCAGTGTGTTATATATAATGAAAAACACCTTTGTGGTGTGTTAAATATAATGTGTAGATATTCAATGCATGTTAGTGTGTGGCACAGTGTGTTTTAATGTGTACATGTTCTGTGTGTGTAACTGCTTTGCTTTTTCTTTTTTTCAGCCTGAACTAGAAGCTAAGAAGGCAAAGATGAAGGGAACCCTTATTGATAACCAGTTCAAATAGTGTGTGTGTGTCCTGGTCACGTCAGGCCAGCTTTGTGTTCTGATGACACATGATCAGAAACAAATGACAAATTAGTAATATGTGTAAATATCCGCCCCCTTAACCGCAATGTGTCAGAGGTGGGAACCGTCTTTTACTGCAGTGCGTTTGATGTTTGTCCTAAATGTGCAGCCTGTGTTTTTGTGTGTGATAACATGAGAGGAGGAATTTTTCTAAGCCAACTGGAATTTATTTTGTACATGTTTTTTTTTTTTTACATTTGTTTTTCCTTTTAATAAAGCTTCACAGAGACTACTCTACCTCCTGATGGCTGACATCATGATGTTTTACTTAGCTGTCCATCTACCTTACCTGTCCATCTACTGGTCTGCTCTTAATACCATAGAAACATTGTTGCTGAGCATGTCACTGGTTCAGACCCCAGACTGGGCGGAGCTGCTGGTGAGGAGGATGGGAGATTACGGGATTTCACATCCCCAGTGCCAGAGTCCTGGCCGAGAAACGAGGAGCTTCTGGAAGGTTCCGCCATCAGTATCTTGGCCCCATTAATCTGGAACCCTGGGAATCCCAACTGATAGTCAGGCATAATCAGAGGGGAATTATATTCAAAGTGGAAAAAAATAGCCATTGATCTGGTTTTAGTAGTTTATGAATATTTCAGGATTATTAAGATATTAGATTAAGCAAATATTATAGTCATAATAAGGGAATATTATTATTATATTTAATTATTACATCAGAAATCCCTGTGCTTTGACCTCCCTGATCTTCAGTGGGAATAACAATCTTTACATTACCAACAGGACCACACTTGATAAAACCAAGCCTCTGATGATTGTGTGCGTGCTCATGTGCGTGTGTGTGTGCACGTGCTCATGTGCGTGTGTGTGCACGTGCACATGCACCGCCAGTATTGTATAGCATAGTAAGTCCACTTAAACACTGCATGAGGCATTTACGAGGTCAGTAAATGCGTTTATTATTCAAAACAGTGAGTTTCACTATATTTTGATTGTCTTAATACTGAAGTATATAGTTCAAACTATATACCTCAGTATTAAGAAGCCTTCACAAATACTTGATGAAGTTGTCGATGCCTTGTCTGTCATCTTTGGACTGAAGAATCTACCTGTCATCAGCAGACAGCTTGATAAATCAGAGACTACACATTACTGTGGTGACCCGCTTCAGGTAAGCGGTGTAACGGAATTAAACGGGAATGACAGATGGAGAAGTTTGCACGGTAAACACACACGACTGCAGCCCTGAGAAGCGGCAGCTTTGGAGACTACATTTTCATTCATCTTAGGGCCAAGTCACTTTATGATGGCTTTATGATGGGGTTCTGAGCCATATGAGTTTCTTTCATTGGTGGAAGCCGTTGATTATTTTACATCAATCTTCTGTAACTCAGCATTACAAACACCAGTGTAAACAGAATAGTTCCAAGTCAAAAGGCTGAAAAATCGACTGCCGAAAATCGGCGGGGCTACATAATGAAAATACAGTGTCAATACAGGAGGCTAAACTAACTCTAGCCACATGTTTGGGATAATGTTAGCTAGCTAGCTAATATTAGATATAAAATGCCTAAACCCTACCGTTAGTTAACAAGCCAGTTAGCATATATATATTTGTCCTATATCTACTATATAAATATACAGGATGACAGGGAAAAGTGAGGAATGTTCTAAGGCTCTACATAGAAAGGAAAGAAGCAGGTTAGTAAAGATTAGATGCAGTCAGCATGACCCAGCCATGAGCTGCTCGTGTATGTAGAGAGAGATGGGGAGAGCAAAAGAGAAAGGGAGGGGTAAAGTATGCAAGAAGAGGGAGCAGATGACCTCGAGTTAGGAGCTCTCGGTCAAGCAGTTACATTATGGCTGATAAGCAGAGACGTTGCGTTGGGGTCTACCAAAATTTACTTCAAATGGAGACAATTTGGTGGTGGCACTGGGCGTCATTCTGATCTCACACAACACTGCTGGCAGTAGATCTATCCACTTCTTTCCTGTTTCCATCATGACCTTTGTTAACCTTTCTTTCAAGGTATGATTCATTCTCTCAACAATGCCAGATGACTGAGGATGATAAGAGATGTGAAACTTCCAGTCAATAGTTAGGTAGGTGCATAGTTTCTGAATTACCTTAGAAATAAAACAGGGTCCCTGATCCGAATCTATTACCCGAGGCACACCGTACCTCGGTATTATCTCCATGGCCAGGATTTTAACCACAGTGCAGGTGTCTTCCTTAGAACAAGGAAACGCCTCAGTCCACGTGGAAAACCTGTCTACAATCACTAGCAAGTACTGGCAAAAGAGATTTAGGAAGAGTGATACGCCCATCCGGTTCACGGATTAGACCATTTTTATCAGGACTACAGCCCTAATCAACCCAGTGAGAGCAGTCCTGTTGTGTACCCTGAGTTTGTAAGAAACACAGATCGATATCATTCAGCACCAAGCAATGAGAAAACATGGAGACAACTTCACACATCAAGGACATAGCGTATGTGCATGAAGGGGCATTAACATGAATCATCTACAAAAATGTGATAGCCACCTATTTTTAATATCAGTCATGCTAGGAGGCATAACTCTACACAGTTTCTCACCCAGTATCATGAATGGAGTAGAAATATTCACAGGGTGGCTAGAGCCGTGCGCCAAAGTCTCACCCTGCTGTAGAGAGGCGAGGTTAGTATAGAGGGCGGGTGCGGCTTGCCATCCGCTCCTCCTCCAGAAGTCCCCCTCTCAGCTTCCTGATTCAGCTCAGATGTGTGTGTGGCCTTTGACACAGAAACATCTGCCTGAGTGGCAGCCTCTCTTATCAGTGCATGCTTCACAAGTGGAGGAGGAGATCCTTTCAGCTGTGTGGCAGCAAAAATGACTATTTCAGACCCAGGAGTCTTATTGGGTTTTACACCATGCGGCTTGTCCCACACTGGCTTGGCCTTACTCCAGGTCTGCCAAGAATTCTTCATATATTGAAAATCCCAGCTAGGCTCCCCATATCACTCATAAATAAACATAGCACTAAGCACTATAAACTCCCTTTCAAACGAGCCTGTACATGGATAGTGTCTAAACCCAGCACATTCAGTCCAACCAGCCAGACTATCAATGTACAGCTCACAATGTGAGCTCAAACCACACCGAAACATCCAATCCTTTGGGGTTTCCCCTTTTTTGGGTTTTACATAACCAACAACGGAACCCATGGGTCACCCAACAAAATCACAACCAGTATACAACTATACAAAGAGCTCTCAAATAGGTACAGAGGAAGGAGGGTTCACCAATAAACAGTAAATTGTGTTTCAATAAGTCTCAGGCAGGATAACAAATCTTTACACAGTGTACACAAAATTCAACTCGTGCCAATAGATGAGACTTCCTCCACCTTTTCAACAGGCAGGATAACAAATACAAAATTCAACATTCAGCTCGTACTAATGGACGAGACTTCTTCCACCTTATTTGAGATAAAAACGCATCTAAACTAAATTTAAACTAAATTTAAGCACAGAGATATTGAGCAGGAAGAAGACACATTAAATATTAGGCTGTCACTTACCTGCACAGTATCCCACTTCTGACCAACACTGTTAGAAACTTGTTCAAAGTGACCAGTCCTTCAGGTCTGATCTCTTCCAAGTTACCCTATGCCCTCCATCCTCTGTAGTCGGATCGATCTGGGGAAGTCAAGAGACACTGACACCAGGGTAGTGAATCAAGAGAGTTCCACTTTATTGAGGGAAGCACAGAGTATATATGTGTCCTATATCTACTATCTAAATCTACAGGATGACGGGGAAAAGTGAGGCATGTTCTAAGGGTCTACATAAAAACGAAAAAGACAAGGTTAGTAAAGATTAGATGTTCTCTGCATAAACGAGCCACAAGCTGCTCGCATGCCAGCCACGAGCCACTCCTGTGTTTAGAGAGAGACAGGGAAAGAGAGATCAGAAAGGGAGGGGTAAAGGAGACAAGAAGAGGGAGTGGATGACCTCGGGTGACCAGCTCGCAGTCAAGCAGTCATGTCATGGCTGATAGGCAGAGAGCTTGTGTTGGGTGCCTGAAGACAGAAAGGCTCCAGTATCTAACAATGAGCTAAGTCACAATTATAGACAAACACAGTCTACCTTGATAGATAAACACACACAAATGCACAGTTGTACTGATCATGTCTGTTATTAAGCGCAGTGAGTAAACATCCAGTGTTGGCCAGAAAAGGTCAGTGCACATTTAGATTTAAAAATGTACACCCAGGGGCCTGTTTCACAAAGTGGGTTTAGTGAAAACTGTAAAATATGGAGCACAGAATATGGAGCAGTCCCCATTTATTGAATGTAAAAGTAAAAGATGTCAAAACAGATGTCTGTCTTAGAAAAGCAATGTTAATCACCTCAAAAATGATGGATGTGTTAATAGCAGTTTTCCTGCACCCACTGCCTTTAGCAGAATGCGTGCCAACAGTTTGGAGTTACTCATCCATGCAGTCTGTACTTCACATGTGGACTTGCTATCCAAATGCATCATTTTTTTCTTTCTTTTTTCCATTTTCATTTGATAAAGCTGTGATTGCATATGTGGTAATATAAGCCTACAAAATTAGTAATTTCCAGGACAACCTCAACCAATGGAATGTTTGCTGAGCGAATATCTGACAACAGTTAACCAGGCTTGAATATCTCTACAGTTAACCAGGTCTTCCTTGCACTTGGTCAGCTTCTCTAATTGCACAGTATTGGCTTTCAAAGTGTTCTTCCAGTATATCATATAACAAATTGCACATTAATGTTTATTTTTTGTGTGGTTCCTTCTTCAGTGTCCAGGCTGTCCTGTTTTAAGAAGTCTGCTTATTTCAGCGACATCGTTAAGGTTTTACACACTGGAGAATTTTTTAAAACATATTTTTATTCATATATGGTATGAGCAACATCTATTTAACTCATATCTGCACCAACTACAGCCCCCACCACCACCAACAGCACCACTGCTAAAAAAAAAAAAAAGAAGAAAAACTTGCACGTCCTCTTACCCTTCTCTCTCTCTAGCATGCCCTGCTTACTGGACAAATGGGTCTTTCTAGTAAAATTGATCAGTCGGGGACAGTTGTCCCAACCGCAGCTTCAGTTTGAGCAGTGGATCAGTGTTTACTGCTGGTTCACGGATGCGCTAACATAAATATGCGCCACAACCTGGAGTCCCACAGAGCCACGTTCAACAACACCGACAGACACGTGTGTGCACACTCACTGAGTCAAAAAGTACTTTCACCTTTGGCCTGAAGATGAATCCCTGCGGTCAAGAACAAAATATAAAACTCAAACAAAACGCTATGACTAACAATGATGGCGTAATTTCATTTTAATAGCAAAATACTATTATTGTATAAATGCATAAATGTGGCAATTTTCTATCTACGGATGAGCGACAGGTAAAATGACATCTGTGAGATTAATTTCAAATGAACTTAAGTTAACCTAAGGTAACGGAGTACCTTAATTCAAATCTTTGCCATCTAAGACTGCTGAAAGTGCAAAGAATAGTCTCTTCCACATAGCTCTAACTGGTGTTTCTGATCTTTCTTCCGAGTCGGGTCGGCCAACAAACAGGCTGTGTAAACATTGTTTTTTCTTTTGTTTTGTTTATAATTCCACTCATAATGTTACATCCTATTTTAACAGAAATTATTCAAGAGAAATAAAACCTAGTATATTTCATGTATTCAATTCTTGTATGCACTCTCAAAGGTTCTAAAGTTGCCTGAGATACCGAGTTTTTGTGTAATTGATCATTATTACGTAGTAAACTAAGTCACGCAACAATATGATATGTGCTAAGCATTTAAATCAAAACACTAAACAATCTTCATTCTTGTCGGTGGCTTTATCGATAACAAACCCAGCTGAAAGGTACGTGCACTAAAAAGTACTGCACTAAATGTGTTCAGATTGTATACATTTTAAATCCTTCATCACAAATATTTAATCCAATACATTTTGACGTGTAATTTGGATACCACCGATAGCGAATGTTCTATAAAGTAAACAGAGTCGTAATGCAGTTACTTTGAAATTCAAAATATTCCTGCCCCTACAAGAAAGAAAAATGAGTTTAGATTCTGTAAACCTTTGCATGTGCAGTGCCAGTCTGATCATTTAGAAACAACCAAATGCGACGCAAAAGGAGGAGTTTTTGGCAACTGTCAAACCCCATCCTGGACAGCTATCGCCTTTTCATCTGCCTCTGCACGCACATTACTTTTGTTCAAAGGCTGCGTCTTTTAATTAATCTATTTCGCTGTGCAAAATAAGTCGGTTAGATAATTATTTGTTGTTGATGCGGAAAAGCTTTGGAACAATGCTGTGCTGGCTATCTGCACTTTGTTAGCTAGCTAGCTATAGCGGGCGGTAGATTCACCATTATTTGTTATTATTATTTATTGTCACTTTGTTAGCTAGCTAGCTATAGCGGGCGGTAGATTCACCGTTATTTGTTATTATTATTTATTGTCACTTTGTTAGCTAGCTAGCTATAGCGGGCGGTAGAGTCTCTGTTATTTGTTATCATTATTTATTTTTATTTTGTTAGCTAGATAGCGATAGCAGGTGGTAGATTCTCTATTATTTGTTATTATTATTTATTGTAATTGTGTTAGCTAGTTAGCTATAGTGGACGGTAGATTCTCTATTATTTGACTGAATGCCTTCCTGTGAAGCCAAAATTGAATGACGTGAGTAGCAAACTAAGTGCATGTAAAGCTTTCATCTACCCCCAGAACTGCCCCCACCAGCACCCGCTCCTCCCCTTCACCACAAGCACTACCACCTCCCACCCTCCACCACCATTAGCCACTCCCCCATCACTACCACCCGCTACCGCAACACTTCAGAGATGGCACTACTGTTTAGTTCTGGATTAGGCCAGGACTAGATTCTTATCTAGGAAAACCGCGCTTATTCAGCCTGCTGAGAAGCCATTCATGAATAGCAGCGAAGGACTGTAGAAAGAGTCCGACTCCCATGCTATTTAAATAAAATTGAATTATTTAGTAAGTACATTTTAGTGTATGTCCTATTCATTAATGTAACGTTCAGATGGAACTTCATGCCTATATTCCTGGAAAGCCTATATGAATAAATGAAAACATTAGATCCTTTTAACTGACTGATTGATTGACTGATTAATTAATTGTCTCTTCTTGCAGAGATGTCAAGGCGCAGTGCACGTTTACTAACAAGTGGGTACTACCCCCACGATGATGACGCTGCAGGAACCTGTTCTAATGGATCTACTCGACCCATCTCTTACAAAGAGACCCCCTTCAGGTGTGTGTGCATACACGTGTGTGTGTGTGTGTGTGTGTGTGTGTGTGTTTATGTGTGTGTGTGTAGGAGTGCACGTGTATTTGGTGTACATCAGCCTCTTTCTCACCCTCCCTATTTCTCTGCCTCTGCCTATTCCTCTTTCTCTGTTTCTGTCTCTGTTTCTCTGCAGGGTCTTTAAGAGGAAGGCAGGCAACCGCAGGCTGGTCAAGTCCTCCCACACCTCAAGCCATGATGGCAGCCTCAGCCAATCACATGGCCCATACTCCAGTGAGCTCATCACGGAGGCCGAATTTACAGGTCAATGCTGATTTCATATTCAACTGTTTATAACCAGTTTATGAGAAGCTATAATCAGTGTTTCTTCTTACACACACACACACACACACACACACACACACACACACACACACACACACACACACACATTCATGGAAGTCTGTATGTATTATAGCCATGTATATACTAAATTAGTATTACTGTAATAAACTTTTTAAACAGATTGTCAATACATCAATTAATTTACTTAATACTCACCATATACCTAATACTCATCATATACCTCTTGTGCACCAGATACTTAAATTCCATCTCCAACTCCCCTAGTCAGATTGAATTTGCTTCATTGTACTTCATTGAACTGTTACTAAAGCAGTGTTAAAGCGGCACTAACGCTATTCTAAAGCTATTTTAAAACTATACTATAGTTATACTAAAACAATGCTAAAGCAGTAGTAAATTAGTACTGCAGTAGCATCAGCTTGCCCCATGTTTTCATGAAACGTTTACCTTATGCTGTATTTTGTGGTTATTGTGGAAAAAGCATCATTATCACTTGTTTTAATGATGTATTGTTTGTTTAGCTCGTGCCTTTGTATTGCTGTACTGGTGGCTGGGAACAGTATGGCACAGGCTGACCTCTGAAATCTCTCTGCTTAATGTTTTTCTGCTCAGCAGGTAAGTTTGTGTGTGCATGTGAATGTGTATATGTGTGTACACGAGTGTGTATGTGCATGTTTGTGTTTGTATAGACAACTCTGTACTCTGCATTGCTATGTTCTCTCTCTGTCTCTTCACAGACACACTGCAGGTGTGAGGAAGGCTATCCTCCTCCTCCTCTTCCTCCTCTTGCTGCTTTTTGGTGAGTCTGCATTTCTGAGTCACTACATTTCAAATCATCTCATGTCCGAGCTCCTGTGTGGTGAAAAAAATTTACATGGAGCACACAAAAAGCACAATGACAGAAACACACATGTACCGATGCAGTGTAAGCTGACAGGTGTGCCGGAACAGTTAGTAAACGACGGCAGGTGTATTCATAACAGATGATTTGATGACTACAGTGTTAGTGACGTGTGTAGCTGACAGGGGCTTTAGTGACAGGTGTGTTATTTTTTACAGGAGCATGGTACTGGTACCCTTTTGTCAGTACTCAAATGTTAGACACTGAAGAAAAGACCACAGCTGATCCCACGCAGCTCAACACACCTGTCCAAGCCCCTCTGGATGTGAGTACTCTCATTGGTTGAAGAGTCACTGGAGGACTGACACCCCACACGTTTATTGGATGCCTCCTATGTCCTAGAACAAATACTGTTTTATACTACTCACAGGTAATAAATCCACTATTTCAACATTCTTCTCTCTCTTGCTTTCTCTCTCTCTCTCTCTCTCTCTCTCTCTCTCTCTCTCTCTCTCTCTCTCTCTCTCTGGTGCTGCCTGCAGAATCATGTGCTCAGTGTGAAGTTGTCAGCTATCAGGGACGAGATGATGAAGTGGTCTGAGGACAGAGCGAGAAACATGGAGGCCATGCTGGTGAGAAAATGAGAGAGAGAGAGAGAGAGAGAGAGGAAAAGAGTGAGAGAAAGAATATGAGAGTCAGAGAGGGAGAGAGTCATAATAATTCAGTGGAGCACAAAGGATTATTTTTCAAATGAATGGTGTGGACTGTCAGGTGCACAATATAATAAAATCACTCTACAGTATCATCCAGCAGAATACAGAATACAAAACAAATGAGTAAAGCAAGATATCCTGAAATAAAAAATAATGTATCACTTAGATGACAATACCAGCCAGAGAATTACTTTAGTACTTGTAAATTACTGTAATGAATTGGCACTTGAACTAAAAATGTAAAAAAATGCAAATAAGGGTGTGACAGCACCAATATCAGATATAATTCTCTGAAATGACTGTGTGTGTATTTGTGTTTTTGTGTGTGCAGACACTTCAAAGAAATATGCAGGCACTGCGAGTTAAAGTGAAGAAGTAAGAGGGCCTTTTCTCTTCCTTTATCTCAGCTCACTCATTAAACCACTTATTGCGCGAATGTTTAGGACTTTTTGCATTTTGTCCCCCCAGTATCAACTTTCAGCACCAGCGTCAGATTTTCCATCTGAGATCCAGCCTCCAGGCAGCTTTGGAACAGCTAAAGGCATCATCTCCTCCCCACCTTGTCACAGAGCCAGCAAACGTCTACTCAGGAAAATCCTCATCAGAGGATGGCGACTACCCACAGAGCACACAGTCCAGTGAGTGTGTGTGTGAGAGAGAGAGAGAGAGAGAGAGAGAGAGAGAGAGAGAGAGAGAGAGAGAGAGAGACAGTTAGACAGAGAATCTAACTTCTCTCAGGTTCTGTTCAGGCTTCAGCTGAGGCAGAGTTTGGGTTCTGAAAAGCGCTCACTCCTCACCATATTAAACAGACCTTATCATCATCATTATCACCTGTTTGAATGATGTATTGTTTGTTTGTTTGTTTAGCTCGTGCCTTTGCAGTGCTCTACTTGTTGATGGGAATAGCATGGTACAGTCTGACCTCTGGAATCTCTCTGCTTGATGTTTTTCTGTTCAGCAGGTACATTTGTGTGTGGACATGCGTGTGTGTGCATGTGAACATGTATAGGTGTGTCTGTATGTGAGTGTATATGAGCATATTTGTGTATGCAACTCTGCACTCTGCATAGCCATGTTCTCTCTCTGTCTCTCCACAGACGCAGTGCAGGTGTGAGGAAGGCTCTCCTTCTCCTCCTTTTCCTCCTCTTGCTGGGTTTTAGTGAGTCTGCATTCCTGAGTCACTACATCTCAAATCATCTCATGTCCGAGCTCCCGTGTAGAGAAAGAAATTTGCACTCAACACACAAAAGACACAATGACAGAAATGCACATGTACTGATGCAGTGTAAGTTGACAGGTCTGCTGGTAGCAGTTAGGAAATGACAGCAGGTGTACTGGTAACAGATTTTTTGATGACTGACATGTTAGTGACGTGTGTAACTGACAGGGGCTTTAGTGACAGGTGTGTTATTTTTTACAGGAGCATGGGACTGGTATCTCTTACTCACTGCACAACTGTTGCACACTGATTGATCCCAGCCACCTTCACACACCTGTCTGAGCCCCTCTGTATGTGAGTACTCTCATTGGCTGAAGAGTCACTGCAGGATCGAAACCACACACGTTTATTGGATGCCTCCTATGTCCTAGAACACATACTGATAATAAACCTACTGTTTCAAAATTCTTCTCTCTCTCTTTCCAGCCTGAGGTCTACCCTGTTAACTGCCGGGCGGTCCGTGGTTCCCAAAGTTTCCTGGTTATCGCTGTGTCCTACCCCGTCCAGATTACCCACGTTACCTTGGAACACATCCCTCGTAACGTGTCACCCACTGGACACATAAACAGCACTCCAAAGGACTTCACCGTTCATGTGAGTCATAAAAACACACACATACCCACACACACACAACACCAATGTTGCCTGAGGCTGCTGTAATGATTTTGTTATGCATGTGCATCTAATTTTATGCATTATGCTGTGTGGGTTTTTAAAATAGTGTATTTTAACCAATGTTAAATACATGTAGCCAATGAAAGCACAATAATAGTTTTAATTAATAGTTTTAATTAATAATGTCATCTCGTGATAGAGCTGCTCCTGTTTAAGGGGTTCCAGGGTGTAATGTGACACAGCCTAATTCTTATACACTCCTGCACTTCCCTTGAACTGACACATGAAAACGAGGAAGGAAAACCTCTTGGAACATTTACCTATGACCAAGATGGAGAACCCATCCAGATCTACCAACTTCCTGTAAGAAAGTTGTACAGTCACTCACCAAAACACAGAAAGATGGAAATATTTACACATCACTTTTTATTCCAATAATGTTAGCACTGTTGTAATGCTAGTAGTGTTATTAATAATGTATTATTGGTGTTAGTGTATTTAATGTATTTATATATACTTTACATATTCACACACACACACACACACACGACTATAAGTAATATCTGCTGTACATATAACTGAGTAGGCATGTGTGCAGTATTTGTATGATAAGTACAATACTTATGTGTTTTATATTATGCTGTAAAATATGGATATTTTGATGATAAAATATTGACAAAGCATTTACTGCTGCTCTTTCTGTCCTCCAGAAAATATGTAAAGAACAATGCATTACAGTGTGTGATTGTGTGCAAGCACACGATGTGTGTGCATGTGTGTGTTTGTGAAGGGATTATGTGTGATGTATTATAGTGTGTAGTCCATGTTATAATGTTATATAATATTGTAGTATGTAGTGATATATTAGAATACGATGTGTTGTTTGCAGGAGTCTCCCAGTGAGGTGTACTGCCTGGTGGAATTACCGGTCCACAGTAACTGGGGTCACCCAGAGTACACCTGTCTCTATCGCTTCTGGGTCCACGGCCTACCCTGCAGCATCTGACAGGCAGAACACAGAACAAGAGAATGAATAAATAAATTAATAAATAAGCCCCCTTTTATTGGTTTTACCATCACATGACAAGTTCAGGTCATGACTGGGGGTCACTCTTTTGTACTCAAGTTGATAACATTCATTGACACGCTGGCCCTTTAAAACATCTACAGTAATACATCCCCCCTCTAGTGGACAAATTAATGTACCACATCCCAAATGCATGTCAAAAGAACAAGTTCATCCTTGTTTCACTGATCTTAGGCCAGTTTTGCTGTTGCTCCACTTAAGAATAAAATAATTATGGACAAAAATTTGTACAACACTCAAAAAATAGAACATAAATGGTGCCGCACTAAGCTTGTAGTCTTCCAGCTTGCATGGAAGGAGAGCCTTCTCAAGTACAGAAAAGCACATATGAACACTCCAACCGCTTATCTCTCGACCCTAATAGAAAATAACCAAAATAATCCTATATTTCTTTTTAGTACAATTGCACATCTACTTAGAAATAAAAGTCACACCAATACTCAGATTACAACATCACAGAGTAGTAATGAGTTCATGAATGTCTTTAAGGAGAAAAGTAAGCACATTAGAGATAACATTAATAGTATTAAGATGACATCGAGCAGCTACTTAGAGATCAAAACAACCAAGCCAAAACGACTCTAGAATCCTTTACACTGATCCAAGACCCAGAACCTACATCTCTGATCTCGTGCTCAAAATCCTCCAATTGCTTACTAGAGTCACTGCCCTCACACTTCCTTAAGGAAATCCTACCTGAAGTAACTGAACCTTTACTAAATTTAATAAACTCCTCCTTGAACATTGACTATGTTCCTAAACCATTCAAGTTATCAGTAATTAGACCATTTATCAAAAGAATGTGAGCTGTCAAACTATTGGCCAATCTTAAACCTTTCATTTATTTCCAAGATCCTAGAAAAAGCTGTAGCTCAGTAGCTAAGGTCATATCTGAATCTGAATCAGATAAACTAAGTCTTTCAGTCAGGGTTTAGGCCTAATCATAGTACAGAGACAGCACTAATTAAAGTAGTCAATAACCTGTTGTTGGCTTCTGACCAGGGTTATGTCTCTTTGCTTATATTATTTGACACTAGATCACATCATTTTACTACATAGACTCAAAAATGTTGTTGGGATTAGGGGATTATCTAGCCAGTCACTACCATTTTGTTAACATAAATGGAGACTTCTCAGCATATAACAATGTTAGTTATGGTTTCCCACAATGATGTAGAACCTTTGTTTTTTTCTTTATATATGCTACCTCTTGGTGACATTATACGTAAACACTGTTCTACTTTTCACTGCTATGCAGATGATACTCAGCTATATGTCTCAGCCAAACCACAGGACCTATTTCATCTTAGCATTATTGACATATGCATAAAAGATATCAGACGCTGAATGTTGAGGTACTTTCTCTTACTTTATCCTGACAAAACAGAGGTGCATTTATTAGGCCCAGAGACAGCTAGGTCCTTGCTCTCTAATTACTCAGTGAACCTCAATGATCTCCCAATCACATCTTCTCTGTTAAAGATCTTAAAGTTATTATGGATCCCAGTCTCTCGTTCGAAGCTCATGTAAATAATATTTCTAGGACCACCTTTCTCCACCTCAGGAACATGTCAAAGATTAGGAACATGCTCTCCTCACATGATGCACAAAACTAGTCCATGCATGTACCACTTCCGAATTGGACTACTGTAATGGTTTACTATCTGGCTGTACCATTAAGTGCCTAAACAAGCTTCAGCTAGTTCAAAATGCAGCAGCCAGAGTTCTTACTAGAACTAGAAAATTTGATCACATCACTCCTATTTTAGCTACTTTATATTGGCTCCCAGTAAAATTTCATGTTGATTATAAAATACTTCTAATGAACTACAAAGCACTGAATGGGTATGCCACACAGTACCTAGAGAACTCCTAGTGCATTACGATGCACCACATCTGCTTAGATCAAAAGGTGGGGGCTCTTTACTAATACCAAGAATAAGAAAATCTACCACAGGCGGCAGAGCCTTTTCCAATAAAGCTCCCACACTGGAATAACCTTTCTGTAAAGGTTCAAGACTCAGTCAGGCATTTTATTAACTACTTCCCATCTTAGGTAAAGGTGTAGATCTGGTGGTCCATGGGCACTGAGAGGGCAAATATACTTACAAATTATTTAATATTTCTGTTTTATTTATGTGTTGTTTAGCCTAGATAAGGAGAATGCTGTATAGTTTAATTTCAGAGAATGTGTATTAATATATATTTAGTGGGATATCAATTGCTAAACTTCAAATAATATCAAAATGATCACTATTATTAATATGCACTTTTTGTACTATGTACTTTGTACTATCTTTTTTATGTATGTGTTATTTGCATTAAGAGAATGTTGCATAGAATAATACAAGTTTATAGAGGTATAATTTAATGTTTATTTATAAAGTATTTAAAGATTTAATATATTTTCTAGTTTTCCCCAGTGAGATCACCATGAGGGGAGCTGGAAGTACAAAGAAGAATGTTTTCCCTGATGTGAAGAACATCCCAGCTCCACCCAACAGACCTACGGAGGCAATGGTAAACCCGAATATTCTCCTTTTCGTTTTATTGACTCACACAGGGGAGAAAGCAGCCACCATTTCCCAGAGATTTTCCCCCAGAGGAAGGAATATAAACCACAAGTCTCTCAAAACCTGAGAAAGTCCGGCAAGGGCACAAGATTAGCGGCACTGCCAAAGGCCACCGATGGAAAAAATGGTGAAAAGTCAACAGGCAGACTCCTTGAAGGTCAGTGATGCAGCCACACTCAATTCCCTTCTCTGGTTGTAGAGCCAGACACCAAGAGCGTTGGTGTGGGTGTGAAGGCTGATCACATTCCACCAGCTCTATCCATCTCAGGGCTACCCACCCTCCACCCAAAGCTGCCTGCTTTCAAACAAAAAAGCCCCAAGCCTGGTGTGACCCTGCATGTCCCCCACAAACATGTCAGGGAAGTACCAGGAAAGGTGCAAGACAAGGACAGTGAGGTGAACTCCACATTTTACACCAGGCCAGAAGTGGGTGAGGTCCTCTACCAGGACCTGGAGAGCCTAAAGTCAGACCGCCAGCATGACTCCAAGATCGAAGCTTCCCGGCACCAGCAAGACCTGAGCTGCCACAATCCGCTGCTCATCAGGAGGGCAACCTTACATAAGTTAGAGAGCAGAGCTGCGTGCCCAGCTCCGCCTGCCGCCTACCTGGTGCTGCAGTGCAACCGTGTGCCCCAGGTGTGCAAGACTGAGGAAAAAACAAAGAGTCAGGACAAGTGCCAGGCTGGCCAGGCTGCCTCTAATCCCCCTGGAGCCAAAGACACATCTGTTGTGAAGGTTTATTTCTCTCTGTTGTTAATAGGGAGAAGGAACTGTGGGCTTGACCAGGTGGGACAACAGACAGGTGAGCATAGGATCAATGGGTTAAAAAAATGACTTCTTTTGACATTTACTTCACCCTAGAATACTAGAGTATTGAGTTAATTGAGTTATTTGGTTCTGTGTATCATAGAGCATTTCATCAGATAAACTAGAAAATGTATTAAACGATGGCACCTCTAAGGATATTTGAGAATGGAGTCTGTAGCGAAAACTGCAGCAAGACAAACAAGAATGTACGAAAGAGATTACATATAAAATTCCTAAATTAACCTTATATTTCATAAGTAGTGAAAAAACAGTCAGTCATTTTAGGCAATAGTCCTGTTCAGATTTGTTTTATTTGTCTTGTATCTCAGCTCCTGAACCTGTGCATGTGAAATAAACCAGGGTCAGTGCCTTGCATCCTCTGGAAGCAACAGAAACCTTCAGTGCGATGGTTGCACACTTGATCTCCAAAGCTGATTTTAAAGACTGCATAGACCTACAGATCGTTATGTAAATGACCACAATACAATAAGAAAATAAGCAAGTAATAGATAACTGTCTCTAAGCCCCATTATCCACATTAGTACTTTAATACTGATTTCAGAACAAACAAACAAATAAATAAATAAATGAATAAATAGTACAGTAGAAATTGCCCGATCTTGCAGTTGTGAAAGTCAAAGGCTGTCACTCTTTGGTGGTAGTGGAACTGATTTGGCATTATGGGAAAATTCATAGATACGTTCTCTGTATGAGTAAGCATTTAAACCCCATTAAAAGTAGGACTTCAATATAAATATATTTTTAAAAACTGCCACAGCAGAGTTTTTTCAAATTTGATCTGATAGCCAAGTGCCACCACTCAGTTTTTTTGAGTGTGATTTTTCAGCACTGGAGATCTCCTTGGCCTGCATATGTGCAATATTGCACTAGTGGTAAGTCCTGTTTTAGCTGGCAGTCAAGCTGTATGATAAACCTGAGAAACACTATATAGGAATATCATTTTGAGCAGTGCTTATTAAGCTACTTTAATATATTATTAATAGTGTTGATGCTGAGGTTTTCTGTTTCACAAAGAGGGTTTGGCTGACTGGGCTCACTGCACAACACCGGGTATTTGCTATTTATTTGATGGGCTATTTATTTTTATCTGATGGATGAGCAGCCAAGACAAAATGATGCTGTACCTGTAATCCTTAATCAAAACCTGCACAAAGGAAAATGTTTTTAAGATCCAGATTTAAATAATCGCACATAATATGGAGCAGTCGCCATTTATAGGATGTAAAAGTAAAAGATGTCAAAAACAGATGTCTGTCTTAGAAAAGCAATGGTAATCACCTCAAAAACGATGGACGTGCTAATAGCAGTTTTCCTGCACGCACTGCCTTTAGCAGAATGCATGCCAGCAGTTTAAATTTACTCATCCATGCAGTCTGTACTTCACATGTGGACTTGCTATCCAAATGCATCATTTTTTCTTTCTTTTTCAATTTTCATTTGATAAAGCTGTGATTGCATATGAGGTCATGTAAACCTAAATGTTTGTAATTTGCAGGACAACCTTGGCCAATTGAATGTTTGCTGTCTAACACTGAAGCTTGAATATATGACAACAATTTACCAGGCTTGAATATCTCTACAGTTAACCGGACATTGAGAGCGCTTCCAAACGCAGACGGCCTTGACAGACACACATGCCTGCTCCCTGCTTTCATAGACCCAGTCAGTGCAAACACAAGGAAATAAAGGCATAGGCATATCGGAATAGCAGCAAATTAATAAGAACAACAGGTGTCTTTGTAACACATTTCAAGTAGAAACTAGTACTATGTAAATTATCATATGTCAGGTTTGTGTTGGTCAAGAGCATGTGCCATAATCGGTTTGTCCGTCTGCTTATGCTGTGGTATCTAGAATGTCTCACAGTCATTAGAAAAAGTTCCAGAATCCTTTATCGTTTTATTTGAACGTATGTGATCTGAAATAAATCATCTAATTGTAGGTATTTAACTCGAAACTAGAGTTGTATTATATAGAATGTCATTAGGTTGAATGGGAATGTAAAATAGTAGCTAGTGGGACCTCTGTGTTCCGTCCCACTCAATGAAGCACACCAGGTTGTGGATAAAAGGGGTTTCCTTTTATTTTCCACACTATAACAAGTTCAGCAACCACATTTAATTTCACTGAGGGCTCAGCTAGCAAGCCCACAGGAGGTATGTCTCGCTCTGCCATGCACCTCCCAGTAAATGTTACAACTTCTTTCATAATAACAATATAATAAAATATATAAATTAAAGGAAGCTGTTGTCATATAGTGTAGTCATTTGATTATAAATAATAATCTCATAATAATCTTATCTGCATATTCTTATACATTTACAGAGTAACATTCACTCATATACTCAAATTCCATATCATACATAGAAAACGTCCATCTCATCCATTGTAGGTTTTTTTCCTGATCAATAATAGAAAAAAAAAAAAATGAACAGCACCCAGCGATGAAGCTCAATTATTTCAAGCTAACTATAAAACAGCTTAAGTCAGCATTTGCTTGCAGCTAGAACACAAAATGTTCAGATTAATGCATCTGAGTTAAAAATTAAACACAATGAAATCAAATTAAATTGACTCACCTGCAACAAGCTTAGCAATCACATTTAATTTTACTGAGTGGTCAGCTAGCTGGCCTATACAAAACAGGCTATTGTTAGAAATTCTGCACATGTAATTCACTTAGCTTCACATCTCACACTGCTTATAATTATAAGATAACGTATCCACATTTGTAATAATGTGATGAAATCTGCCAACAATAGTGAGACTGAGCATATTAAATAATAAGACAAACTGATCACTTAGTCCACATATTTCTAAATGAGAAGAAAAGTTCTTACAAACAATATAAAGCACACAATTATATATGGGAAAACAGTTACATTTGTCATTAAGAGAAGCATTACTTTATAGATAGAAAGCACTACGTATTACACAAATGTCATAACTGACCTAATATTAATAGTTCAACAGTCTTCCTCTGTCTATTATGCACACTGTACACATGTTAAATATCTGCCTTGCTGTTACAATGAAATGACTTCCGGCACCCTGAAAATTGTTTTACACACGCAGCTGTAACGAGGTGGCCTGAGTACCGAGGAGGGGGGGGGGGCAGGATGCACAGACTCAATCGACATGGACGAACATTTATTACATACAACATAACGGCACTCACATATAACATGAACATGAATACGTTTAATAATAACGAGACTAATCTTGACATCCACAGGCTACACCAACAATGATCAACAATACTGTACACACTAACAAGGGTTTAAATACACAAACAAGATGAGGTACAGGTGTGTGCAGGAATGGCCATAAACATATACTCCCAAGTCACGTGGCGGGCCAAACCCTGTGACTCGCAGGAGGCGAACGTTCTGTGACAGCAGCCACACTCATACACACACAAGCATAGTGCAACTCTGTGTTTACGCATCAATGATTGAATGTGCAAGTGCATGTATATACAAGTTTAAATTATTATGCACAAATGTAAGTAGTAGGCTATTTATGTGAAAATGTTTCATATGTATGTGCAAGTACAGTTTCCCTGATTTCTCTTTAAACAGGCCCTCATAGTTCAGCAGTAATGAGGCTAGTTAGATTTTGCTCAGAATTAAGTACACTTTGGAATGTTATATGTATCACAGTCTCCGGTGGTGAGCCATACATGGTTAATCAATCCAGGTTGAGGAACCTGTTAGAGTCACTGCATTAATGACATATCTGTTTGCATTGTCAGTTGTTGCTATGGCAGCAATTAAATTAGGAAATTCAAAGAAAAACAACTCATCTACACCCTTGGAACTTTAGAACCCCATATGTCCCGTGTCATAATGTCACACATGAGGGGAGTCCCATGAACACCTTTACAGATCAGTCTGTGGAAAGACACTGAAGAGGACAGATGGAACAATGAGGCGTTTCTGGAGCTGGTTTGCTGGAGGTATCGAGAATGAATATATTGATACAAAGGAGGTGGAATCCAGGAGAGACCTAATAAAGAAAACCAAAAGAGGAAAGCAGAAGTGGAATCTGAAAAAATTGAAGATAGAGTGGAAAAAACGTCCTACAGTTGGTATGGATATTTGATTATTTTTTCTGCTTTTTGGCCTTGCCTTTCTAAAAGGATTAATCTAAATCTCATGTATAAAAAAACACAGTAAACTAAATAATCTTTACAATAAGGGACAAAAACTGACTTATTGAAAATGCTTTTATCCTCTGATCAGCAGTGACTAAAACTCTCATTTAAAATATGCAACACCACTTGAAGTATTAGTGCATTATTAATCTATTACAAGGTTTTAGGCTCTTGTCAGGCTGTATGTAGTACATACAATATGTGTTCTATATATATCCAGAAGTAATGATACTTGCGCCGGCAGATTTGAAGATGGCCCATGAACGAACTGAAAGGACTGTGGCAGCATGTCTGAGTGAAGTGACTGATGGATATGACTTGTACAGATCAGCCAGGACCAAGCAGAGGCACTCGGTGGCACCTGCTTCACCAGCCCTGAAAAGGGTCAACAAAGACACCAAACCAGGTGTGGATGCAAAGCAGTTAGCCATCATCCCTCTAGGGCCAAGAGAACATGAGTGGCTTGTGAAGTGTGCTGCAGGACAGCAGGATCAAATCTGCCAGCTTCTGCTCCAGGACATCAAGCTGGCAGAGAAGAGAAATTTCATTTCTGGCTTCACAGTACTTCACTGGGCTGCTAAACAAGGAAACAGTGAAATGGTGCGCAAGATCCTTCTTCTTTCACAACAAGGTGGGCCAGGGGTTGACGTTAACACCAAGAGCTACGACGGCTACACCCCACTACACATGGCTGCTATTCACAGCCACGAATCAGTCCTGAGTGTTCTGGTGCGTGATTATGGTGCCAACTGCAACATACGTGACAACAGTGGCAAAAAGCCCTATCATTACTTACACAAGGACGCCTCACCCAAGGTGAGAGAGATGCTTGGCGACCCTCACGCTGCGGATTACAAGCCCTCAGGCCATGAGCAGCACTTTTCAGATCCGCCCAAAGGGCTCAGCACTTTGAGTAAACTATTTCAGTCCAAGCACAGAAAAATACTTAGATGCGGATCAAGATTCCACTCAGCCTTGAAGCAGCTTCACCAGCCTTGACCAAGATGTGGACAGGATAGGCTACATTAATTTCCCGAATGTTTCCCTACAGTGAACTTCCCAAATTAAATAGCATATCCTCAAATAAACATTTTCTCTAACTTGTCTTTCACTCCTGATTTCTGTGATCAAAACCTTAAGCTTTGAAATAAATCATTTGCACATAGATGTTTGAAATATTGCATAGTCATATCTGCCTTGAACCATTGTCTGTTTTCCTTGAATATTCTCTAATGTTTTGTCTTTGAGTAATGAAATGTTTTTGAGGTCTTTCATCAGCTGTGTAAGCAACGTGCTTCTGAATTAGTAGTAGGAGAAGCCAGTTTATATATGAAAAATTAGTAGTGTGCTTTATATTGTTTGTAAGAACTCTTTCTTTGTATTTATAAATGTGTAGACTAAGTGCTCAGGTGAAATTAGTATGACAAAAATGTTCCAACCTATTATGGCTTAAAAGACAATTATCATCTATCCCCAAATATCAGTATTTAACTTTGCTCTTGTGTTCCAGTTGTTTTGTTTCCCTCTTTCTGTACTTTTAATGTACTATATTGAATTAATTTATGTTTTGTAAGGTAACTCGAGGTAAATGCCTGACACAATCAAAGCCTAAGACTGAGACAAAGAAGCTATAAATTTGCATGAACACATCTGTTGAGCCTTTCCTGCTTATTCCACCCCTGAGATCAGTAGTTAAAAACTGATTTCAGCAGAGTCATTTCAAACAGAAGTAACTACAAGTCTAGAACCCCTCACGAGAAGAATATTGTACTTAGAATAACATCTTATTTTATATGTTTGTCAGATACCCAGTTTGTTAGTCTGTCTAAACTTGATTCATTTGCTCTTCACTATTCAGTCAACTTAAGGTCATCTTCTTTTGGCATTGGTAGAATTTAGATTAGTGCTGTTTGGCCGACAGTAATCACCTGATTTGGTTTTCCAACAAACTGGTATGTATGGCAGGAATGGCAGTATCCAACATCACTCCTAATCGATGGCCAAAAGAAATGTTGTAGAATGTGGTGAGTGGTTTTTTTATGTGCGCTTAATTGAAAACGTGGCAAAAGAAGAGCCTTTCTAAAGAATATACATAAAGCCGAAGAGAGAAAAAAAAATTATTTACATCAAAGTTGGAGGTGGATTCACGCTCCACACCCACTACGGTTGCCAGGAAGACCCATCGTGCTGTAAATACATAAAGCACATTCATCAAAATGACAACACTTGTGATACATTTCACAAACATGCCGCAAATACACAAAGCAAATTCATCAAAATGACAACACAACCCGGTGCAAATTCAGGAAAACTTACGCAACTTCAGAAGTGCTGCAAATCCAGTCACAACACAATGGAAGTTTGCCACAACAACAGAATGGCTGTTTGCAGAGGATACGGGGAGGAGATGGACTTCTGAGATCAGCGCCAAGTCTTTTGGAAGTGAAAAGTAAGTTTTTCGGTTACCATGGTTTTATTATGATATACGTGATACAGAATGAAAGACCGACCTATTCGTGCATATTTATTTATGTTAGGCTGTAGGCAGCCTTAAAAATGATGATTAAAATCCAAAATACCTACAATTAGATTGTTATTTATTTCAAATCACATTTTGTATGCATGTAGCTATAAACATCACACTTCAGATAAGATAAGAACAAGATAGTTGACCAGCATGAGCAATAACCAAACTGGTCAACCAGTATAATCAGATTTGACCAGTATGACCCTGCTGATTATACTGGTTGAATACCTTGGTCAAGTTGTTTATACTGCTGGACCCACTGTCCAGTTGGAAATTGTAGCTAAACCATCAAACTTGAACCAAAACATTGCCTTTGCTGGTCTACCAGATGGTTAATCAGATGGTTTAACTGCATAAGGTACATCTATTGCCTGGATGTCCAGCTTTTCAACTATCTTGACCATCATTGACCAGATTAGTTCATCTGACAGCAGCAAATTAGCTGGATTTTTGTAGCTAGGGCTGTAGCATGCCTGTTACTGAGGTCCAGTTTACCATAGAGATATAGAGATCTATTTTAACAGTGCAAACATATATAATAGGAAAGTAATAACATAATTTCGGTATTTAAAGAAAACATTAGAATTCATGAAAGAGAATGTCCCCGCACAGACTTCCTCGACATGGACGAACATTTATTCCAACAACATAAAGGACAAATGTGGCACTCACGTGAAAACAAACAATGAACATGAGCACACTAAACGCTAATGACTTTTAACATTTAACACGATAATTAAACAAACAGTCAAGACTCGATACATAGTTACAAACACGCTACACTAACAATGACCAACACACTGCACACCTTGACATGATTTTAAATACACAGACAAGACGAGGTACAGGTGTGTGCAGGTGTGGCCACAAACATCCTCCCAAGTCACGTGGCGGGCCAAACCCCATGACTCGCAGGAGGCAAGCGTTCCGTGACACCTCAAAATAGTTTTATTGACTTTTAAAAACAAATTATTTAATTGAGAAATAATCAAGTGATTAAAGTAAATAAAAGTTATGAGTCTTAAATGAATACGTCCCAGTCTTTAATGTCTGCTCTGCTCCGCTGCCGGTCATGTACTGATACTCAAACACACGTATGGGTCTCGGTTGTGTGTGTGTGTGTGTGTCTCTCTCTCTCTCTCTCTCTCTCTCTCTCTCTCTCTCTCTCTCTCTCTCTCTCTCTCTCTCTCTCTCTCTCTCTCTCTCTCTCTCACACACACACTCACACACACACACCTCTCCCCGACACCTCTTCACATCTTATCTGCCATATGTATTCAAACAGGGGAATAAGCAAACTTTTCAGAAAACATCACAAAGTTTCCATTTATTTATTTATTTTTTCTCTGATCTCTAACCAATGTGGTTACTCTATAAGTTTTATCACACAAGGTTTTTGTCCGTTATCACACGTTGTACTCTTACCACTTTCAGTGCATTCCACAACTGAGAGAGGTGTTGGAGGGAGGGACGTAATTTACAACTTTTATCCAAAAACCATCTCTTTCCCCACCAACTTTTTCTTAAAGCCGTATATTCAGTACTTCACTACTTTAGGTCACAGCCGTAATTGTAAGCGATACATCTGAAAGCTTTGCCAAGTAGTTCGAACGAACATGTCCATGGATCAACCATTATCCTTTTTTTATCAGCAGGTAAGCAATTCAGTAATGCCTAACTAATTCATGCTAAACCTTATATTAGTATAAGTTACTAAAAAGGCTGATGTGTATTTAGCTACTTATTTAGCTAATGGTTGAAATACTTTATTGTGCGTTGTATGATTTAACTCAGTGGATCTTAGTGTTGTAATTAATTTCAGGTCTAGATAAAACAGACATTTTAACAAACAATCAATATGCATTATCTACAAGCTATCATAACTATTCTTCTGCGAGCTATCTAGGAAAGGATATTGTCAATGTCTTTAGTCTAATGATTATTGGTCAATATGTAATATGACCATTGTGCTATAGAGTACATGAAACATTTTGATCGACAGCTATTCTTATTCTCAGGGGTAGCTAAATAGAAAAACTTTAACTTCGAAGTCGGTTAATCTATTTACTTAAATTAACCAATACATGTATTTTCATAGCTCCACTTCAATACATTTGACCTCTCCTCCACATACAAACACACAGACACACACAATTCAGCACAACAACCATGGCACAAAAGTAACCACTAGTATCCCTTCCAACTGTTATTGGTAATATACATTCATAGAAACAGTCCTCAGTGTTGATCTGTCTGCAAAGTTAATGTTGTCTTTCAACTCGAGTTTAAATGACCGTGATAGTTATAGGGAAAATGTTTGAATTAATATGTTGTATAAGACAAACTCTGAAATAAACTGCTATATTGAATAAAATATATATTAAAATAATAATATAATATTATTATTATTAATAATAATAATAATAATAATAATAATAATAATCTCTATTATTAATAATATCAATTATTAAGAATACTATTAAGAATAATATCTTATTATGATATTATCAGTGGTATTATTATTAATAAGAATTATATATATATATATATATATATATATATATATATATATATATATATATATATATATATATATATATATCTCTGTTGTGTGAATATTTGGTCTGATTATCTGATTATGTATCATTCCACAAAATATCGCTACCCATGAATTCATCATCATTATCTTATAGACTCTAAGTTTTTATTTGTGATAATCACATCTTTTAGCGCATGCACATGGAAAATATGTACAAATCAAATTGCAAATTAAGACATTTCCCAGCTTTAGCTTATTATTTCCCTTATGTATATTTTCACTATGAATTCACCATAATATTCATCCTTATTATTCATTATTAAATTTCTTTAATTTCAAATTTATACTGCATTCCAGTCTTCTATGACTGGATGATTCTTTTCTTGAAGGGCAACAATGATGGCTCATGAGGCATTTCAGGATCTATGGGAGCTTGTAGAGAATTAGCAAATATTTTAGATCCAATTATCCAAAAGGGATCTGTCATATCGCCTGATTCCTCATCTCACTACAACACCCAGCAGGCAGTTCGTCACCCAACCCAGCACTCCACCAATCCTGAACTTCACATCAGATCATCATCACCTGAATATTGACTTCACCTGTGTACTTGGTTATTTAAGCCTGTCTCTCACATTTGGATTTTGCAAAGTATTGCCACTAGTTCTGACTGTGCATACCGAGTGTTATTTCCTTGATTGCTTTCCCGTGTTTTTGCTCTCCGGACTACTGATTTTTGCCTACCCATTTTGTATTGTTTGCCTGATTAGTTTTTTGCTCGCTGGTTATTAGACTGATTACCTACATGATTTGGATTACCCCTATATTGGCTTTCCTGGTTTCGACCCTGGCTTGTTCACCCATTACAAAGTTGGAACATCATAAATCTATCTATCTACATCCGCGAGCATCTGGCCTTCTTTGTCACATTACAAGGTCTGACAAATCCCATTCTGGTCTGGGATGTGCAGTTGTTTTCCAATTTTTCTCATTCAAATTTTACTTTTTCAAAACATCTTCCAGTCTTTACATTTTTTTTTTAATTTTCCAATTTTTAATTTTTTAATTTTCAGCTGGGAAAGTGGGTAATAAAGGCTGACACCTTTGGTGTCAGGTTGGTGCAGTTTCTCAGCTGAATTTGGAGCACAATAGTGGTACCAGGAGTAGTATATTACAACTTAGTCAGACTTGTTCCACAAAACCAGCTATCTGAGGGATGTTTTATGTGGGGCTGGATGGTATGGGAATCTGATATATTTATTATTTAGTTGGGTTATGGCTGCTAACCAAGCCTGTAAAATATTGGCTGTCCCATCAACTAGTGGTTGGAGCCTTTTGCAGAAAACTGAGAAAGAATACAGAATGTGACAGAAATAGAAATTTTATTAAAATGCTGGAAGCACAGGCAAAAACCTTTATTTTTAGAAACTGCAGGATCTACCAGAACTAACTACATCATATGTAAAACAGCTAACTCAACATCCTGCAAAACAACTTTCCTTCAAACTTGAATAGTGTGCAGAATATGTTTGTGCACATTCTAGAGTATCTTTCTCTAGAACAGTTGGCAGTGGCACTGAGTTGGACATAAATATCAATTCAGCCTTTATTTTTAATGGAAACTTCTCGCAGACCTTACTCATGTGGGTTAGATATTTTTGTTTCAGTGCACAGTAACAACAACAGTAACAACAACCTAACACTTTACTCTGTAACAATGAAATCATAATTATGCAAATATATGCATAAAATGATTGAGTATATGTGAATAGTAGAGAGTGTGTATGCTGTATATGTATATGAGTTTTGCTCATCAAAGCTGGGAAATGCCTTATGTATAGAGCTTGGTTCAAAATTCGTCACCATTGTCCTGAGTATTACAAACACAGACTTGAATAATATTTAAACCCTACAAATCCTTCTGTGGCCTGCTTCATGTTTTATCAAGTAAAAGGATTCAATTTTATTTCATTGCAACCAGAAAAATATACAAATGTAAATATTATTCAAGGTAATAATTTAAACACAAAGCTCTTGTGGGCTGTTTTTGCATTTTCACCTTTCAGAATTTACCTGACACTTTTATCCAAAGTGACTTACAACTATGACCGCATACAACTTGAGCAATTGAGGCTCATGGACCTAACAGTAGCAACTTAGCAGTGGTGGAGCTTGAACCAGCAATCTTCCAATTACAAAGCAAGTACCTTAACCAGTGAGACACCACTGCCCACATGATTTACTGATATTCTATGCTAGTATTATGAGGGATGGACCTTTGAGAGTACCTGGAAGTAGGGTACATGAGCACTGTACCAGTATGTGAAGGAGTGCAGGGCTGGTGAGGGGTGTTACAGTATGACACATTAGAAGACAACACTGCACTAGTATGACATAGTAGTAGACAGCACTGCTCTAATATGACACAGAAAACAACACTGCACTAGTATTACTAGAAGTCAACACTGCACTAGTATGATTAGAAGTCAGCACTGCACTAGTATGACACAATAGAAGACTTCCAGTGCTCACTTTCAGCAGCAACCACTGTCTGCAAGATGTCAGGGCTTTTTATTAGTGTTTCCAAACCTGCCTCCTGTAGCTTGTATTCTTTTCAAACAATGATAGGATGCTGCTTACTGGAGTTTACTTTAGATGTTACAGTGACAATAATGGTGATATAGATTAAACATTGACTACAGCAAGAATCAGCTGCCTTAGGATCTCTCAAGACAAAGGTTCCTTTACACTCCACATCAAGCAGCTATGTAACTAACTGAGAGTGATTCAAGAATTTGCAATACCAACCTTATGAAGCAATGCTAAACATTACATTCACATACAGATTACATTTATGTTTGGCAGACACTCTTAGCCAGAGTTGCATACATATATTACTTAAATAAGATAAAATAAGATGCAAATAAATACATAAATGAAAAAATACACAACACCAAGTCTCTCCAGTTCATTTATCCCCTGACAAAACGTCACATGTACCCATAATCATTTACATGACCATGTGTGCACAGCCAAAAACCTTTATTTTTAGAAACATTTTAAAGTGGGCATGTAAGATGGACTATTTTGAAGTTAATTAGTATAATCCATTTGACATCCAGGAGAGAAAGTCTTCTCAGTACTACTCTCAGTGCTTTCATACAACCAGTAAAGCACCGTGATTGTTCCTGCACTGCACTGCATCAGACTATGTAGTTCATAACTGACCCTTCATTTTGTCACTTCAATTAAATGATCAGATATATTAGTCATCTTATATCTAACATGCTCATCCTGAATAATTATATCTGTAATGTATTAGGACTAATAAATAAGAGAGTACATTGCATGACTGGACGGCAGGACAGCAGTTTTTCACCTGCACCAAACCGTAATAAACCATATATTTGCTGTGACCCAAACTAGATGATTCACTAAACTTGTCTGGGCATCATGAGTTATTTAACAATGGCAGAAGCCATTGGAATATTACTTTAGAATCAAGTATAGTCTACAAGATGAATGACATGGGAAAACTTTAAAGTTGCCAGGGTTAAACCAAAGTATCTACTCACTGCATTTGTGTACGCCATATGTAGTAGTGTCTGATCCTGGAACGACGTCACTGCTAACTAAACACATTTGATAACAGCTTTAGGAACGAAGTGGAAAAAATATGGATTATTTTCAGTAATTAGTTACAATTCTTTATCAGACCACTCACATGATGGGGGAGGCGCGCTTAAATCAGAATCCCAGTCGAACAGACTAAAGTCCTGATCCCCGTCGTCCGAGTCATCTTAGAAAAAAATCAACATATTTGATTCACTTATTCTAGTATAAATGTGATTAATAAACATGCTTTTAAAAATACTTTTACGTGGAGAAGGTGGCCTACAGGTTAGTGTGGTTGAACAGTGTGAATAGACCTGGAGTTATTTAGACGTATGTTATAAGCCACAGTGACCTCTGTATACGATTCTATAGATGTTGCTGGTTGTATGCGGTCCCCTGAAAAACTTGTGAGCTCTGCCTGAGGGCTCGATGAATAGTGGATGACGGTAGAGGGATTCACCCCTTCTGTCTCTGTGTGACAAATTAACGCACTGCATAAACTTTTAGACATAAAGTGGACTTTTAACATATGGTAGATGCACTCTAGAAATGATTACCTTGTAACAAATCATTCAGTATCTGAACTGTTTTATCAGCTTGTGTCCTTATATCTGCAAACAAAAAGTAACAAAAAATTTAAATGATAAATAAAATATATAAAATTAAAAGTTTGTATAAAAGTTCACAAATAAGAAATTACCTTGGTCGGCAATTCTCTCCACAGATTCAAGGAACTCATGAATGTCGGAAACTACGGAAATACATAAAACAGAATTATAGACCATGAGCAGAAAAGATCACCATGATGGTATTATTTTATACAAAAACTGCATTGATGTTACATCATGTATGGGTTAATTTAAGTAAATAGATTCACCTACTTCGACGTTACAAGTTTTTCTATTTAGCTACCCCTGAGAATAAGAATAGCCGTCGATCAAAAGAGTTTTAGTCAATCAAAATGTTTCACGTACTTTATGGCACAGCAGTCATATTGCATATTGACCAATAATCATCAGAATAAAGAGACTGACAATACCCTTTCCTAGCTAGCTCGCAAAAGAATAGTTATGATAGCTTGTACATAATACGTATTGATTGTTTGCTAAAATACATTTAAGTTACGCAACCGGTAGAGATATCCTATCGGCTAATTCATAAAATACTTTCGTGAAAGAACGTTACGCCACCCATCCCGACCGCCCATCCTGAGCCTGTTCCTGACCTAGTGGTGGCCTCCTGGCCTGTCCCCACCACCCAAGAGGTCTCTCAATCCCTGTGGGTACAGCCCTGGATCTCCCTGCAGCGCCACTGACTGCCGTAGCCTCGACTCCAGACCCAGCAGCGCCGCTGAGCAGTGCAACCCCATCTTTGGGCCTCGTGGACCCGCCGCTGACCAGTGCAGCCGTGCTTCTGGACCCGCTGACCCCCACAGCCGCGCCTCCTGGACCCGCTGCCACTGACGCGCCTCCAGGCCCTGCAGCACCGCTGAGCAGCACAGCCTCGTCTTCGGGCCTCCCGGACCCGTCGCTGACCAGTACAACCACACCTCCAGACCCGCCACACCTCCAGAACGCCTTAGCTGTGCCTCCGGACCTCCCGGACTTGCCGCTGAACACCACAGCTGTGCTTCTGGACCTCCTGTACTCGCCACTGAACACCGCAGCCGCACCTCTGGACCTCCGGGACTCGCCGCTGAACGTCGCGTCACTGGGCCTGGCTGTTCCTAGAGTGGAGGAGGCCACTCCACTAGTTCCAGCACCATGTGCCAGACTTGTCCCAGCGCCACGTGCCAGGGCTGTCCCCGTGGTCGCTCCTTGAGATGTGGCCCCTGTGGCTGCTACAGGTGTGCATCCGATGACATTTGGGACTCCCTCAGTCACGCCTTGTGGTGAGCCGGTGACCCTTGAGGCCCCTCCGTCAACCTCCCGGACCCATACGAAATCTTTGGTTATGCCGGGAATCACTTTTGAAACTCTGCTCCCTGAGGCTGCTGCGCCAGCCCCCGTTACAGCTCCCATGTCTGCTTCAGTGTCCCCAGTTCCTGTGTTGCCTGCTCCTGTTCCCAGTTTCGTCTTTGTTCCTGTCTGTACATCCATGCCTGTTTATGTCAACCTGGTGAGACCTGTTATCCTGCCATGCGGCATTTCCTTGCCTGTCCCAGTGCCTGTATCCGTGCCAATTGTGTACTTTGTTCCTGTGTCAGTCATCCTAGATATACGAGTCTTTGCTTTGGTTATGTCCCTATTTCCACATCTGTGCCTTCTACCAGCATGTCCCCTCTCCTCTCCTCTCCTGACTCTACACCCTCCTCCTGTTCCAGCTGCGTTACTAGTCCGCCTGCTTTCCCCTTCCTTCTTCTGTCCCTCGAGCTACCTGGACTCCTGTACCCATCCAGGGCTTAGCATTGGATCCTGTGTATGCCCTTAGTCCTGCCACTAAGCCTGTCTGTAGTCCTGCCCCTGGACCCGTCCCTTCTTTGTTCACTCTAGGTGTTTCCCGATCTGCTTCCTGTTCTGTCTGTTTCGGTGTTACATCTTGCACGCCCCGGTGTTGCGCGCATTAGTGGGGGGTTCTGTCAGGAGTGGCTGCCATCCTGGCATCCCTGTTGTCATGGTTTCTCTGTCGTCTGTTTTCCTGCACTTGCCAGTTCCGCTCCTTAGTTTTGTTTTTGCTGCCCCTAGTCTGTTCTTTCATTCCAGTCTGTGTTTTGGTTCTCCCTGTTCAGCTAAGTCTGTTTAGTGCATGATTGTTTTGGTTATTCATACCCTGTGTTTGCTCTTCTACTTTGTCAGTTATTTTGCTAAGTCATGTTCCCTCTGTCATGTCTATTTTACGCTTCCTGTACTGTCGTCACCATTGCTTAGTTTGTGTATTATTTTGTCTCAGTGTTTTCTCCTCACCTTCGGTTTGTTCTAACCTCAGTGTTTGTATTTCCCGTGTTTATAAACTGCCCCCTACACATGCATTCGGCCTTGCGCTTGTTCCGATAGGAATCGTTACAATTACTATTTTCCTCCTAGTTTAGCTAATATGTGGCGGTGAAAAAAAAGACGACTGAACAACGTGCTCATTTTCTAATACGATCCTGACAGTGCAGACCTTGTAGGTTTTATCTAGACCTGAAATTAATTACGACGCTAAGCCCCACCGAGCTAAATCATACAACGCGCGATAAAGTATTTCAACCACTAGCTAAATAAATAGCTAAATATACATCAACCATTTTAGTAACTTATACTAATATAAGGTATAGCATGAAATGTCAGCTGTCAATGTGGAATGCACTGAAAGTGGAAAGAGTACAACGTGTGATAACGGACAAAAACCTTGTGTGATAAAACTTATAGAGTAACCACATTGGTTAGAGATCAGAGAAAAAATAAATAAATGGAAACTTTGTGATGTTTTCTGAAAAGTTTGCTTATTGCCCTGTTTGAGTACATATGGCAGATAAGATGAGAGAGAGAGACTGTAGTCTGCTATAGTCGGCTAAACATTTCTGATGGACTGAGAATAAATCACACAAATTGACAATCATCGGTCCATGTGTTGCGTTCTCTGTTATATCTGTGCATGAATGTGTGATTCTACGCATGCATCTCAGTTCCGTTCAAAGTTTGTCACGTACATAGTCACACATGGTATAACTCGCAGTGAAATGCTTTTGTAACTGTTCTGTCCGAGCTGAGGAGAGACACAGAGAACTACAGGGAAATGGATGAAATGGAAAATGGAAACGGACGTGGTTTGATAGTCTCTGCATGAGACTATATCGTCTGTGTGTGTGTGTGTGTGTGTGTGTGTGTGTGTGTGTGTGTGTGTGTGTGTGTGTGTGTGTGTGTGTGTGTGTGTGTCAGTATGTGAGAACCAGGTATAGTATGTGTGTGTGTGAGAGAGAAGTGTAGTGTAGTGTAGTGTGTGTGTGTGTGTGTGTGTGTGTGTGTGTGTGTGTGTGTGTGTGTGTGTGTGTGTGTGTGTGTGTAAAAGGATAGTGGGGTGAAATCAAACAGAGCACGATTCCGGTAGTAATTAAGCCAATAAGGGAGATTTATTTTCCTCAAAAAGACCAGTGACAGGGGCATGATGCCATAAGCAGACAAAAAAAAATTATTCCAAAAAAAACCCAACAAAAAAAGAAATCCAGTAATCCACGCCAACACAGATTAACCCAAAATAAGGCAACTTAACAGGCTCCCAATTATGGCATTCAATCAACGCATCTCTCTTGCATTCCAATGCCACTCTTTATATTTAATCTTCGCCCCTTAGACCGAGCCATTCTAGATACCTAATTTACTAAATTCATAATATTTCTCCCCTATGGTTCAACACAAAGGCTATCATTTAAAACATTTTCCCATTATCCAAAAATTATTAAAATAATAAGAAGGATGCGGTCATGTGCTTCCTTCAGGCTTTTTTCATGGCAAAAGCTTTCCGTTCTTTCTCTGCCACTTCTTTTCTCAGAGAACTTTCAGAGCTGCATATTTGTTTCCTTTGGTGCCATTATCCCTCAAACCTAAATACCCCCAACAGCCAAATAGCCCTCCATCAGCCTCACAACAGCTACGCCATCAGCCAAATTGCCCTCAACCACTTCTCATGCAGTTTAATACCCTTAAACAACAATTACCCCTTTAGACTAACAGCCCTCAACCACAACTAACCAAACAGCTAAATACCCCCTCAAACTTCTCCAACTACCATACAGCTGTAGCAACACTCTAGCAACCACTTAGCAAGACGATAACAACCATATGGGACCCCAAAAGCAACCACTTGGTAATTCCCTAGCAACCACTTGGTAACACCCTGGCATGCACATAACAACTACGTGGGAATGGCTTAACAGCTCAACGGTATTTCAGGATTCCATTTTACATGCAAACTGCATTTAACATCATTTCATAGTATTTATGGTGTTAATAGTAAACAACCCCTCATCCTCATCTCCCCCTCAGCCAAAGAACCCTCAACCAAAATTACCCCCACAGCAAAATCCCTCAACATTTACCCTAGCAGCCACATTTATTATACTAATAATCCATCATTTGTCATATAAAAAAGAATAAACTGATTTTAAAATCTACTCTACATCGCACGATGTCAATGATTAAATGTTAAATGTAATCCTGCAATAATGCTGAAATCCTTAAATACTGTTAAATGCTATTTAAACATGAAATGTAATTTGCTGTGGAGTAGTTGAGGATGGGAGGATTTTTAGCTGTTGAGACATATTGTAGTTGGCTTTAAATATAATGTCACCAAATTGCACCCTTTCATAACCAGTTACACTCAATGTTTCTATACCTGTAATTTGTCTTTTTTCCAATGTAACTGAATAAGAGAAATAATTTCCCCACATTATGGTGTCATTGTAGAAATACCTCAAAGAAATGTTTGTCATTTACTTCATTTAAATCATCTTAGATTCTGACTGGCTACAGTTGCTCTAGTTGCTGAATACAGAAGGTTATGATTTAGATGGTAAAAACCAATGCCAGTTTTATGAAGTATTTAAGAGGAAACAAAGGCTAAGCCACAAATTTAATTATTTAACTTATTTAGAGGTGATGTGAGATAATCTGAACCTACAGAAACACAAATGTGGACATCATTGTACATTTACAGGATTTTGCAACTTATAGAAGTTCATTATAGTCTCTATCAAATACAGATGTTCATGTGAAAATAGAGAGGTCAATGTCAGTAATACTCACGCTAAAGTCCTGCCTAGAGTGGAACTGGATGTGGGCCAAAATGTTATAATTATGTTATGAATTAACTGTAATTAATTCATATGTTCTTATTGTGTTGACCCTTTTATTAGCAGCAAATACGTACATTACATGTGATTAACAAAATCCAATGACATATGACCAGTTGTACATACATACTGAAGTTAGCCGACTGACTAACATGTCTTGCACGGAGTGAAAGTCAAGTCAGTATCCATTGGTCTGTTTCTGTTTTATAGGTGGACAGCTAACTCTTTGTATTCTGCACAACAATGATTATCTATATGAAAAAAGCACTTCAGCTTCATATATGTATTGTTAATTTTGCCAATTTACAAATTAATTCAAGTATACTGATATTTCCAAATAATGGACAACATCAGTAACTTCAGAACCACTCCAGTTATGCAGAAATGGCAGTTTTTAATAAATGTCTACTCACTTTTAATGGATCTGACATAGAATTATGGACATACAGACACAAAAGCAAAATATTTAAACTTATAAAATGTCTCAGAAAACGCTTCTTTTATCTTGCAAACAAAGTCTCAACTAAACGATACTGGCTTGTAAACATTTTTTGTGAAATCTTTCAAGTTATATGACCCTGCTTTATATTAAGAAGGTCTACTGATTGCAGGTGTGATGACAACCTGCAAACAAGCATGAGAACAGAAACATTAATTTCCATCATGTCATACTAAGGTCACTCTATACACTACATAATTAGGCCCACTTGTCAATCTTATGAATTATGTATTTATATAAAACTGCACTTACACAAACATCAAGACTCTCACCAGCTGTTAAACCTTAAAATTACAGTGTAACAAACGCCAAACAACATAACAAATTTGACAAACTTACCTTAACAGGCTTCAATATCTCTACTAACAGCTATAGCTAAATACTATAGCAGTCACTGTCCCAGGTCAAAAGTTTCCGTTCATTGGAAATGAATGGGGGAGACAACAATTAGTGTAAAAACTGAGCTCAGGTACAACCTCATTTGTCAGATGGACACACACACACACACAAGCACACGTGTGCTCACACACACACACACACACACACACACACACACACACACACACACACACACACACACACACACACACACACACACACACACACCAAAGTGGGTGGAGCGTCTGCCACTCATCTATAACCCAAGTCCAAACATCACAGTAGATGAGCATCTTGTCGCTTTTAGGGGACGCTGCCCTGTCAAGCTGTATATGCCAAGCAAGCCATCTAAATATGGCATAAAGATATGGGCAATGTGTGATGCCAGGACAAGTTATGCCTGGAAAATGCAGGTCTATACTGGGAAACCTGCAGATGGTGTTCCTGAAAAGAACCAAGGGAAGCGTGTGGTTCTGGAGATGACTGCAGGTCTCAAGGGACACAACATAATGTGATCATTTCTTCACCTCCTACGCTCTTGGTGAGGAGCTGCTCCAAAAAAAATCACCATGGTGGGGACAATCAGAAGAAACAAGCCAGAGCTGCCTCCCGCCTTACTTGTTACACAGGACAGAGATTATTTTTCCTTCAGATTTGCCTTCACCAATACCCTTGTGTCCTACTGTCCAAAGAAAAGGATAAATGTACTCCTGATGACACCTCTGTACAGGGATGCAGCTGTGCGCACCAGGGAAGACAAGAAACCCAATACCATCCTGGATTACAACAGGAACAAAGGCAGAGTCGACAACCTTGATAAGGTGTGTTGATTTTGATTTTCATGTACTTCTCTATCATCAGTTTGTTTGAACTGCACTATAAAAGTAAGACTTTATTTTTGTGGAGAACAAAATTTATGAACACAGTCAGTTTTATCCATTTGAATTTGCAAATATGTTTTATATTAGATTGTTAGATGTGATGCCTTGATGCATCATGCAAAACATGAGATATTAGTTGTATGTACTCATGATTTTACCCACTTTTTGCACCTTTGCAAGTTACTGGTGCATACTCTTTTCAGAGGAAGACAGCACATTGGCCGATGGTATTATTTTTCAACATCTTAGATGTGTCATCTTAGAACACATTTGTGCTATGGATGGAGGCGAATCCAGGATGTAAGCAGGGGAAATTTTTCAAGAGGAGGCCATTTCTGGAGGAGTTGGGGAAAACCATGCTGGCATCTCACATTCAACAATACCAACACCTTCCCTGAATGGCAGCCTCAGCCGCATTGGTAACATAGATCCAGGAGCAAGAAACAAGATCACTTGCTACAAGAAAGAGGTGATAAGAGGAAGAGGTGCAGTCTTTGTACACCAAGAGATCTCAAAACAAGCATAACATGCCATAAATGCAATGCATATCTTTGCAAGAGACATGCAACAACTGATTTTGTTATCGGTTGACGTGTTTTTGCCTGATAACAGAAAAAAAAACCTATCTGATAGACTGGTTAACATGTTATTGTTCTTGTTAGTTATTCGTTAATGTATGAAGACATTGATCTTGGAATATTGTGAAAATGTCAAGTGCAGTTTTGGGATAATCTCCTTTGTACAGAAGTGACCATGAAAATTTGAATTTTGACCAGGAACATAACACGTGTTACACTTTTTGTGACTGTATAAAGCATATGTCCTTGATAACTCTGACCTAAAGTACCCTGTAATAAACAGTATACCATGTGTCATCTGATTATTTCTTATACTCAATAATCCAGATATTGTTTTTTAGAACTTGCTTTCAAGTGTATAAACTCAAATCAATAAGGCACACAGGCCACTAAAAACATATAGAAGTTCAAAACTTGTAATATTCACTAGAACTTAAGTTAGTTAAATAAATCTAACACAAGAAGTAGTGACAATATGTATAGTTTTGTATGGTGAGTCTTTGTGGAATGGTTATTTCTGACCGGGAACACAAAATTGTTTAACACGAAATGAACACAACGTTTCTCGTTGCAAAATAAAATTAATCGTCAACATTTATAGGACGAAACAACTCACTAAAATGCTTCAGACGTTTGCTACCACTCACAGGCCTAAATTTAGCTGCTAAATGGCCCGTTGTCAGGTGACTAATTAGCTTGCCTACAAAGCTCTTGGCAAACAATACGCAAGCAGACACCTATACCCCCCTTGACATCCACAGTAATTTTTAGATGGCATTAGGCATCATTAGTTAGCCAGCTAGCTAACTTAACCAAATAAGACTGTAGCTGAATAAAGCAAGCCCTGGACCAAACATACACAAATTTATCAGGCTAACTAGCTTACACAGCTAGCTAATACAGTTAGCTAGGGGTTTTCTGCCATGTACACAACATTAAATAAAAATGACAGAATTACATAATCATATATCCAAATTATAATTACCAAGAACCGAGTAGTTACAACACTATTTTGTGACAACTAGCTAGCTACAATATTTGCTATTTGTGCTAATTTTTTTTCGTTATGCAAATTAAAATATACAGCTGGCCAGTTAAAGTAATTTAGCTAGCTGGCTAACTATCTTAGCTACCTTTCTTGAGGTACGTTAGCTCACGAGCTGGCTAAGTTAGCTGGCTAGGCTAGCTAAGATACCAGTTATAATAGACAGAGCATTTCGCTCTTTATATCTAAATATAAAGTTCCTCATTTTTAGTTTCTCATTCCTCAAAGCATTTTTGTTTTGTCAAGTTACAACGTTTATCTTTGTGTTGAGCTTTCTCACACTTTATTCATTAAATTTAATGAAATTTCATTTCATTTCAAAAAGCGTTTAACATAATTAAACATGATTTAATTTTCACTTAACCAGCACAGACCCTCTCCCTCACTCCCTCAGCCAGTACTATAGGGACAGCTAATCAACTCCTCATCCTCAGTTACCACAGCCAGTCACAACCCCTCACCCTCAACTATCACACAACTTCATGCTTATTATTTTCACAGCTAAACAGCCCTCGAGCACAACTACCCCTCGGCTAAATAACCCCTCAACATGAACTAAGACACAGGCAATTACCTCTCAAAAATAACTAACCCAGTAGCTAAATAACACCTTATCCTCAGCTACCCCATAGCCAATTACCCCAAACCAAACTACCACCACCTCCATATAACCCTCAAGCACAACTGCCTCCACACCTAAATAAACCATAAAAACAACTACCCAACAGCTAAATAACTCCTCAGCCTCAGCTACCCCACAGCCAATTAGCCTTCACCACAAATTACCCCCACAGTCCCTTAACAATTACCCCCATCAGCTAAATTGCTCTCAACAACTTACCCCACAGCTTAATAACCCCTCAACAGCAATTACACCATTAGACTAATGGACATTACCCCAACAGCCAAATTCCCCCTCATGCTAAACTACTCCACAGCCATAGCAACACTCTAGCAACCACCTGACACCTGTCACACCTAACCCATCAGCAAACAAGCAATGACATCTCTTACTTATTACTAACTGCTTTGAGAAAAACTCAAAAATACCTCTGTATCAGGACAGCAGGACTGTCAGATTGATCGGGGGTGATGTACCCCTTCAGACTGTGTCCGTGGTGTATACTGTAGGAAGGAGGGACATTCTAGATGGACCCAAGTGCAGAGGAGGAAAGGGAAGTGGAGAAGAAGAAGAAGCCAACCAAAAAATGGAATCACTACAGGGAAGGGGAGTGAACTGAAAGAGTGGGAGTGCTACAGAGCACTGCACTACAATACTGGGAAGAAACTTGCAAATGTAGAGCTTGGTGATAGGCATACTTGACCAGCCCAGTATGGGGACCAAACTACTGTCCTCACTTGTCAAGGACATCCATTTTAACCACCACTCTACAGAGGAGGTGGATAAGATAGCCAGAGGAACAACAGACAAACAACTTTTTTTTTTCCCTCAAAAAACAACTAGGCACACACCACCACCACCACCACCATTTAGCTGATGCTTTTATCCAGAGTGACTTGGAATCATGACTGAGTACAACTTTGAGTAATTGAGTAATTTTGCTCACGGGCCTAACAGTGGCAGCTTGAACTGGTAACCTTCTGATTACAAGTGAAATACCTTAACCACTGAGCTTCCACAGCACTACCACTACCCACAGTGCCCCAACAACACCAACAAAATGCTACCAAAACAGTATAAAGAAAATTTCAAAAGTTACCATAGTAACCACTTCAGTAACCACCACCATTCACAACTGCAGCAACACTCTGATGCTCCTTAATAACAAAATCCACCAAATAATAAAACATCATGACACAATAGTTACAGATGACACACAACACCTTTTTTCTTTTTCTTTTCTTTTATTCTCTTCCCTTAGATGTAGAGTTTTGCTGATGCTACATTACGGGCTGATTAAGGAGGTGTTGTCCTTCACAGTCAAACATTTCCTCATACTAAGCTTGGGTGCTGTGTGTGCTTTGTGTTGAGCCAAACTTGGCTGGCCACTAGAGGTGTGTACAGGGGAGGAGAGTGAGCTGAGTTTGATCCCAGTGATGAGTCGCTGTCGGGCGTGCGGGGCTGCCTGTTACCCTGCCCCTCATCTATCACACTGCATACTGCAGTCATTTATTATAGAGAGAAATGTGAACTAAGGTCGACAATGGCACTTACACAAAATTGCTACATCAAATAAACTTTAGACTGCATGTGTTTCTACTCCCCTGGATGGGTTTCATGTGGGCCGGTGCAGCACCTAATGATGGCACATGTGCAATGAAAGTGAAAGTTTGTATTGATGTGACCCGTCGGAGAGAGTCAGTCAGCCAACCTCACACTCCAATGTCATATTAGAAACAGGAGGCCAAATTAACCCAATAGGCTTAGTGCACCTAATGGTACTGTTCACTTATGCATACTGTCAAGGCCACAACACAGAGCATGGTAAACCTGGACTTCAGGTGACACTGTTTGGATGTTGTGCTTACTAATCCTAGCTGCAACAGTTATTTAGGTCATTATATCAGGTGATATAATCAGGTGATTACTGTCGGCCAAACAGTACTAATCCAAATTCTACCAATGCCAAAAGAAGATGACCTTAAGTTGACTGAGTAGTGAAGAGCAAATGAATCGAGTTTAGACAGACTAACAAACTGGGTATCTGACAAACATATAAAATAAGATGTTATTCTAAGTACAATATTCTTCTCGTGAGGGGTTCTAGACTTGTAGTTACTTCTGTTTGAAATGACTCTGCTGAAATCAGTTTTTAACTACTGATCTCAGGGGTGGCATAAGAAGGAAAGGCTCAACAGATGTGTTCATGCAAATTTATAGCTTCTTTGTCTCAGTCTTAGGCTTTGATTGTGTTAGGCATTTATCTTGAGTTACCTTACAAAACATAAATTAATTAAATATAGTACATTATATAGAATATAGTACAGAAAGAGGGAAACAAAACAACAAATTTTTATCACACTAATTTCACCTGAGCACTTAGTCTGCACATTTATAAATACAAAGGAAGAATTCTTACAAACAATATAAAGCACACTACTAATTTTTCATATATTATCTGGCTTCTCCTACTACTAATTCAGAAGCACTTTGCTTGCACAGCTGATGAAAGACCTCAAAAACATTTCATTGCTTAAAGACAAAACATTAGAGAATATTCAAAGAAAACAGATAATGGTTCAAGGCAGATATGACTATGCAATATTTCAAACATGTATGTGCAAATGATTTATTTCAAAGCTTAAGGTTTTGATCACACATTCAAAATCAGGAGTGAAAGACAAATTAGAGAAAATGTTTATTTGAGGATAAGCTATTTAATTTGGGAAGTTCATTGTATGGAAACATTCTGGAAATTAATGTATAGTCTATCCTGTCCTCATCTTGTTCAAGGCTGGTCAAGCTGCTTCAAGGCTGAGTGGAATCCTGATCCGCATCTGAGTATTTTTCTGTGCTTGGACTGAAATAGTTTACTCAAAGTGCTGAGCCCTTTGGATGGATTGGAAAAGTGCTGCTCATGGCCTGAGGGCTTGTAATCCGCAGCGTGAGGGTCTCCGAGCATCTCTCTCACCTTGGGTGAGGCGTCCTTGTGTAAGTACTGATAGGGCTTTTTGCCACTGTTGTCACGTATGTTGCAGTTGGCACCATAATCACGCACCAGAACACTCAGGACTGATTCGTGGCTGTGAATAGCAGCCATGTGTAGTGGGGTGTAGCCGTCGTAGCTCTTGATGTTAACGTCAACCCCTGGCCCACCTTGCTGTGAAAGAAGAAGGATCTTGCTCACCATTTCACTGTTTCCTTGTTTAGCAGCCCAGTGAAGTACTGTGAAGCCAGAAATGAAGTTTCTCTTCTCTGCCAGCTTGATGTCCTGGAGCAGAAGTTGGCAGATTTGATCTTGCTGTCCTGCAGCACACTTCACAAGCCACTCATGTTTTCTTGGCCCTAGAGGGAAGATGACTGACTGCTTTGTATCCACACCTGGTTTGGTGTCTTTGTTGACCCTTTTCAGGGCTGGTGAAGCAGGTGCCACAGAGTGCCTCTGCTTGGTCCTGGCTGATCTGTACAAGTCATATCCATCAGTCACTTCACTCAGACATGCTGCAACAGTCCTTTCAGTTCGTTCAAGGGCCATCTTCAAATCTGCCGGAGGAAGTATCATTACTTCTGGATATATATAGAACACATATTGTATGTACTACATACAGCCTGACAAGAGCCTAAAACCTTGTAATAGATTAATAATGCACTAATACTTCAAGTGGTGTTGCATATTTTAAATGAGAGTTTTAGTCATCGCTGATCAGAGGATAAAAGCATTTTCAATACGTCAGTTTTTGTCCCTTATTGTAAAGATTATTTAGTTTACTGTGTTTTTTTATACATGAGATGTAGATTAATCCTTTTAGAAAGGCAAGCCCAAAAAGCAGAAAAAATAATCAAATATCCATACCAACTGTAGGATGTTTTTTCCACTCTATCTTCTATTTTTTCAGATTCCACTTCTGCTTTCCTCTTTTGGTTTTCTTTATTAGGTCTCTCCTGGATTTCACCTCCTTTGTATCAATATATTCATTCTCGATGCCTCCAGCACACCAGCTCCAGAAACGCCTCATTGTTCGATCTGTCCTCTTCAGTGTCTTTCCACAGACTGAGCTGTAAAGGTGTTCATGGGATTCCCCTCATGTGTGACATTATGACACGGGACATATGGGGTTCTAAAGTTCCAAGTGTGTAGATGAGTTGTTTTTCTTTGAATTTCCTAATTTAATTGCTGCCATAGCAACAATTGACAATGCAAACAGATATGTCATTAATGCAGCGACTCTAACAGGTTCCTCAACCTGGATTGATTAACCATGTATGGCTCACCACCGGAGACTGTGATACATATACAATTCCAAAGTGTACTTAATTCTGAGCAAAATCTAACTAGCCTCATTACTGCTGAACTATGAGGGCCCGTTTAAAGAGAAATCAGGGGAACTGTACTTGCACATACATATGAAACATTTTCACATAAATAGCCTACTACTTACATTTGTGCATAATAATTTAAACTTGCATATACATGCACTTGCACATTCAATCACTGATGCGTAAACCCAGAGTTGCACTATGCTTGTGTGTGTATGAGTGTGGCTGCTGTCACAGAACGTTCGCCTCCCGCGAGTCACAGGGTTTGGCCCGCCACGTGACTTGGGAGTATATGTTTATGGCCATGCCTGCACACACCTGTACCTCATCTTGTTTCTGTATTTAAACCCTTGTTAGTGTGTACAGTATTGTTGATCATTGTTGGTGTAGCCTGTGGATGTCAAGATTAGTCTCGTTATTGTTAAACATATTCATGTTCATGTTATATGTGAGTGCCGTTATGTTGTATGTAATAAATGTTCGTCCATGTCGATTGAATCTGTGCATCCTGCTCCCTGCCCTCGGTACTCGGGCCACCTCCTTACAGCTGCGTGTGTGTAAAACAATTTTCAGGGTGCCGGAAGTCATTTCATTGTAACAGCAAGGCAGATATTTAACATGTGTACAGTGTGCATAATAGACAGAGGAAGATTGTTGAACTATTAATATTAGGACAGTTATGACGTTTGTGTAATACGTAGTGCTTTCTACCTATAAAGTAGTGCTTCTCTTAATGACAAATGTAACTGTTTTCCATATATAATTGTGTGCTTTATATTGTTTGTAAGAAATTTTCTTCTCATTTAGAAATATGTGGACTAAGTGATCAGTTTGTCTTATTATTTAATATGCTCAGTCTCACTATTGTTGGCAGATTTCATCACATTATTACAAATGTGGATACGTTATCTTATAATTATAAGCAGTGTGAGATGTGAAGCTAAGTGAATTACATGTGCAGAATTTCTAACAATAGCCTGTTTTGTATAGGCCGGCTAGCTGACCACTTAGTAAAATTAAATGTGATTGCTGATCTTGTTGCAGGTGAGTCAATTTAATTTGATTTCATTGTGTTTAATTTTTAACTCAGATGCATTAATCTGAACATTTTGTGTTCTAGCTGCAAGTTAACACTGACTTAAGCTGTTTTATAGTTAGCTTGAAATAACTGAGGTTCATCGCTGGGTGCTGTTCTTTTTTTTTTTTTTGTATTATTGATCAGGAAAAAAAAACTACAATGGATGAGATGGACGTTTTCTATGTATGATATGGAATTTGAGTATATGAGTGAATGTTACTCTGTAAATGTATAAGAATATGTAGATAAGATTATTATGAGATCATTATTTATAATCAAACGACTACACTATATGACAACAGCTCTTTTAATTGATATATTTTATTATATTGTTATTATGGAAGAAGTTGTAACATTTACTGGGAGGTGCATGGCAGAGCGAGACATACCTCCTGTGGGCTTGCTAGCTGACCCCTCAGTGAAATTAAATGTGGTTGCTGAACTTGTTACAGTGTGGAAAATAAAAGGAAACCCCTTTTATCCACAACCTGGTGTGCATCATTGAGTGGGACGGAACACAGAGGTCCTACTAGCTACTATTTTACATCCCCATTCAATCTAATGACATTCTATATAATACAACTTTAGTTTCGAGCTAAATACCTACAATTAGATTATTTATTTCAGATCACATACTTTCAAATAAAACAATAAAGGATTCTGGTACTTATTTTTATAATGACTGTGAGACATTCTAGATACCACAGCATAAGCAGACGGACAAACCGATTATGGCACATGCTCTTCACCAACACAAACCTGACATATGATAATTTACATAGTACTAGTTTCTACTTGAAATGTGTTACAAAGACACCTGTTGTTCTTATTCATTTGGTGCTATTCTGATATGCCTCTACCTTTATTTCCTTGTGTTTGCACTGACTGGGTCTATGAAAGCAGGGAGCAGGCGTGTGTGTCTGTCAAGGCCGTGTGCGTTTGGAAGCGCTCTCAATGTCCGGTTAACTGTAGAGATATTCAAGCCTGGTAAACTGTTGTCAGATATTCAAGCTTCAGTGTTAGACAGCAAACATTCAATTGGCCGAGGTTGTCCTGCAAATTACAAACGTTTAGGTTTAAATGACCTCATATGCAATCATAGCTTTATCAAATGAAAATGGAAAAAGAAAGAAAAAATAATTCTGCTAAAGGCCATGCGTGCAGGAAAACTGCTACTAGCACGTCCATCGTTTTTGAGGTGATTAACATTGCTTTTCTAAGACAGACATCTGTTTTTGACATCTTTTACTTTTAAATCCTATAAATGGTGACTGCTCCATTTTATTTAAATCTGGATCTTAAAAACATTTTCCTTTGTGCAGGTTTTGATTAAGGATTACAGGTACAGCATCATTTTGTCTTGGCTGCTCATCCATCAGATAAAAATAAATAGCTCATCAAATAAATAGCAAATACCCGGTGTTGTGCAGTGAGCCCAGTCAGCCAAACCCTCTTTGTGAAACAGAAAACCTCAAGTTTGTTTCAACTCTAAGCCAACTAACTGAATTTTCACTAAACCTGCTTTCTGATACAGGCCCCTGGTTGTACATTTTTAAGTGTTCTAAGTGTTCACTGACCTTTTTTGGCCAACAATGTGGATGTTTACTCAATATGCTTACTAACAGACATGATGAGTACAACTGTGAATCTGTGTGTTTTTAATTATTGTTAGACTGTGTTTGTCTATAATTGTGACTTAGCTCATCAGAGCACTATAACAGCTTTGGCTAGGCAACAAAGCTGTAAAAGAGTGATGAGAAAACCAGCAAACAGAAGTGAAAGTAGAAGGAAGGGAAACACAAGGAAAGACCAAGGTAGCTTAAATGTTGTATTATACACAAACACGCACGAACGCACGCACGCGCACCCGCACACACACACACACACACACACACACACACACACACACACACACACACACACACACATAATGAAGTAGCATCAGGAATAGAGTTTGTTTTTTGTTTTTTGCTTTTAATACCCAAAAAAGTCAATTTTACCTGATGCCATATAGAACTCATGGCACTGCTGTATATTCTCTCCTGTTCTCATGAATTTGCTAAGGTACTGTAGAGCAAGACCGTTGTGCTTTGTAGGTCATTAGAAGGACGTTGTAATAGTAGGTGTCATCATCACTGAATCTGATGCCCGAGGACATTATCAGCTCTTCACGATTTCAGCCTGTTATCACACAGCTTTAAATAATAGCGATGGCATGATACCAGTTTTTCTGTTCCATTCCAATGTCAACATCCTGTGTTTTAATGTCACCCAATATCAATACTGATCTGATATTTTTTCATTAAAAACCTGCAACAGTAAACATGTTGGTGAATGGTTTGTTTTGGACCAAATAATCTTTTTTTTTCTTGCCTGAACTCTCTGGTCCCTCCCAAGGTAGTGCTGGGAAGGTCTCATCAATCTCCCCTCTGCCACTGGCCATCTCATCTCTGCTGATGTTCCCTGAGAAGCAGGTTATTCCTGCTGAAAATGACATACAGACACATTTCAAATTAGCCTAGTGTCCTCAAAGTAAGACCTATACTCCTAAATTTCATTGTACAGAATTAGCTAAAGTATAAAATGCATTGCCATTAAAGGATAGGATCACCACAGTGTAAAACATGTCTATACAAATCTGTGTTGAGATAAAGGGAAAAACACAAAGAAAAAAATAAGTCTTTCAAACTGGACGAATAAATGTCTGAGTGAAATTCAGCACCAGGTGAAAGTTATAGCCACCAAAGATTAAACTTTTTTTTTCAATCAATATACTTTAAACTAAATGGACCTCTACAAAATAACAAACCTCCATATAATAAATTTGTCAGTTAGCTGGTGCATTTGGACCTCACCATGTTTCTCTTGCACAAGCTGGATTTGATCTACTGCACTTGCACATGAACAGTAAAAATATATGAAGATATATTTTTACTAATGAAAGGAACAAAATAATGGAGCTATACATCACTCCCATTAGTCCATGGGCTACCATTAAAGGCTTGACCATTGTGGTCAGATACATGCTCTCTGGACTATATGATGTTTTGGAAACGTCTTTTTAGTACTAATATATGGTAAATATGCATTTCATTTCATTTTCAGTTCACTGCAGTTCATTTAAAGTCACTCAGCAATCAGTCCCATGACATAACGGGTCATTAAACATTGTCAGTTTTTCCCAATTTAAGAATGATCATTAGACAAAAACTCTAATCTATACATTTCATTTCAAATGATCTGAAGTAAGTAAACAATTAACAATGCCTGTAACAAAAGATTCAAATAATGTTAAAGGTGTTGAAACTTCATGAATCTGTCCATAGCCATGAGGACATAGAGGTTCCCGGCATTGGTGGTAGGAAAAGGGCCAAGGACGGATGATGGTGACTGTCTCCATGGATGCACTAAAGCAGAGACTGAAACAGGGTCTTCACTGTGGTCACAACAGCACACATACAGCTCGACATCAGAGTGCCAATCCAGCCATTAAAATGTCTGCAGCAGCCACTTTCCTACATTGAAGTGCCCCACGCCACACGACTGCCTGATATCAGTACCCCACGCCACACGACTGCCTGATATCAGTACCCCACGCCACACGACTGCCTGATATCAGTACCCCACGCCACATGACTGCCTGATATCAGTACCCCACGCCACACGACTCACTGATATCAGTACCCCACGCCACATATCTCTGACACTAGTGCCCCAAGCCACACGACTCCCTGTTATCAGTACCCCACACCACACGACTGCCTGATATCAGTACCCCACACCACACGACTCACTGAAATCAGTACCCCACGCCACACTTCTCCCTGACACGAGTGCCCCACGCCACACGACTCCCTGAAATCAGCACCCCACGCCACACTTCTCCCTGACACGAGTGCCCCAGGCCACACGACTTCTAGATACAAGTTGTCCACCTAACACTGTCATTCACTCTGACCCTGATCTAACACACCTAACTGTCCCCCACCAATCCCAGTCCATGTTATTTCTTTGGATTTGTGAATGTGATTTTCTTTACACTTTTTCAATAAATTAAATGACCTCTCAAAGAAACCTCTTCATACATTTCCATAATGTCAGATGACAAAATGTTTTGATGAGTGAAAACTGTTGATAAACAGTTAAAGCCAGTATTTTTGCTTGTATTAATATGCCAGATAATTTTTTTTTCAAATCATCTTCTGAGTATGTGTCACTAAGGACAGCTGATATATAAAAAATGTAAAGATTTCTAGTAGCTTTTCAGTTCATTTAAATCATTAGTCAGGCCAATCAAATCCAACCAAGAGAGTAGCCAACACAACTTGCACTAAGATGAGCTACAGGTCTCTCCAGGTTTGTCCTCCATTAAACCTTTATTAAAACTGGTAACTGTAGTGTATTTTAAGTGTGACAGTGTATCCACTGTTTTTAGTGAAATGGGGAAGACTGTTGTCTTCCTTTATTGTGCCTGCATACACCTGTATACAGTCCTCTTTGTGAGACTGTTTTATGTGACAAAAAACCCCAAACAATCACCATCATCACCTCTGTGAGTGAGTGTGTGTGTGTTGGTGAGAGAGTGTGTGCTTCATGGGTTGAGCACCATGGGGATGTCTCTCCACATGTTGGTCATGGGGACATAGGGCATAGGCCTCTACGCAAGTGATCGGCACCATCAAATCCACCCACCTACAAATGCAGAAAACAGGAGAAAGATTCATCTGGATGTTTTACTTTGGGGATGAAGTTACATCCATTACTTCATATCTGGGAACTGCAGATCCTGTTATGGTTGGTCAATTCTGCAGTCTCGACAATAGCAGACATTTTGCACATCCTTCATTGGTAAAAACCATAGCGTGTGTGATTGAGGTATGTTACTATGCATTATATACACGTACACTAGGTGTGAGTGTGTGAATAGTCATGGCCAAAAATTTTGAGATTGACAAATGTTGGGTTTCACAAGTTTTTAGATCCTTTTGTCAGATGTTTATATGGTACGGTGAAGTACAATTCTAAACATTTCATTTTTTTATTTTTTTATTTTTTAACTTTTTATTGGTTTAAGCAAAGACTTAACATTTAGAGTGTTGACCCTTTTTTAGGACTTCTGCAATTCACCTCGGCATGCTGGATATCAGCTTCTGGGCAAAATCTTAACTGGTGGCAACCCATTCTTGCCTAATCAGTGCTTGGAGTTGATCACAGTTTTTGTTTGCTCACCCTCTTTTTGAGGATAGAGCACAGGTTCTCAGTGGGATTAAGATCTGGGGAGTTTCCTGGCCATGGACCCAAAATTTCAATTTTTTGTTCACCGAGCCACTTATCACTTTTGCCTTGTGACATGATGCTCCGTCATACTGGAAAAAGCGTTTGACAGCGAAGTATGAAATCCTAAGATGGCGCCTAAGTAACTAGCAAGTTAACCAGCTATCTACCTAGCTAGCTAACTAGCTACTGAAATTCTGGCTCAGGATTAATAGTTATGTTGGTGTTAACAAACTAGCAAAGATTAATTAGCTACCATGTTTCATTCTTTGGAAAGGTGCCATTTACAGCGATATAGATGGCTCCTTATGTGGTGTTGTGTATCTTAAACGTATTGGTTTGATGGTATAAAAGATTCACTTTTGCTAGCTAATATAGCGTTAACTAGCTCGCTTATAGAACTAGCTAGCAGCAAACGTTCGCCATTAACCGAGATCACAAAACTATGTAAAACTAGGAAACACACTTTGCTCCATTCGTTGCACACAAGGTTACATTTCAAACAGTAATTTATCATCGATGCTTACTTAATACTTTTGTTTCTCTTATTGATATAACTGGTGTAGAATTTCTGGCAGCCGCGACCCTCATGTTTGTCCAGTGAGAAACAAACTGCGTGGCGGTGCTCATCTCTGCACAACTGAATTATTGAAGTACCTGTTTAGCGCTGACATTTTTATCGGGGACACTGCGTGTATATAACCAGATATGACTTCTTTTTCGTCTTCTGTGTCCGTTTTCTTGTTGCTCATGATTTTTCTTCAAGAGAGTGGAAATCTTCCAATTAGCTCGTCTATCTAGCCAGATATCGTTTTGGACAGGTAAACGTCTGCTGGCCCTAAATGATGGTTTTGGCTGAATGTACATGATAAAGCATCAAACTATTGGGTGTGAAAAAAACGATCACTGTTTATGACAAGACATGGGTTGGAGAGAGAGAGAGAGAGAGAGACGAATTTTGAAACAGTGGGTTTATTACCAGTATTAACAGTATGTGTTCTAGGACATAGGAGGCATCCAATCAATGTGTGTGGTTTCAGTCCTGCAGTGACTCTTGGAGTGGAGAGACAGAGGGAGAACATAGCAATGCAGAGTACAGAGTTGTATATACAAACACAAACATGTGCATACACACTCATGTACACACAAACTTACCTGCTGAGCAGAAATAAATGAAAGGTTTAAGATTGGCCAGTAGTTTGACAGCTCACATTCTTTTGATAAGTGGTCTAATTACTGATAATTTGAATGGTTTAGGAACATAGCCAATGTTCAAGGAGGAGTTTATTAAATTTAGTAAAGGTTCAGTTACTTCAGGCAGGATTTCCTTAAGGAAGTGTGAGGGCAATGACTCTAGTAAGCAAGTGGAGGATTTTGAGCACGAGATCAGAGATGTAGGTTCTGGGTCTTGGATCGGTGTAAAGGATTCTAGAGTCATTTTGGCTTGGTTGTGCTGATCTCTATGTAGCTGCTCGATGTCATCTTAATACTATTAATGTTATCTCTAATGTGCTTACTTTTCTCATTAAAGAAATTCATGAACTCATTACTACTATGTGATGTTGTAATCTGAGTATTGGTGTGACTTTTATTTCTAAGTAGATGTGCAATTGTACTAAAAAGAAATATAGGATTATTTTGGTTATTTTCTATTAGGGTCAAGAGATAAGCGGTTGGAGTGTTCATAAGTGCTTTTCTGTACTTGAGAAGGCTCTCCTTCCATGCAAGCTGGAAGACTACAAGCTTAGTGTGGCACCATTTATGTTCTATTTTTTGAGTGTTGTACAAATCTTTGTCCATAATTCTTTTATTCTTAAGTGGAGCAACAGCAAAACTGGCCTAAGATCAGTGAAACAAGGATGAACTTGTTCTTTTGACATGCATTTGGGATGTGGTACATTAATTTGTCCACTAGAGGGGGGATGTATTACTGTAGATGTTTTAAAGGGCCATTGTGTCAATGAATGTTATCAACTTGAGTACAAAAGAGTGACACCCAGTCATGACCTGAACTTGTCATGTGATGGTAAACAGAATGAAAGGGGGCTTATTTATTAATTTATTTATTAATTCTCATGTTCTGTGTTCTGCCTGTCAGATGCTGCAGGGTAGGCCGTGGACCCAGAAGCGATAGAGACGGATGTACTCTGGGTGAACCCAGTTACTGTGGACCAGTTGTTCCACCAGGCAGTACACCTCACTGGGAGACTCCTGCAAACAACACATCCTACTCTAATATATCACTACATACTACAATATTATATAACATTATAACATGGACTACACACTATAATACATCACACATAATCCCTTCAAAAACACACACGCACACACGTGTGCTTGCACACAAACACACACTGTAATGCATTGTTCTTTACATATTTTCTGGAGGACAGAAAGAGCAGCAGTAAATGCTTTGTCAATATTTTATCATCATAAAATCCATATTTTACAGCATAATATAAAACACATAAGTATTGTAGTTATACAAATACTGCACACATGCCTACTCAGTTATATGTACAGCAGATATTACTTATAGTAGTGTGTGTGTGTGTGTGTGTGTGTGAATATGTAAAGTATATATAAATACATTAAATACACTAATACCAATAATACATTATTAATAATATTAACATTACTAGCATTACAACAGTGCTAACATTATTGGAATAAAAAGTGATGTGTACATTTTCCATCTTTCTGTGTTTTGGTGAGTGACTGTACAACTTTCTTACAGGAAGTTGGTAGATCTGGATGGTTTCTCCATCTTGGTCATAGGTAAATGTTCCAAGAAGTTTTCCTTCCTCATTTTCATGTGTCAGTTCAAGGGAAGTGCAGGAGTGTATAAGAATTAGGCTGTGTCACATTACACCCTGGAACCCCTTAAACAGGAGCAGCTCTATCATGAGATGACATTATTAATTAAAACTATTAATTAAAACTATTATTGTGCTTTCATTGGCTACATGTATTTATCATTGGTTAAAATACACTATTTTAAAAACCCACACAGCATAATGCATAAAATTAGATGCACATGCATAACAAAATCATTACAGCAGCCTCAGGCAACATTGGTGTTGTGTGTGTGCGGGTATGTGTGTGTTTTACATGACTCACATGAACGGTGAAGTCCTTTGCAGTGCTGTTTATGTGTCCAGTGGGTGACACGTTACGAGGGATGTGTTCCAAGGTAACGTGGGTAATCTGGACGGGGTAGGACAGAGCGATAACCAGGAAACTTTGGGAACCACGGACTGCCCGGCAGTTAACAGCGTAGACCTCAGGCTGGAGAGAGAGAGAGAAGAATTTTGAAACAGTAGGTTTATTATCAGTATGTGTTCTAGGACATAGGAGGCATCCAATAAACGTGTGTGGTTTCGATCCTGCAGTAACTCTTCAGCCAATGAGAGTACTCACATACAGAGGGGCTCAGACAGATGTGTGAAGGTGCGTGGGATCAATCATTGTGCAACAGTTGTGCAGTGAGTAAGAGATACCAGTCCCATGCTCCTGTAAAAAATAACACACCTGTCACTAAAGCCCCTGTCAGCTACACACATTACTAACATGCCAGTCATCAAAAAATCTGTTACCAGTACACCTGCTGTCATTTCCTAACTGCTACCAGCAGACCTGTCAGCTTACACTGCATCAGTACATGTGCGTTTCTGTCATTGTGTCTTTTGTGTGTTGAGTGCAAATTTCTTTCTCCACACGAGCTCGGACATGAGATGATTTGAGATGTAGTGACTCAGGAATGCAGACTCACTAAAACCCAGCAAGAGGAGGAAAAGGAGGAGAAGGAGAGCCTTCCTCACACCTGCACTGCGTCTGTGGAGAGACAGAGAGAGAACATGGCTATGCAGAGTGCAGAGTTGCATACACAAACATGCTCATATACACTCACGTACAGACACGCACATATACACGTTCACATGCACACACACGCATGTCCACACACAAATGTACCTGCTGAACAGAAAAACATCAAGCAGAGAGATTCCAGAGGTCAGACTGTACCATGCTGTTCCCATCAACAAGTAGAGCACTGCAAAGGCACGAGCTAAACAAACAAACAAACAATACATCGTTCAAACAGGTGATAATGATGATGATAAGGTCTGTTTAATATGGTGAGGAGTGAGCGCTTTTCAGAACCCAAACTCTGCCTCAGCTGAAGCCTGAACAGAACCTGAGAGAAGTTAGATTCTCTGTCTAACTGTCTGTCTCTCTCTCTCTCTCTCTCTCTCTCTCTCTCTCTCTCTCTCTCTCTCTCTCGCTCGCTCTCTCTCTGTCTCTCTCTCTCTCTCTCTCATACACACACACACACACACACACACACTCACTGGACTGTGTGCTCTGTGGGTAGTCGCCATCCTCTGATGAGGATTTTCCTGAGGAGACGTTTGCTGGCTCTGTGACAAGGTGGGGAGGAGATGATGCCTTTAGCTGTTCCAAAGCTGCCTGGAGGCTGGATCTCAGATGGAAAATCTGACGCTGGTGCTGAGAGTTGATACTGGGGGGACAAAATGCAAAAAGTCCTAAACATTCGCGCAATAAGTGGTTTAATGAGTGAGCTGAGATAAAGGAAGAGAAAAGGCCCTCTTACTTCTTCACTTTAACTCGCAGTGCCTGCATATTTCTTTGAAGTGTCTGCACACACAAAAACACAAATACACACACAGTCATTTCAGAGAATAATATCTGATATTGGTGCTGTCACACCCTTTTTTGCATTTTTTTACATTTTTAGTTCAAGTGCCAATTCATTACAGTAATTTACAAGTACTAAAGTGATTCTCTGGCTGGTATTGTCATCTAAGTGATACATTATTTTTTATTTCAGGATATCTTGCTTTACTCATTTGTTTTGTATTCTGTATTCTGCTGGATGATACTGTAGAGTGATTTTATTATATTGTACACCTGACAGTCCACACCATTCATTTGAAAAATAATCCTTTGTGCTCCAATGAATTATTATGACTCTCTCCCTCTCTGACTGTTTCTCATATTCTTTCTCTCACTCTTTTCCTCTCTCTCTCTCTCTTTCATTTTCTCACCAGCATGGCCTCCATGTTTCTCGCTCTGTCCTCAGACCACTTCATCATCTCGTCCCTAATAGCTGACAACTTCACACTGAGCACATGATTCTGCAAGCAGCACCAGAGAGAGAGAGAGAGAGAGAGAGAGAGAGAGAGAGAGAGAAAGCAAGAAAGAGAAGAATGTTGAAATAGTGGATTTATTACCTGTGAGTAGTATAAAACAGTATTTGTTCTAGGACATAGGAGGCATCCAATAAACGTGTGTGGTGTCAGTCCTCCAGTGACTCTTCAACCAATGAGAGTACTCACATCCAGAGGGGCTTGGACAGGTGTGTTGAGCTGCGTGGGATCAACTGTGGTCTTTTCTTCAGTGTCTAACATTTGAGTACTGACAAAAGGGTACCAGTACCATGCTCCTGTAAAAAATAACACACCTGTCACTAAAGCACCTGTCAGCTACACACGTCACTAACGCTGTAGTCATCAAATCATCTGTTACGAATACACCTGCCGTCGTTTACTAACTGTTCCAGCACACCTGTTATCTTACACTGCATCGGTACATGTGTGTTTCTGTCTTTGTGCTTTTTGTGTGCTGCATGTAAATTTTTTTCACCACACAGGAGCTCGGACATGAGATGATTTGAAATGTAGTGACTCAGAAAAGCACTCACCAAAAAGCAGCAAGAGGAGGAAGAGGAGGAGGAGGAGGATAGCCTTCCTCACACCTGCAGTGTGTCTGTGGAGAGACAGAGGGAGAACATAGCAATGCAGAGTACAGCGTTGTCTATACAAACACAAACATGCACATACACACTCGTGTACACACATATACACATTCACATGCACACACAAACTTACCTGCTGAGCAGAAAAACATTAAGTGGAGAGATTTCAGAGGTCAGGCTGTGCCATGCTGTTCCCAGCCACCGGTAGAGCAATACAAAGGCACGAGCTAAACAAACAAACAATACATCATTAAAACAAGTGATAATGATGCTTTTTCCACAATAACCACAAAATACAGCAGAAGGTAAACGTTTCATGAAAACATGGGACAAGCTGATGCTACTGCAGTACTAATTTACTACTGCTTTAGCATTGTTTTAGTATAACTATAGTATAGTTTTAGAATAGCTTTAGAATAGCGTTAGTGCCGCTTTAACACTGCTTTAGTAACAGTTCAATGAAGTACAATGAAGCAAATTCAATCTGACTAGGGGAGTTGGAGATGGAATTTAAGTATCTGGTGCACAAGAGGTATATGATGAGTATTAGGTATATGGTGAGTATTAAGTAAATTAATTGATGTATTGACAATCTGTTTAAAAAGTTTATTACAGTAATACTAATTTAGTACATACATGGCTATAATACATACAGAGTTCCATGAATGTGTGTGTGTGTGTGTGTGTGTGTGTGTGGGTAAGAAGAAACACTGATTTTAGCTTCTCATAAACTGGTTATAAACAGTTGAATATGAAATCAGCATTGACCTGTAAATTCGGCCTCCGTGATGAGCTCACTGGAGTATGGGCCATGTGATTGGCTGAGGCTGCCATCATGGCTTGAGGTGTGGGAGGACTTGACCAGCCTGCGGTTGCCTGCCTTCCTCTTAAAGACCCTGCAGAGAAACAGAGACAGAAACAGAGAAAGAGGAATAGGCAGAGGCAGAGAAATAGGGAGGGTGAGAAAGAGGCTGATGTACACCAAATACACGTGCACTCCTACACACACACACATAAACACACACACACACGTGTATGCACACACACCTGAAGGGGGTCTCTTTGTAAGAGATGGGTCGAGTAGATCCATTAAAACAGGCTCCTGCAGCGTCATCATCGTGGGGGTAGTACCCACTTGTTAGTAAACGTGCACTGCGCCTTGACATCTCTGCATGAAGAGATAATTAATTAATCAGTCAACCAATCAGTCAGTTAAAATGATCTAATGTTTTCATTTATTCATATAGGCTTTCCAGGAATATAGGCATGAAGTTCCATCTGAACGTTACATTAATGAATAGGACATACACTAAAATGTACTTACTAAATAATTCAATTTTATTTAAATAGCATGGGAGTCAGACTCAGAATCGTCCTTTGCTGCGATTCATGAATGGCTTCTCTGCAGGCTGAATAAGCGTGGTTTTCCTAGATAAGAATCTAGTCCTGGCCTAATCCAGAACTAAACAGTAGTGCCATCTCTGAAGTGTTGCGGTAGCGGGTGGTAGTGATGGGGGAGTGGCTAATGGTGGTGGAGGGTGGGAGGTGGTAGTGCTTGTGGTGAAGGGGAGGAGCGGGTGCTGGTGGGGGCAGTTCTGGGGGTAGATGAAAGCTTTACATGCACTTAGTTTGCTACTCACGTCATTCAATTTTGGCTTCACAGGAAGGCATTCAGTCAAATAATAGAGAATCTACCGTCCACTATAGCCAACTAGCTAACACAATTACAATAAATAATAATAACAAATAATAGAGAATCTACCACCTGCTATCGCTATCTAGCTAACAAAATAAAAATAAATAATGATAACAAATAACAGAGAATCTACCGCCCGCTATAGCTAGCTAGCTAACAAAGTGACAATAAATAATAATAACAAATAACAGAGAATCTACCGCCCGCTATAGCTAGCTAGCTAACAAAGTGACAATAAATAATAATAACAAATAATGGTGAATCTACCGCCCGCTATAGCTAGCTAGCTAACAAAGTGACAATAAATAATAATAACAAATAATGGTGAATCTACCGCCCGCTATAGCTAGCTAGCTAACAAAGTGCAGATAGCCAGCACAGCATTGTTCCAAAGCTTTTCCGCATCAACAACAAATAATTATCTAACCGACTTATTTTGCACAGCGAAATAGATTAATTAAAAGACGCAGCCTTTGAACAAAAGTAATGTGCGTGCAGAGGCAGATGAAAAGGCGATAGCTGTCCAGGATGGGGTTTGACAGTTGCCAAAAACTCCTCCTTTTGCGTCGCATTTGGTTGTTTCTAAATGATCAGACTGGCACGACATTAACGCGCTTAATCTAATAATGATCGCTCCCTAACGGTGGAGTATAAAGGAACTGCACATGCAAAGGTTTACAGAATCTGAACAAATTTTTCTTTCTTGTAGGGGCAGGAATATTTTGAATTTCAAAGTAACTGCATTACGACTCTGTTTACTTTATAGAACATTCGCTATCGGTGGTAGCCAAATTACACGTCAAAACGTATTGGATTAAATATTTGTGATGAAGGATTTAAAATGTATACAATCTGAACACATTTAGTGCAGTACTTTTTAGTGCACGTACCTTTCACTGTAGCTTTCAGCTTGGTTTGTTATCGATAAAGCCACCGACAAGAATGAAGATTGTTTAGTGTTTTGGTTTAAATGCTTAGCACATATCATATAGTTGCGTGACTTAGTTTACTACGTAATAATGATCAGTTACACAAAAACTCGGTATCTCAGGCAACTTTAGAACCTTTGAGAGTGCATACAAGAATTGAATACATGAAATATACGAGGTTTTATTTCTCTTGAATAATTTCTGTTAAAATAGGATGTAACATTATGAGTGGAATTATAAACAAAACAAAAGAAAAAAACAATGTTTACACAGCCTGTTGTTGGCCTACCCGACTCGGAAGAAAGATCAGAAACACCAGTTAGAGCTATGTGGAAGAGACTATTCTTTGCACTTTCAGCAGTCTTAGATGGCAAAGATTTGAATTAAGGTACTCCATTACCTTAGGTTAACTTAAGTTCATTTGAAATTAATCTCACAGATGTCATTTTACCTGTCGCTCATCCGTAGATAGAAAATTGCCACATTTATGTCTTTAGTAATAGTATTTTGCTATTAAAATGAAATTATGCCATCATTGTTAGTCATAACGTTTTGTTTGAGTTTTAGATTTTGTTCTTGACCACAGGGATTCATCTTCAGGCCAAAGGTGAAAGTACTTTTTGACTCAGTGAGTGTGCACACACGTGTCTGTCCGTGTTATTGAATGTGGCTCTGTGGGAGTCCAGGTTGTGGCGCATATTTATGTTATCGCGTCCGTGAACCAGCAGTAAACACTGAGCCACTGCTCAAACTGAAGCTGCGGTTGGGATACCTGTCCCCAACTGATCAATTTTACTAGAAAGACCCATTTGTCCAGTAAGCAGGGCATGCTAGAGAGAGAGAAGGGTAAGAGGAAGTGCAGGTTTTTCTTTTTTTTTCTAGCAGTGGTGCTGTTGGTGGTGGTGGGGGGTGTAGTTGGTGCACATATGAGTTAAATAGATGTTACTTATACTGTATATGAATAAAAATATGCTGTAAAAATTTTCCAGTGTGTAAAACCTTAACGATGTCGCTGAAATAAGCAAACTTCTTAAAACAGGACAGCCTGGACACTGAAGAAGGAACCACACACAAAATAAACATTAATGTGCAGTTTGTTATATGATATACTGGAAGAACACTTTGAAAGCCAATACTGTGCAGTTAGAGAAGCTGACCAAGTGCAAGGAAGACCTGGTTAACTGTAAAGATATTCAAGCCTGGTTAACTGTTGTCAGATATTCGCTCAGCAAACATTCCATCGGCCAAGGTTGTGCTGGAAATGACTCATTTTGTTGGCTTACATTACCTCATATGCAATCACAGCTTTATCGAATGAAAATGGAAAAAAGAAAGAAAAAAATGATGCATTTGGATAGCAAGTCCACATGTGAAGTACAGACTGCATGGATGAGTAACTCCAAACTGTTGGCACGCATTCTGCTAAAGGCAGTGCGTGCAGGAAAACTGCTATTAGCACGTCCATCATTTTTGAGGTGATTAACATTGCTGTTCTAAGACAGACATCTGTTTTTGACATCTTTTACTTTTACATCCAATAAATGGGGACTGCTCCATATTCTGTGTGATTTTCACAGTTTTCACTAAACCCACTTTCTGAAACAGGCCCCTGGGTGTACATTTTTAAATGTAAATGTGCACTGACCTTTTCTGGCCAACACTGTGGATGTTTACTCACTGCGCTTAATAACAGACATGATCAGTACAACTGTGCATTTGTGTGTGTTTATCTATCAAGGTAGACTGTGTTTGTCTATAATTGTGACTTAGCTCATTGTTAGATACTGGAGCCTTTCTGTCTTCAGGCACCCAACACAAGCTCTCTGCCTATCAGCCATGACATGACTGCTTGACTGCGAGCTGGTCACCCGAGGTCATCCTCTTCTTGTCTCCTTTACCCCTCCCTTTCTGATCTCTCTTTCCCTGTCATTCGCTAAGCACAGGAGTGGCTCATGGCTGGCATGCGAGCAGCTTGTGGCTCGTTCATGCAGAGAACATCTAATCTTTACTAACCTTGTCTTTTTCGTTTTTACGTAGACCCTTAGAACATGCCTCACTTTTCCCCGTCATCCTGTAGATTTAGATAGTAGATATACGACACATATATACTCTGTGCTTTCCTCAATAAAGTGGAACTCTCTTGATTCACTACCCTGGTGTCAGTGTCTCTTGACTTCCCCAGATCGATCCGACTACAGAGGATGGAGGGCATAGGGTAACTTGGAAGAGATCAGACCTGAAGGACTGGTCACTTTGAACCAGTTTCTAACAGTGTTGGTCAGAAGTGGGATACTGTGCAAGTAAGTGACAACCTAGTATTTAATGTGTCTTCTTCCTGCTCAATATCTCTGTGCTTAAATTTAGTTTAAATTTAGTTTAGGTGCGTTTTTATCTCAAATAAGGTGGAAGAAGTCTCGTCCATTAGTACGAGCTGAATGTTGAATTTTGTATTTGTTAGGCTGCCTGTTGAAAAGGTGGAGGAAGTCTCGTCTATTGGCACGAGTTGAATTTTGTGTACACTGTGTAAAGATTTGTTATCCTGCCTGAGACTTATTGAAACACAATTTACTGTTTATTGGTGAACCCTCCCTCCTCTGTACCTATTTGAAAGCTCTTTGTATAGTTGTATACTGGTTGTGATTTTGTTGGGTGACCCATGGGTTCCGTTGTTGGTTATGTAAAACCCAAAAAAGGGGAAACGCCAAAGGATTGGATGTTTCGGTGTGGTTTGTGAGCTGTACATCGATAGTCTGGCTGGTTGGACTGAATGTGCTGGGTTTAGACACTATCCATGTACAGGCTCGTTTGAAAGAGGGTTCATAGTGCTTAGTGCTATGTTTATTTATGAGGGATATGGGGAGCCTAGCTGGGATTTTCAATATATGAAGAATTCTTGGCAGAGCTGGAGTAAGGCCAAGCCAGTGTGGGACAAGGCACATGGTGTAAAACCCAATAAGACTCCTGGGTCTGAAATAGTCATTTTTCCTGACACACAGCTGAAAGGATCCCCTCCTCCACTTGTGAAGCATGCACTGATAAGAGAGGCTGCCGCTCAGGCAGATGTTTCTGTGTCGAAGGCCACACACACATCTGAGCTGAATCAGGAAGCTGAGAGGGGGACTTCTAGAGGAGGAGCGGATGGCAAGCCGCACCCGCCCTCTACACTAACCTCACCTCTCTACAGCAGGGTGAGACTTTGGCGCACGGCTCCAGCCACCCCGTGAATATTTCTACTCCATTCATGATACTGGGTGAGAAACTGTGTAGAGTTATGCCTCCTAGCATGACAGATATTAAAAATAGGTGGCTATCACATTTTTGTAGATGATTCATGTTAATGCCCCTTCATGCACATACCCTATGTCCTTGACGTGTGAAGCTGTCTTCATGTTTTCTCATTGCTTGGTGCCGAATGATATCGATCTGTGTTTCTTACAAACTCAGGGTACACAACAGGACTGCTCTCACTGGGTTGATTAGGGCTGAAGTCCTGATAAAAATGGTCTACTCCGTGACCCGGATGGGCGTATCACCCTTCCTAAATCTATTTTGCCAGTACTTGCTAGCAATTGTAGACAGGTTTTCCACGTGGACTGAGGCGTTTCCTTGTTCTAAGGAAGACACCTGCACTGTGGTTAAAATCCTGGCCAAGGAGATAATACCGAGGTACGGTGTGCCTCGGGTAATAGATTCGGATCAGGGACCCTGTTTTATTTCTAAGGTAATTCAAAAACTATGCACCTACCTAACTATTGACTGGAAGTTTCACATCTCTCATCATCCTCAGTCATCTGGCATTGTTGAGAGAATGAATCATACCTTGAAAGAAAGGTTAACAAAGGTCATGATGGAAACAGGAAAGAAGTGGATAGATCTACTGCCAGCAGTGTTGTGTGAGATCAGAATGACGCCCAGTGCCACCACCAAATTGTCTCCATTTGAAGTAATTTTTGGTAGACCCCAACGCAACGTCTCTGCTTATCAGCCAAAATGTAACTGCTTGACCAAGAGCTCCTAACTCGAGGTCATCTGCTCCCTCTTCTTGCATACTTTACCCCTCCCTTTCTCTTTTGCTCTCCCCATCTCTCTCTACGTACGCGAGCAGCTCATGGCTGGGTCATGCTGACTGCATCTAATCTTTACTAACCTGCTTCTTTCCTTTCTACATAGAGCCTTAGAACATTCCTCACTTTTCCCTGTCATCCTGTATATTTATATAGTAGATATAGGACAAATATATATATATATATGCTAACTGGCTTGTTAACTAACGGTTTAGGCATTTTATATCTAATATTAGCTAGCTAGCTAACATTAGCCCAAACATGTGGCTAGAGTTAGATTAGCCTCTTGTATTGACACTGTATTTTCATTATGTAGCCCCGCCGATTTTCGGCAGTCGATTTTTCAGCCTTTTGACTTGGAACTATTCTGTTTACACTGGTGTTTGTAATGCTGAGTTACAGATGATTGATGCAAAATTATCAACGGCTTCCACCAATGAAAGAACCTCATATAGCTCAGAACCCCAAACGAGCACAACACACTTTGGGGTTCCTACTGTCTCACTTTGTGCAGTACGCCACTGTCTTCGTACAGGTTTCCTGAAGGTACAAAAGGAATTCTGTACAGGTATTGCTGGGTCACAGGTGACAGAACCATGGAGTGGCCATTTTACCTCTGCAGCTGAATGTGTGCATGGACTTTTGTTCAGTGCAACTGGAGTGCATGTGGAGGATAGGATGGACCTCCCTGAGGAATTCCACAGTTCAGTCATTGAAGCTGTGTATGATGAGCTCCTCAGAAGAATTAAGGCCAGGAAAAATGTGAATGTGACCCAAGCATTCATCAGTGGTGGTTTGGTGCTTGGAGGAGCTTTATCATTTGTTAAGGTTATTCAGAGGAAAGATCTGGCCCAGTTCCTCTACTGTCCCTCCACAGACGGCCCCGGATCTGCAAAGCCAACAACAGTAAGGACCACTGTATCTGGTGTGGCTGAAGCTAAGACCAGGCAGACACACTGGATACATCGCCTAATGGGGAGGATCTCAAGAACTGTCAGGAAGGTAAAGTAGTGGTCTATTTTGTATATTTATGTTCTTAATGAATTTAGTAGCATGACAGTCCATGGAGGAACAAGACCAAGCTTTGAGTTCTGGTGTGCATAAAAGTAGCTCTTCAGAAGCAGAGAAAAACAGTTTGCTTTTTAGAAAGTGTGAATGTTAAACACCATTTTGTTTCTGATGGTATTTCTTTCTCCTTGTTTTAGATCTACACCAGAAGCCGAACTCTCTGGAGAAGATGTGTCAGAGCTCTTTCTCACAGAGGATAAGCTCCATGTTTAAAAAAATAAAAAGTAAACACTTCACAAGTGATGATGTGTTTATGCTCTCCTTTATGAAGAATTAGTTCCATGTTTAAAAAATGTGGAAATAAATAAAGATGTACTGATGTAAAATGTAGACCAGTCACTTCACTCACTATCTGACAGGATATATAGACACATGTAGAGAGAGAATAAGGCACCATAAAACCCATAAACACGTAAATTTCATAGAACAAGTTTCAGTATGTAAATTCTCTTTAAGGTGTTTACAACATGTAGACAGTGGAAGGATTTTTGATGTGCTGGTAATGGTAGCAGTTCCTGGGATGAGCAGAGACTGGACATTGAGACCGCTTCCAAACGCACAACAGCCTTGACAGACACATACGCCTGCTCCCTGCTTTCATAGACCCAGTCAGTGCAAACACCAGGAATTATAGGCAGAGGCATATCGGAATAGCGGCGAATGAAGAACAACAACAGGGTCTCTTTGTAACACGTTTCAAGTAGAAACTACTACTGTGTAAATGATCTATCATATGTCAGGTTTATATATGCTTATATTGTGTGGTATCTGGAATTTCTAACCGTCATTTGAAAATTAAGTACCAGAATCCTTTATCGTTTTATTTGAAACTGTATGCTTGATATTTAGCTTACTTTGAACTCTGTTCTCAGACATATATAGCGACGTGTACGGTGTATGTATGAATATTAAGTCTTTATCATCACGGTGCTCTACTGGGATACTTGTAAAAAGAGTTTGAGTTACCTCCAAAATGGAGGCGCTGTGTATTGTATTCACCCACTGACATCAAGTACTGTATATTAATTTGGGGGGAGTCCAGTTGTAAATTTGTTGACTTCTCACTTACTTAAAAAATGGAATAAAGTGACTTGGCCCTAAGATGAATGAAAATGTAGTCTCCAAAGCTGCCGCTTCTCAGGGCTGCAGTCGTGTGTGTATACCGTGCGAACTTCTCCGTCTGTCATTCACGTTTAATTCCGTTACACCGCTTACCTGAAGCGGGTCACCACAGTAATGTGTTGTCTCTGTGATTTATAAAGCTGTCTGCTGATGACATGTAGATTCTTCAGTCCAAAGATGACAGACAAGGCATCGACAACTTCATCAAGTATTTGTGAAGGCCACAAAGACTAGTAGATTTACTATTTAATGCTGTGTAACTTAGCTATCTGCTAACAGTACAGTTCCATTAACAGCGAGTTAACGTCGTTCAGCGTAAAAGGGTTTTTATTCCAGTACAAATGAACAAAATTGCTTTGATTTCCTTGAGATACACTACATACCAAGCGAAGCAAATCTTTAAAAACAAATTTAGAAAAACCTCTGACTCGGATTAATATACAAGCAGGAAATGTTCTGGTCAATACTTTGCTAGCTAGCTAGTGTTTGCTAACTAGCTAGTGTTAACACAGACTTGCCAGTCAGACCTGGGCGTTTTGTCATTTTCATGCTGACTTATTTCACCTGATCAGTCATTGATGGAAAAATGATATGTTAAATTATATGCTGATGGTGTAGGGATCTGTGCTGTGTGTCTACGGATAGAGGGTAAGTGTCCTCCTTTATTTTCCTTACTAATTATTTGCAACTGGAGAATAAAAAACAAGGTAAGTCCATTTGGTGGTAATCTGTGTGTGTGTGTGTGTGTGTGTGTGTGTGTGTGTGTGCGCGTGTGTGTGTGCGTGTGTGTGTGTGTGTGTGTGTCCTTGCTGCTCCTGAGGTTTCCAGGCAGCTTAACCCTGGAGAATCTCTTATCCTGGTTGTTCCCATCTCAGTGCCAGTTGAGATGTTTATTAACAGGACTAGTGACACCAATCCAAACGCAGTCAGGTCAGTGTGTCTCTGAGTATGAGCAGAGAGTGTCATTCAGTTCCAGTCTGCAGCTGAAAGAGTCTGACAGTGGCGTTTACATCATATGGGACATCAGGAATAAGGAGATTGTATTCACCTTTAGGGTCACCGTAGAAGGTAAGACTTTAACCTGCCTGAGCACAGTCATGTTCAGGATACTCTCAGGTAACCTCATGTGTAAATCAAATAGCAAGATTTTATTTTCTTTGTTTCTATCTGTGATTTTTGGTTGCTTATAAGTCTGCTGTCGTTGTAGGAAAGAACAGACACCGACATGACTTTTGCTCCAGTAAAAGGTGAGTATTTATTATAATCTGCTGTTTTGTATTTCCATTAGTTTTAACTATATACTTCAGTATTAAGACAATCAAAATATAGTAAAACTCACTGTTTTGAATAATAAACACATTTACTGACCTCATAAATGCCTCATGCAGTGTTTGAGTGGACTTACTATGCTATACAATACTGGCAGTGCATGTGCACGCGCGCACACACAATCATCAGAGCCTTGGTTTTATCGAGTGTGGTCCTGTTGGTAATGTAAAGATTGTTATTCCCACTGAAGATCAGGGAGGTCAAAACACAGGGATTTCTGATGTAATAATTCAATATAATAATAATATTCCCTTATTATGACTATAATATTTGCTTAATCTAATAACCGAATAATCCTGAAATATTCATAAACTACTAAAACCAGATCAATGGCTATTTTTTTCCACTTTGAATATAATTCCCCTCTGATTATGCCTGACTAGCAGGTGGGATTCCCAGGGTTCCAGATTAATGGGGCCAAGATACTGATGGCGGAACCTTCCAGAAGCTCCTTGTTTCTCGGCCAGGACTCTGGCACTGGGGATGTGAAATCCCATAATCTCCCATCATCCTCATCAGCAGCTCCGCCCAGTCTGGGGTCTGAACCAGTGACATGCTCAGCAACAATGTTTCTATGGTATTAAGAGTAGACCAGTAGATGGACAGGTAAGGTAGATGGACAGGTAAGTAAAACATCTTGATGTCAGCCATCAGGAGGTAGAGTAGTCTCTGTAAAGCTATATTAAAAGGAAAAATAAATTAAAAAAAAACAAACAAAAAAAACAAAACAAAAGAAAAACCACAACATGTACAAAAATTCCAGCTGTCTTAGAAAAATTCTTCCTCTCTCATGTTATCACACACAAAAACACATTTAGGACAAACATCAAATGCGCTGCAGTAAAACGCGGTTCCCACCTCTGACGCATCGCGGTTAAGGGGGCGGATATTTACACATATTACTAATTTGTCATTTCTGTTTCTGATCATGTGTCTCATCAGAACACACAGCTGGCTCGACGTGACCAGGACACAGACACAGACACAGACACACACACTATTTGAACTGGTTATCAATAAGGGTTCCCTTCATCTTTGCCTTCTTAGCTTCTAGTTCAGGCTGAAAAAAAGAAAAAGAGCAAAGCAGTTACACACACACGGAACATGTACACATTAAAACACACACTGTGCCACACACTAACACGCATTGAATATCTATCTACACACTTCATTATATTTAACACACCACAAAGGTGTTTTTCATTATATATAACACACTGAACATGCCGTGTGAACGCAGTCTCATGAACACACAACCTGTGCTGTTCACCTAATCAGACAAATTTCCCCCTCGGTTCTACACAAGAGCTTTTACCCTTGCCTGACAGTCAGGTGTGTTCCACCGTGTGAGGGAGAGGGTGGGTATATTTATTTGGTTATCTTTGTGAGCATGACTGTCAGAAAGTGTGTGTTCTCACCAGCTCTTTTCTTTCGTGTGTGTGTGTGTATGTGTGTGGGGTCTCACCAGTTCCTGCAGTCTTTTCTTACTCATTCCTTTCCTCTCTAGTTGTTTCTCAATGACTTTTGCATTCTGAGTATAACAGTCTGCCACCTCCCTCTGGAAGAAGCAGCCAATTACAACGTTCACATCACTTATTGTTTTTAATATTCCCTTTTAGAAAAAAAAGGAATCAAATCAATTACTAATCAAAATTTATGTCACCAATTACTACAATATTCATTATAATGTTGATATGTATGAATTTGAATCTATCAGGTATTTCAAAGCAATCACAAGTGTATCACATCAGACAACTGGTCACATCACAACAGGGAGGCAATCCCACTACATTTGAAGGACATGCGGAACTATGCAACTGCTTACACCGGGCAAGGGCACCCCAGGCGAAGCCACACCAGCAGGTTCCAGGTCCAGCCCACATGACCCCTGGTTTGCATATGACTGTACTTCATCTAGGCCAACACACCTTCCTAAACTCATCAGGTAATTACCAAGCCCTTCACACCTCACTCCGGTGCGTGGAAGCAGGCCAGTGATCTGTGCAGGGTATAACGCACATCCTCAGCTAACTCGGGTAACTCCAAATACCCTGCTTAAAGAATAAACACTGTGTACTAACAACAGCCAAACACGTATTCTGGCTAGAACTCTAGAATAATCTAAATTTTTATCATGAGCAAATCACAATCCATGCGGTTTGGTTTCAGTACAAAGATCCAATCGCAGCACAGCACTCACTGCCTCGATCCCTTCCTCTTCCTCACCAATGATTAACATGGTAACAGATCTGTACTTGCCCATGTCTTTGATGCGTTTCATCATCACCTGGAAGACCATTGTAAACACACACACATACACACACACCTGATAGTTAGGCAGCTAGACATGACAAAAAAATGAAAGGTTCATTCAGCCAATATGAATGATCTGAGTTCAATACTTAATTAAATCTCTGTATTAACAATTCACTATTTGCCATACAGTAGACAGCTCTGCCTTGAGATCTGAAGTAAATTTATTTTTTATGTCATATGGAATGTAACGTGAAAAATACATTCTGGTTTAAAAAACTTCTCTTTTCTACCACTGTCAGTGTTACAACGCTACCACCTGTTAGTAGATCGACTCAGTCTGGTTTTGTAGATTCATTTTTTTCACTTTATCAGATGCCTAAATGACAGAAAAATACATATAAACAAGTGTAAAACAAGCAATGTAAACACAAAACTCCACCAACAAACATATGTACAAGACAAGCCTTACAGGTGCAAAAAAACACAGAACCAAGGAGTGGAACTGATCGATCTTGAATCGCTAAATTGCAACTGTACCTAGAACAGTTTTATTGTTTTAGGATGGTTTGCAGTTTTGGGGAGTTTTGTTTTGTATTTTTGTTGATAGAAATATATGACTAGGGTTGCACAAGGCAGTGTGAACAGCAGGGCTCTTACACGTGTTTCCTGAACTTCCAGGGAGTCCCGTAGGGATGCAAGAATTCCCTGAACACGGATGTGACTATTTTAATGAAAGAGGAATCACTTTGGTCAATTTTTAAAATCTAAATGCAGTTATCATAAATTCCAGTGGGATGAAAGGCGTGTTGAATTCTAACTTCTGCTCTTTGGATATCAATAGGTGAAATGGCTATGACTGTGTGGATTATTCTGTAATCTGGATTAGGATGAAGTGAATCAAAAGAGTTCCACTTTATCGAGGAAAGCACAGAGTATATATGTGTCCTATATCTACTATCTAAATCTACAGGATGACGGGGAAAAATGAGAAATGTTCTAAGGGTCTATGTACACAGGAAAGAAGCAGGTTAGTAAAGATTAGATGCAGTCAGCATGACCCAGCCATGAGCTGCTTGCGCGTGTAGAGAGAGATAGGGAGAGCGAAAGAGAAAGGGAGGGGTAAAGTATGCAAGAAGAGGGAGCGGATGACCTCGGGTGAAGAGCCCTCGGTCAAGCAGTTACATTATGGCTGATAAGCAGAGACGGAGTCTATCAAAAATGACCTCAAATGGAGAAAATTTGGCGGCGGCATTGGGTGTCATTCTGATCTCACACAACACTGCTGGCAGTAGATCTATCTACTTCTTTCCTGTTTCCATCATGAGATGTGAAACTTCCAGTCAATAGTTAGGTAGGTGCATAGTTTCTGAGTTAGCTTAGAAATGAAACATGGTCCCTGATCTGAATGTATTACCCAAAGCACACCATACCTCAATATTATCTCCTTGGCTAGGATTTTAACCACAGTGCGGGCGTCTTCCTTAGAACAAGGAAACACATCAGTCCCCTTGGAAAACCTGTCTACAATCACTAGCAAGTACATCCAACTGACTGAAAGGGATATTCAGGAGCTGGTAAAGTATCATATTTGGCTTGTGTTTTACCTTGGTTGCTTCTGGCACAAGTTAAACAGCAATCTAGGAGGAGTTTTATAGTTATATGTATACAAAACTGTTTTTGAATGTTAGCCATCACCCCCTTTGTGCGATGTGAAATCCCATGAAAATGATGCACAAGAAATGGCAAAAATAGATTTAGGAATGGTGACACGCCCCTCCGGGTCACGGATTAGACCATTTTAATCAGGACTACAGCCCTAATCAACCCAGTGAGAGCAGTCCTGTTGTGTACTCTGAGCTTGTAAGAAACGCAGATTGATATTATTCGGCACAAAGCAATGAGAAAACATGGCGATAGCTTCACACATCGAGGATATAGCGTATGGGCATGAGGGGGCATTAACAGCTGCCCAATGTGGGATCTCATCTGCTGAAGCATTGCCAGTGGCCGTGTCAGACTCAGAGGTTGTGTCATGACCCTTGACCGTTACGATAGCCAGCCAAGCTGGTAGTGTACATGCAGAAAAAATTGCAGACACTAGTCCTGGATTAGAAATGGGCTTACCTTCCAAGATACGGAACCCCCGGAGCGACAAATCTTATCGAAGTTATGAGCAACCCCACCATCTACACTGACTGCAGTTGATTTCTGATTTCTGATACACACTGTTCTACAAGTTATACATGCTATGGAATCATAACTCGCTGTGTTGAAGTCTCTGTACAAATCTACACATTAAAGTTGGAAATCTTTGGAAACTGGGAAAGATTTTTCATTCTGTTTTCTGTGTGGTGGAGTGATACAGGTGCAGATGTACACAGTATGAGTGTAATGTCTTGTGATAGTTACCCTCCACCACAGTGTGTTCATATGGACTGTGTTTGAGATGCACATATGCTGTGTTTATATACATATATATATATATATATATATATATATGTAAATTAAAACACAGGATTAACACAGCAAAGTCTGTATATTTTAACTAAGTAGGTAAAACAAAAGTCTATTAAAAAAAACCCCTTACTTTTGATTTTTTTTTTGTGGAGAGTCTTCCATGTTGTCTTTGAAGGGGAGATTTATGGGGAATTGTCCTGCTTAAAGACAGGAGGTGACATCACCCAATTTCCTGTTTTTCCTTGTATTAGTTTCCAATGGAAATTTCAAGAGTGGAGTTTTGATGTTGACTTATGTTGGAGAATTTATGATTGCTGGATTTCTTTTATTGAACTTGTAACTTGTAAATACTAAATTCTCTTTTTTTTGAACATTTTGTTTGTTTTTGTAGTGATGGCCAGATGAATCCTTCAAGCTTTCCATCCAGTTGGTTCAAAAAAAGGTTCATATCTCGAGGCTTCATGTGCACACAAACCCCCCTGCTGGCTAAACCTTTATTGTCATTTCAACTATTTGTGATGGATCTCTTGGCTGTTTTGCACCAGTGTCAGCTTGGGAATAGGCACTGCCAACAATAGAAATAAAAGTTGTGTGTTCATGATTAGGCAGGTCTAGCTATAAGGTTTTTGCTAATTAGAATTAATGAAGGTTCATTACTGAATCGATTTCAGCACCAAGTAAAGTTTGTGGTTCACAGTGGTCATTTATATTTCATCTGTTTAACTCTCTCTTACATGACAATCACATATAAACAGTTAAAAACTGAGTGGCAGTGTGGAATGGGTGATAAATACAGTGGTAACCACAGAACTGTTCAGTAAATGACCTGTACAAATGTAAGTGAGCGGTAAGGAGGCGGACGTGAGAGCAGAGAAGAACAAGATTTATTACGGGCAAATCCAAACTCAGAGTCATTGTAGCAGTCCAGGGTGATAGAGCCAACACGGAGAGTACGTGGATACATGAGCAAACAAACAAAACACACAAAGGCAAACAGGGGAAGCAGGCTATAACAAAGGCTAGGAAAAACGAAGGAACGGAGTACAAACTTAAATACGTGCATATACGGGCTTTCAAAAACATTCACCAAACGCAATGAAGCCTAACAACCACCATGAACACGCATATGCCATGAACAACCAAAACATAGGGCACAAGACACTGTTTAAATACATGAACTAAACGAGGGACAGGTGTGGAAAATCAAACGAGGGGCGGAGAAAACGAAACTGCGAAATGGAACTAAAATACACAAGATGGAACACATGGAACACAGAAGCTGGGAGGGACTAGCTGTGACAACATGTTGCTATGGTAACTGGGTTTCTTTTTTTGGAGGGGAATTTATTGGTGTAGAATCATAGCTGAGGAATGGATCCTAGACCTCCGTACGAGACCTCACCATGTCAGTTGTTTATCATGAAGCACAAGGTGAAGTAGTGGTCGACCGATTCATTGGCCAATTAAATGTCTTTTTTATAATCAGCACTGGCATTGTTATTTTCCTTCCTGCCGTCGACTGAGAAGGTTGGGCGGGGGGTGAGGGGTGGGTCTTCTTTATTTATTTTTTATTACCTGTGGAGGTTTTTATTTAAAATAAGTGCCCTGCTGACAGAGTACAGATATACTTAAGCAAACAGTGCAGAAAATAACAGTGTTAAATGTTCATTTAAGTTGTCTCAATTGGTACCATTAAAAAATAAGAGACCACTACAAAATTAACAGTTTCTCCCGTTTTACAATTGATGTGTATGTGTTTGACCAGGCTGAGCAGTTTTGTTTTATTCCATAAACTACTGGCAACATGTCTTCCAAATTCCAGATAAATATATTGTATTTTAGAGCATGATTTTTTAATGAAAATGACTAATGGTCAAAAGAATAAAACAGTTACAGAAATTTCAGACCACAAATAATGCAAAGAAAACAAGCTCATATTCATTTATAAACCACACAGTACTAATATTTCAACATAGGATGAGTCTCAACATCAATATTTGGTGGAATAAACCTGATTTTTAATCACAGCTTTTATGCATCTTGGCATGCTTTCCACTAGTCTTTCACATTGCTGTTGGGTAACTTTACGCCACTCCAGGCAAAGAAATTCCAGGAGCTCGGCTTTGTTTGATGGCTTGTGACCATCCATCTTCCTCTTGATCACATTCCAGAGGTTTTCAATGGGGTTCAGGTCTGGAGATTGGGCTGACCATGATAGGCTCTTGAACTGGTGGTACATCATCCACACTTTGATTGACCTGGCTGTGTGACATGGGGCATTGCCCTGTTGAAAAAAAACAATCATCAGAGTTGGGGAACATTATCAGAGCAGAAGGAAGCAAGTTTTCTTCCAGCACAGTTTGGTAAGTGGCTTGATTTATGTGTCCTTCACAAAGAGAAATCTGCCCGATTCCAGCCTTGCTGAAACACCCCCAGATCATCACTGATCCTGCACCAAATTTCACAGTGGGTGCAAGAGACTCTGGCTTGTAGGCTTCTCCAGGTCTCCATTTAACCCTTACATGACTAGGTGTTGGACAAAGCTTAAAATTGCACTCATCAGAGAAGATGACCTTACTCCAGTCCTCTACGGTCCAATCCTTATGGACTTTTGCAAACTTCAGTCTGGTTCTTCTTTGCTTCTCATTGATGAAGAGCTTTTTTCTAGCTTTGCATGACTTCAGCTCTGCACCCAGAAGCCTGTTTAGAACCGTCCTCTCTGTGCAATTCACCCCAGATGCTGCATGCCATTCATTTTGTAGGTCACTTGACGTAATCTTACGGGTGTTAAGTGACATTCGAATGAGGCGGTGATTATCATGGTCAGTAGAGAGTCGTTTTGACCTCTGCCAGTCTGGAGCTGTTGTTGTCCCATGTGTTTGCTGCTGGACTGTGTACTTATGAACTGCAGTTTTTGAAATTTTCAAGATAGAAGCAACCTGATGCTCACTGTATCCCTCTGCCAGTAAAGCTTTCCTCATTAAGAAACTTTCGTTTCAACTCTTTTGGCATGGTCTGTAGCTGTATTTTGACTATACTAATTTTTGGGTAGTCCTAGCACTGCTTTTCCCATCCAGCTGGTTCTATAACAAGAGAATAGTGATAACAGCAGCAGTGGTTTTTATACTGTTGCTCGTTAGAACAGGATTTTGTTAAGGTGATCACCTATTCAGCATCTCATTAAGTAGAATGAGGTGTGTCTGTGAAGGATTTCAACAAACACTTGAATGGAAGGGCTGCTGTACATGTGGAGATGCTGATTTAAGAAACAATTGGAGTGGTCTCTTATTTTTTTCTGGAGCTGTATATTGTCCAGTTAAAGCGCTGCTTTCTTTTCACCCAATAGGATGGACAATTTGTCAGTGTTCAATAGATACTTGAGAGTTGGGGTCGGTCGTCTCAAATTTTGTAAAGTAAATTTGTTGTGTTTGACTGAATGTTTCACATTCAGTGAGAAAGTGCAGCTCTGTCTCTACAGTGTCATTTTTACACTGCTGACAGAGTCTCTGCTCTTCTGCAGACTGCATGACTTAAATTGGCTGGTCTGGATGGGCAGGCTGTGTTCCCTGAGTCTGTACTTTGTCAGCGTGTTTCTGTGTTTAATGTCACTCATTTTGTACAGGTAGTCTGCTAGAGTGTACTGACATTTTAGAGTTAATGTTTGTTAATGAACTCAGTGTCAGGACCAGCTGTGGGAGGGGACCAGCTGTGTGAGGGTACCAGCTGTGTGAGGGGACCAGCTGTGTGAGGGGACCTGCTGTGTGAGGGAACCAGCTGTGTGAAGGGACTCTTTTCTCTGCTCAGCTCTTGGCACTGCAGGGCTTTATAGTGGTACCAGTGGTAGTCACCGTTTTTTTTTAAGTATAGCCAGTATTTAATAATCCTTTTTTGAATTTGGAATAATAGTGTAAATTGGCCTAATTCAGCTCTACAGGCATTATTTGTTGTTTTCCTGTGCACTTTCAGGATATTTTTACAAAATTCAGAGTGCATAATTTCAGCTGGGTGTTTGATCCATTGTGAGTGGCCCTCACACTTCAAGTTTGGTTTATTTGTCACATAGATAGTCATACACAGTATAACTCGCAGTGAAATGGTTCACAACCATACAGCAGAATTGGTTGTATGATAGACTGGAATATTTTGAGCCAAATTTGAATTGGTATTTGCATGTGAATTTGTCATTTGATTGCACAGAATGCCCTGCGTGTTTTCTCTCTCAGTTGACTGACTGCTGGATTGAAGTTTCCAGTTGAAGTAATCTTTAATCCTGAGTAATTGTAATTTGTACAGGTTTCTAGTGTTTGTGTTCATAATGTGAAACTTGTGTGGTGTGTTTGCCTGAGATCTGGCTCTTTTTGGAAAATGATGGTTTTGGTCTTTTTCAGGATTTTTTTACTTGGGTGTTTAATCATTTCATTTCAAATGCCATCAGACCCACTTGCTTTTTTTGGTTTTAAGAGTAGAAATTTGATTTCTAAGTTCCTGCTCAGTAGTGGGTGAGTCCAAGGGATTCTAGAAGTCCTTTATTTGTAGTTCTAATATATTAAATTTTTCAGTTATATGCTTTTGTTCAGGTCTTGTATTTTTGAGTAATTGATTGTAAAGTGATTTAACATGTGTTATCCAATATGTGTTTTGAAAAGCCAATTCTTCTTATTTAGATTTATTAAGAGTGTTCAAGAAATGTGTCTAAAAGTGTTTGAATTTCTTGAGAGTTGATTGCTTTCTGAAACTCCTCTGTGCTGTTTTGGGCCCATCTGTATCGTCTCCTGGTATTAAACAGCTGACTGGTCTGTGTGGGTGCAGCACTGCTAGTCTCTGTCCTATTAATGAACACAGTGATGTGGCTGTGATCAGACAGAGGGGTTAGTAGCTTTACAGTGCATGTACTGAGAGAGAATGTACTGTTATCATGTAATCCACTGTATTGCCAAGAGGTGAGCAAAAGGTGGACCTCCCCAAAGAGTCCCCTCATAACCTACTGTTGACAATGTACAGACCCAGATTTTGTCAGAGCTGCAGGAGGTCTTTTCCATTCCTGTTTACCTGTGTGTCAGAATGATATCAGGAAAGAAACGTTTCCTTGTATTAACAGCCCTGTGGACCTCGAGAAATGTGTACTTTGAAAATGATCAGAACATTCTTGGAAAATACAAAACATGCAAAACGGGTTCGGGTGGAAGAGGACTTTCCAGATCTGGCAGGTTTTATACAGTCTTTTCAGTGTTTGAGAAGCAATTTATAGGAGGAAGGTTTTGCTGATCTAAACCTGCAACTTAACGATGAAGGTAAGAAGCTTAATTTTTGTGACACTTTTTTATTTAGATTTAATGTTCATTTTCAAAATGAGTGTGTGCGGTGTGGCAACACTTAATGGGGCCGGGGATGTGAATAAAAGAACACAGTTTTTTCAGTTAATCAAATGTAAAGGAAATGATGTAGATTTTGCTCAAGTAACTCATAGTGATAGACAGAATGAAGCAGACTGGCTGAGAGAGTGAGAAGGTAAAGCCTTCCTTAGTCACAACTGCACCATGTCTGGGGGCGTGGCTGTGTCATGTCAGGGGGCGTGGCTGTGTCAAGTCTGGGGGCGTGGCTCTGCCCCTTCCCAACAGCTGGGTTCCACAATTTGTAGTGGAGGATATTGAGGCTCTTAAAGTAAAAAAAAACCAAACAAACAAAAAAAACTAGCCAACCTGCTTGGGGTACAGGCACAGGGGGCTCTGGTGTATTCTCCTTTTCAGAATGTGACACAGATGTACTCTCTGTCCAAGTTTTTCTTTGGTTTAGAACATAAACATGGTCAGAGCAGATGGATACATGCCTTGAAGTCTGGTACTGTACTCTCAGATCCTGTGGAGATTCGTAGAAGAGCAGCACAGTTCTAAACTAGGCTGTATACCATACCAATATAGATCATACCAAGAGATGGAAAATATTTACTTAGATGGTTCTCCTCAGGTAGAAGAGGCTGGAGAGAGAGAGAGAGAGAGAGAGAGAGAGAGAGAGAGAGAGAGAGAGAGAGAGAGAGGCAACCCAGACTCCAGATGGAAAGAGAGAGAGAGAGAGAGAGAGAGAGAGAGGCGACCCAGACTCCAGATGGAAAGAGAGAGAGAGAGAGAGAGAGGCGACCCAGACTCCAGATGGAAAGAGAAAGAGAGATAGAGAGGTGACCCAGACTCCAGATGGAAAGAGAGAGAGAGAGAGAGAGAGAGAGAGAGAGAGAGAGAGAGAGAGAGAGAGAGAGAGAGAGAGACGACCCAGACTCCAGATGGAAAGAGAGAGAGAGAGAGAGAGAGAGAGAGAGAGAGAGAGAGAGAAATAGAGGGAGAAGGAGAAAGAGGGTGAGCTGCTTGGGGACCCAAAGTCCAGATGTAAAGAGAGAGAGAGAGAGAGAGAGAGAGAGAGAGAGAGAGAGAGAGGGAGAGAGAGAGGGAGGGCCGCAAGGGACTACGGATGTAGGGAGAGAGAGGGAGGGGACCAGAACTCCAGATGGAGAAGTGGAGACTCTCTCCCTCCATTCAGAGTCTGTCACAGTGTGGCCCTCCCTCCCTCTCTCTCTCTCTCTCTCTCTCTCTCTCTCTCTCTCTCTCTCTCTCTCTCTCTCTCTCTCTCTCTCCCTCCCTCCCTCCATCAGGAGTCTGGGTCCCCGTGTGCATCTCCCTCTCTCTTGCCAAAGCTTTGATAAAGACATTAACACTAACAACAGATGACAACAACATTATAACCGCTTACAATATTAGTAACAACAATAATAATAGAACTACAACACACCCAATACCAATAATAATACCAATAATAATAATAATAATAATAATAATAATAATAATAATAATAATAATAATAATACCAATAATAATACCAATAATAATAATAATAATACCAATAATAATAATAATACCAATACCAATAATAATAATAATAACTATAATAATAATCATAATAATATCAACAACAACAATAATAATAACAACAACAACAACAACAACAACAACAACAACAACAACAACAATAATGTCTCTGGTATCTGACGGTCACTCACTGTCCCTCAGACTGTGGCAGGAGTGAACGTACAGCGCTGCCAGTGTGCTGAACTCTTTATATTCACCAACAACATACGGCAGCTTCTCCTCATCAGGGAGATTTTTAAACTCAGGGAATACGTGGCTAATTTTCTTAAAGAATTTAGTTCTAATCTGTCTAAATGTACATTCATTCAGAAAGTGCAGCTTTGTCTGGATCTTATAGTCCTGGCACTGCTGACACAGTCTCTGCTCTTCAGGTAAACAGGACTGTTTATGTCTGCTGGTGTCTATGGCCAGGCGGTGGTCACTGAGTCTGTACTTGGTCAGGGTGGACCTCAGTTTTGGATCAGACAGTGTTCTTAGGTAATCTGCCACGCTGTACTTTTGATTTGGGGCCAGATAACATTTTGATTGAGTTTCCCAATAAGTGATGTTGTTTGTAATTCTGGTGATTCTGATTGGGTTTGCTGTTATTTTCTGGTCCTCAGCATGTGTAGTGTTACTGTGTTAATGCTGAACTGTATTTCCGGACCAGCTGAGTGAGGGCACTGTTCTCTTTGCTCAGCTCTTGGTACTCCAGACCTTTAGAATGATATAAGTTTGGAATTTAACTGCCCTTGTTTCTGTCTTTATTATTAATAGATCTCTGCCCAGCTCTGCCCCGTGTGCTTTGTTTGTGGTGTTCCTGTGCACCTTTAATGATGTTGCTCCACTTAAGAATATAATCATTAGGGACAAAAAATTAGTACCTTGGTATAATGAGCACATTCACAATTTAAATCAAACACTCTCCTCACATGATGCAGAAAAGATGGTCCATGCATTTATTACATCAAGATTGGATTACTGTAATGCAGTAATATCTGGCGGTAACATTAAGCACTCCAAGTGGATACAAAAGAAAAGGTTTTTATTGGCTCCCAGTGCTCCAGTGCAAAAGAAAAACCACATCCCATCAAAAACATACAAAAATGTTCAAAAAAGGAAAGTTTAGCATTTACAAGAATAAAAGTCCAGCAATCATAAATTCTCCAATATCAATCAACTTCAAAACATCACTCTTGAATTTTCCCTTAAAAACTTAAATATGGAAAAACAGCAAATGAGGTGATGTCACTTCCTGTCTTTGGGCAGGCTCCATAAAAGTCCCCTTTAACACACTACGGTTTCTTTTCCCTCCAAAACAACATGGAAGTCTCTCCACAAAAATAATCACAGGTATGTTATTTTTCTCTTAATCTACTTTTGTTTTACCTACTTCAATCAAATATACTGACTTTTCTGGCTAGATAAACATTATACTTAAACTCTAGTAACATATTATAAGAATAATAATTCATCTCAAATACTTACAATACATTTCTATAATACATTTCACTCATACTGTGTACAACATCTGTATCTGTATCACTCCAACACTCAGAAAACAAAATGAAAAACCTTTCAGTTTCCAAAGATTTCCACCTTTAATGTGTAGATTTGTACAGAGTTTAACACAGTGAGGTTATGATTCCACAGCATGTGTAACTTGTAGAACAGTATTTATGTCATATGTACAGAAATCAACTGCAGCTCAGTCCTTTATTGGAGCATCAATTATTCTATGTGTGTGTGTGTGTGTGTGTGTGTGTGTGTGTGTGTGTGTGTGTGTGTGAGAGAGAGGGAGAGGTTTATAGTGTGTGTGTGTGTGGGTGTGTGTGTGTGTGTGTGTGTGGTGTGTGTGTGTGTGGGTGTGTGTGTGTGTGGGTGTGTGTGTGTGTGGGTGTGTGTGTGTGGGTGTGTGTGTGTGTGAGTGGTGTGAGAGTGGGTGTGTGTGTGTGAGTGGTGTGAGAGTGGGTGTGTGTGTGTGAAAGAGAGTGAGAGGTATAGAGTGAATGACAGAGAGAGATGTGTAGCGTGTATGTGTCAGAAAGAAGTGTAGTGTGTATAAGAGTGTGTGTGAGAGAGGTGTGTGTATGTGTATGAGAGAAGAAAGATACAGGTGTATTTTGTGTGTGTGTGTGAGAGAGAGAGAGAGAGAGAGAGAGAGAGAGAGGTGTTTTGTGTGTGTGTGTGTGTGTGTGTGCGTGCATACGTTTGTGTAAGAGACTTGTAGTGTGTGTGTGTGTGTGTGTGTGAGAGGGAGAGATGTACTGTGTGTTTGTGTGTGAGAGAGGTGAGAGGTGTGTGTTCGTGTGTGTGTATGACAGAGAGACAGGTGTAGTGTGTGTAAGAGACAGAGAAAGATGTGTAGCGTGTATGTGTGAGAAAGAAGTGTAGTGTGTGTGAGAGTGTGTGTGAGAGAGAGGTGTGTGTGTATGTGTGTAAGAGAAAGATACAGGTGTATTTTGTGGTATTGTGTGTGTGTGTGTGAGAGAGAGGGGTGTGAGAGAGAGAGTGTGTGTGTGTGAGCAAGAGAGGTGTTTTGTGTTTGTGTGTTTGTGTGTGTGTGTGTGTGAGTGTGAGAGAGAGAGAGAGACAGATATATTATGTGTGTATGTGAGAGACAGGTGTACAGTGCATGTTTGTGTGTGCAAGACATAAAATATGTGTGTGTGTGTGTGTGTGTGTGTGTGTGTGTGTGTGTGTGTGTGTGTGAGAGAGAGAGAGAGATGTACTGTGTGTTTGTGTGTGAGAGGTGTGTCTGTGTGTGTGTATGACAGAGAGAGACAGGTGTAGTGTGTGTAAGAGACAGAGAAAGATGTGTACCGTGTATGTGTGAGAAAGAAGTGTAGTGTGTGTGAGAGAGAGGTGTCTGTGTATGTGTGTGTGTGTGCATACATTTGCGTAAGAGACTTGGTGTGTGTGTGTGTGTGTGTGTGTGTGTGTGTGTGTGTGTGTGTGTGTGTGTGTGTGTGCGCGTGTGACACAGAGAGATCTACCATGTGTTTGTGTGTGTGGGAGAGAAAGAGAGAGGTGATGTGTGTGTGTGTTCAGTGTGTGTGTGTGTGTGTGTGTGTGTGTGAGAGAGGGAGAGAGAGAGAGAGCGAGAGAGAGAGAGGTATATTATGTGTGTGTATGTGAGAGGCTGTGTGTGTGTGTATGAGACAGAGGTGTGTGTGTGTGTGTGTGTGTGTGGCAGAGAGAAAGAGAGAGGTGTGTGTGTATGTGTAAGGAAATGTGTGTATTATGATGTCCACTAGTTGTGTGTGTAGAGGAGTGTGTGAGAGATAGGGGTGTATTTTGTGTGTGTGTGTGTGTGTGTGTGTGTGTGTGTGTGTGTGTGTGTGTGCGTGCAAGAGAGGTGTAGAGTGCGAGTGTGTGTGTGAGAGAAAGAGCAAAGTGTATGTGTGTGTATGTGACAGGTGTGTGTGTGTGTGTGTGTGTGTGTGTGTGTGTGTGTTTTATACTCAGCAGGCATGTGTGTATGATGTTCACCAGTTGTGTGTTTCCCTGCAGACTCAGGTGTTCCTCCAGGACACAGGAGGCTATTCTAGCTCACACACACACTGAGGAGTCAGAACCCCAAACCCCAAACCCTGCATAGAGGGGCTCAGTGAATGTGGAGTGGAGTGTGTGTAAGTGTGTGAGTGTGTGAGACGAGACGCTGTAGAAGGACAGAGTGCCGGCGGGCCAGTCCAGATACACTCCTACTCTGTTGGAGCTGGAGGGGGCAGAGATGACAGTGAACTTATTATTGTGCCAGACAGAGTAACTGTTATCAGAGCAGCTCAGACTCCAGGACTTTACATTACGTCCAAACCAACAGTCATCACTGTGTCCTTTCCTGCTGATTCCTTTATATGTCACTGATATAACAGCCCCCCTCCCACTCCACTCAACCTCCCAGTAACAGCGTCCAGTCAGACTCTCTCTACACACAACCTGCTTACAGACATCAAATCTCTCTGCATGATCAGGATACGACTGCTGCTGCCACACACGCGTCAACTTTCTGTTCCCCTCAGACAGAGAGAGATGTGTGTGTGCTGTGTTTGGGTCCAGTGTGAGGTCACATGCATCTGCACACAAGAAGACACATTAGAGGAGAGATCACAAACACTGTGTGTGTGTGTGTGTGTGTGTGTGTGTGTGTGTGTGTGAACATTTACTTCTTACATTTTCTTAGTCCTGGTTTGATTCTCATCTCCCCTGCGCGCTCCACCCTAAAGAAACACACACACAAACACACACACACACACACACACACACAGATAATAGTTCTGTCTCTCTCTCTCTCACACACACAGATAATAGTTCAGTCTCTCTCTCTCTCTCTCTCTCTCTCTCACACACACAGATAATAGTTCAGTCTCTCTCTCTCTCTCTCTCTCACACACAGAAAATAGTTGTCTCTCTCTCTCTCTCACACGGAAAATAGTTCTGTCTCTCTCTCTCTCTCTCACACACACACACACACACACACAGATAATAGTACTGTCTCTCTCTCTCTCTCTCTCACACACAGATAATAGTTCTGTCTCTCTCTCTCTCTCTCTCTCTCTCTCACAGAGATAATAGTTCTGTCTCTCTCGCTTTCTCTCTCTCTCTCACACACACACACAGATAATAGTTATGTCTCTCTCTCTCACACACACACAGATAATAGTTCTGTCTCTCTCTCTCTCACACACACACAGATAATAGTTCTGTCGCTCTCTCTCCCTCTCTCTCTCTCTCTCTCTCGGGCTCACACAGATAATAGTTCTGTCTCTCTCTCTCTCACACACAGATAATAGTTCTGTCTCTCTCTCTCTCTCTCACACGGATAATAGTTCTGTCTCTCTCTCTCTCTCTCTCTCTCTCTCACACGGATAATAGTTCTCTCTCTCTCTCTCGGGCTCACACAGATAATAGTTCTGTCTCTCTCTCTCTCTCTCTCTCACACAGATAATAGTTCTGTCGCTCTCTCTCTCTCTCTCACAAACACACAGATAATAGTTCTGTCTCTCTCTCTCTCTCTCACAC
>NC_137497.1:8556220-8558720 GCF_041902795.1 Electrophorus electricus
TCTCTCTCTCTCTCTCTCACACACACAGATAATAGTTCTGTCTCTCTCTCTCTCTCTCACAGATAATAGTTCTGTCTCTCTCTCTCTCTCACACACAGATAATAGTTCTGTCTCTCTCTCTCTCACACACAGATAATAGTTCTGTCTCTCTCTCTCTCTCTCTCACAGAGATAATAGTTCTGTCTCTCTCTCGCTTTCTCTCTCTCTCTCACACACACACAGATAATAGTTCTGTCTCTCTCTCTCTCTCTCACACGGATAATAGTTCTGTCTCTCTATCTCTCTCTCTCTCACACACAGATAATAGTTCTGTCTCTCTCTCTCTCTCTCTCACACGGATAATAGTTCTGTCGTTCTCTCTCTCTCTCTCTCACACACAGAGATAAAAGTTCTGTCTCTCTCTCACACGGAAAATAGTTCTCTTTGTCTCTCTCTCTCTCTCTCTCACAAACAGATAATAGTTCTGTCTCTCTCTCTCACACACACACACAGATAATAGTTCTGTCTCTCTCTCTCTCTCTCTCACAGATAATAGTTCTGTCTCTCTCTCTCTCACACACACAGATAATAGTTCTGTCTCTCTCTCTCTCTCACACAGATAATAGTTCTGTCTCTCTCTCTCTCTCTCTCAGAGAGATAATAGTTCTGTCTCTCTCTCGCTTTCTCTCTCTCTCTCTCACACACACACAGATAATAGTTATGTCACTCTCTCTTTCAGATAATAGTTCTGTCTCTCTCTCTCTCTCTCACAGACAGATAATAGTTCTGTCTCTCTCTCTCTCATACACACACAGATAATAGTTCTGTCGCACTCTCTCTCTCTCTCTCTCTCTCTCTGTCTCACAGATAATAGTTCTGTCTCTCTCTCTCCCTCTCTCTCTCTCTCTCTCTCTCTCTCGGGCTCACACAGATAATAGTTCTGTCTCTCTCTCTCTCTCTCTCTCTCTCTCTCTCTCTCTCTCTCTCTCTCTCTCTCTCGGGCTCACACAGATAATAGTTCTGTCTCTCTCTCTCTCTCTCTCTCTCACACACACAGATAATAGTTCTCTCTCTCTCTCTCTCTCACACGGATAATAGTTCTGTCGCTCTCTCTCTCACACAGAGATAATAGTTCTGTCTCTCTCTCTCTCTCTCTCTCTCTCTCACACACACACACAGATAATAGTTCTGTCTCTCTCTCTCACACGGATAATAGTTCTCTCTGTCTCTCTCTCTCTCTCACAGATAATAGTTCTGTCTCTCTCTCTCTCTCACACACAGATAATAGTTCTGTCTCTCTCTCTCTCTCACACACAGATAATAGTTCTGTCTCTCTCTCTCTCTCTCACACACAGATAATAGTTCTGTCTCTCTCTCTCTCTCTATCTCTCTCTCTCACAGAGATAATAGTTCTGTCTCTCTCTCGCTTTCTCTCTCTCTCTCTCACACACACACACACAGATAATAGTTATGTCACTCTCTCTTTCAGATAATAGTTCTGTCTCTCTCTCTCTCTCACAGACAGATAATAGTTCTGTCTCTCTCTCACACACACAGATAATAGTTCTGTCTCTCTCTCTCTCTCACACGGATAATAGTTCTGTCTCTCTCTATCTCTCTCTCTCTCTCACACGGATAATAGTTCTGTCGTTCTCTCTCTCTCTCTCACACACAGAGATAAAAGTTCTGTCTCTCTCTCACACGGAAAATAGTTCTCTCTGTCTCTCTCTCTCTCTCTCTCTCTCTCTCTCACAAACAGATAATAGTTCTGTCTCTCTCTCTCTCTCTCACACACGCACAGATAATAGTTCTGTCTCTCTCTCTCTCTCTCTCACAGATAATAGTTCTGTCTCTCTCTCTCTCTCACACACAGATAATAGTTCTGTCTCTCTCTCTCTCTCTCACACGGATAATAGTTCTGTCTCTCTCTCTCTCTCACACAGATAATAGTTCTGTCTCTCTCTCTCTCTCTCGGGCTCACACAGATAATAGTTCTCTCTCTCTCTCTCTCTCTCTCTCTCTCTCTCACAGAGATAATAGTTTTGTCTCTCTCTCGCTTTCTCTCTCTCTCTCACACACACACAGATAATAGTTCTGTCTCTCTCTCTCTCCCTCACAGACAGATAATAGTTCTGTCTCTCTCTCTCACACACACACAGATAATAGTTCTGTCGCGCTCTCTCTCTCTCTCTCTCTCTGTCTCACAGATAATAGTTCTGTCTCTCTCTCCCTCTCTCTCTCTCTCTCTCTCTCTCTCTCTCTCTCTCTCTCACACACACACACTCACACAGATAATAGTACTGTCTCTCTCTCTCACACACAGATAATAGTTCTGTCGCTCTCTCTCTCACACACACACACACACACACAGAGATAATAGTTCTGTCTCTCTCTCGCTTTCTCTCTCTCTCTCTCACACACACACAGATAATAGTTCTGTCTCTCTCTCACACGGATAATAGTTCTGTCTCTCTCTCTCTCTCTCACACACAGAGATAAAAGTTCTGTCTCTCTCTCACAC
>NC_137497.1:8563720-8603720 GCF_041902795.1 Electrophorus electricus
TCTCTCTCTCTCTCTCACACACATACAGATAATAGTTCTGTCTCTCTCTCTCTCACACACACACAGATAATAGTTCTGTCTCTCTCTCTCTCACACACACAGATAATAGTTCTGTCTCTCTCTCTCTCTCACACACACACACACAGATAATAATTCTGTCTCTCTCTCTCTCTCACACGGAAAATAGTTCTCTGTCTCTCTCTCTCTCTCTCTCACACACACAGATAATAGTTCTGTCTCTCTCTCTCTCTCTCTCTCACACACACAGATAATAGTTCTGTCTCTCTCTCTCTCTCTCTCTCACACACACAGATAATAGTTCTCTCTCTCTCTCTCACACGGAAAATAATTATCTGTCTCTCTCTCTCTCTCTCTCTCTCTCACACGGATAATAGTTCTGTCTCTCTCTCTCTCACACGGATAATAGTTCTGTCTCTCTCTCTCTCTCGGGCTCACACAGATAATAGTTCTGTCTCTCTCTCTCTCTCTCTCTCACACACAAAGATAATAGTTCTATCTCTCTCTCTCTCTCACACGGATAATAGTTCTGTCTCTCTCTCTCACACACAGATAACAGTTCTGTCTCTCTCTCTCTCTCACACGGATAATAGTTCTGTCTCTCACACGGAAAATAGTTCTGTCTCTCTCTCTCTCTCTCTCTCTCACACGGAAAATAGTTCTGTCTCTCGCTCTCTCTCTCTCACACGGAAAATAGTTCTGTCTCTCGCTCTCTCTCTCTCACACGGAAAATAGTTCTGTCTCGCTCTCTCTCTCTCTCACACGGATAATAGTTCTGTCTCTCTCTCTCTCACACACAGATAATAGTTCTGTCTCTCTCTCTCACACGGAAAATAGTTCTGTCTCTCTCTCTCTATCTCACACGGAAAATAGTTCTGTCTCTCTCTCTCTCACACGGAAAATAGTTCTGTCTCTCTCTCTCTATCTCACACGGAAAATAGTTCTGTATCTCGCTCTCTCTCTCACACGGAAAATAGTTCTGTCTCTCTCTCTCTTTCTCTCTCTCTCTCTCTCACACACACACACACACACACAGATAATAGTTCTGTCTCTCTCTCTCTCACAGAGAATAGTTCTGTCTCTCTCTCTCTCACACACACAGATAATAGTTCTGTCTCTCTCTCTCTCTCTCACACACACACAGATAATAGTTCTGTCTCTCTCTCTCTCTCTCTCTCTCACACACACAGATAATAGTTCTCTCTCTCTCTCACACGGAAAATAGTTATCTGTCTCTCTCTCTCTCTCACACACACACAGATAATAGTTCTGTCTCTCTCTCTCTCTCTCTCTCACACAGATAATAGTTCTGTCTCTCTCTCTCTCTCACACGGATAATAGTTCTGTCTCTCTCTCTCTCACACGGAAAATAGTTCTGTCTCTCTCTCTCTCTCTCTCTCACACACAGATAATAGTTCTGTCTCTCTCTCTCTCTCTCTCACAGAGATAATAGTTCTGTCTCTCTCGCTTTCTCTCTCTCTCTCACACACACACACAGATAATAGTTCTCTCTCTCTCTCTCACACACACACACAGATAATAGTTCTCTCTCTCTCTCTCTCTCTCACACACACACAGATAATAGTTCTGTCTCTCTCTCTCTCTCACAGACAGATAATAGTTCTGTCTCTCTCTCTCACACACACACAGATAATAGTTCTGTCTCTCTCTCTCTCACACACAGATAATAGTTCTGTCGCTCTCTCTCTCTCTCTCTCTCTCTCTCTCTCTCTCTCTCTCTCTCTCTCTCTCTCGGGCTCACACAGATAATAGTTCTGTCGCTCTCTCTCTCTCTCTCTCTCTCTCTCTCTCTCTCTCACAAACACACAGATAATAGTTCTGTCTCTCTCTCTCTCTCTCTCGGGCTCACACAGATAATAGTTCTGTCTCTCTCTCTCTCTCTCTCTCTCACACACAAAGATAATAGTCCTATCTCTCTCTCTCTCTCACACGGATAATAGTTCTGTCTCTCTCTCTCTCACACACACACACACACACACAGATAATAGTTCTGTCTATCTCTCTCTCTCTCTGTCTCACAGATAATAGTTCTGTCTCTCTCTCTCTCTCTCACACACACAGATAATAGTTCTGTCTCTCTCTCTCTCTCACACACAGATAATAGTTCTGTCTCTCTCTCTCTCTCTCACACACAGATAATAGTTCTGTCTCTCTCTCTCTCTCACACACACACAAACACACACACAGATAATAGTTCTGTCTATCTCTCTCTGTCTCACAGATAATAGTTCTGTCTCTCTCACACACACACACACAGATAATAGTTCTGTCTCTCTGTCTCTCACACACAGATAATAGTTCTGTCTCTCTCTCACACACACACAGATAATAGTTCTATCTCTCTCTCTCACACACAGATAATAGTTCTGTCTCTCTCTCTCTCTCACACACACACAAACACACACACAGATAATAGTTCTGTCTATCTCTCTCTGTCTCACAGATAATAGTTCTGTCTCTCTCACACACACACACACAGATAATAGTTCTGTCTCTCTGTCTCTCACACACAGATAATAGTTCTGTCTCTCTCTCACACACACACAGATAATAGTTCTGTCTCTCTCTCTCTCTCTCTCTCTCTCACACGGAAAATAGTTATCTGTCTCTCTCTCTCTCTCACACACACACAGATAATAGTTCTGTCTCTCTCTCTCTCTCTCTCTCACACAGATAATAGTTCTGTCTCTCTCTCTCTCTCTCACACGGATAATAGTTCTGTCTCTCTCTCTCTCACACGGAAAATAGTTCTGTCTCTCTCTCTCTCTCTCTCTCACACACAGATAATAGTTCTGTCTCTCTCTCTCTCTCTCTCACAGAGATAATAGTTCTGTCTCTCTCGCTTTCTCTCTCTCTCTCACACACACACACAGATAATAGTTCTCTCTCTCTCTCTCACACACACACACAGATAATAGTTCTCTCTCTCTCTCTCTCTCACACACACACAGATAATAGTTCTGTCTCTCTCTCTCTCACAGACAGATAATAGTTCTGTCTCTCTCTCTCACACACACACAGATAATAGTTCTGTCTCTCTCTCTCTCTCACACACAGATAATAGTTCTGTCGCTCTCTCTCTCTCTCTCTCTCTCTCTCTCTCTCTCTCTCTCTCTCTCGGGCTCACACAGATAATAGTTCTGTCGCTCTCTCTCTCTCTCTCTCTCTCTCTCTCTCTCTCTCTCTCACAAACACACAGATAATAGTTCTGTCTCTCTCTCTCTCTCTCTCGGGCTCACACAGATAATAGTTCTGTCTCTCTCTCTCTCTCTCTCTCTCACACACAAAGATAATAGTCCTATCTCTCTCTCTCTCTCACACGGATAATAGTTCTGTCTCTCTCTCTCTCTCACACACACACACACACACAGATAATAGTTCTGTCTATCTCTCTCTCTCTCTGTCTCACAGATAATAGTTCTGTCTCTCTCTCTCTCTCTCACACACACAGATAATAGTTCTGTCTCTCTCTCTCTCTCACACACAGATAATAGTTCTGTCTCTCTCTCTCTCTCTCTCACACACAGATAATAGTTCTGTCTCTCTCTCTCTCTCACACACACACAAACACACACACAGATAATAGTTCTGTCTATCTCACACACACACACACAGATAATAGTTCTGTCTCTCTGTCTCTCACACACAGATAATAGTTCTGTCTCTCTCTCACACACACACAGATAATAGTTCTATCTCTCTCTCTCTCACACGGATAATAGTTCTGTCTCTCTCTCTCTCTCACAGATAATAGTTCTGTCGCTCTCTCTCTCTCTCGGGCTCACACAGATAATAGTTCTGTCTCTCTCTCTCTCTCTCTCTCTCTCTCTCTCTCACACACACACAAAGATAATAGTCCTATCTCTCTCTCTCTCTCACACGGATAATAGTTCTGTCTCTCTCTCTCTCTCTCTCACACACACACACAGATAAAAGTTCTGTCTCTCTCTCTCTCTCACACGGATAATAGTTCTGTCTCTCTTTCTCTCACACACACACACACACACACACACACACACACACACACAGATAATAGTTCTGTCTATCTCTCTCTCTCTCTCAGATAATAGTTCTGTCTCTCTCTCTCTCGCACACACACACAGATAATAGTTCTGTCTCTCTCTCTCTCACACACAGATAATAGTTCTGTCTCTCTCTCTCTCACACACAGATAATAGTTCTGTCTCTCTCTCTCACACACAGATAATAGTTCTGTCTCTCTCTCTCACACACACACAGATAATAGTTCTGTCTCTCTGTCTCTCACACACAGATAATAGTTCTGTCTCTCTCTCACACACACACAGATAATAGTTCTGTCTCTCTCTCTCACACGGATAATAGTTCTGTCTCTCTCTCTCTCACGGATAATAGTTCTGTCGCTCTCTCTCTCTCTCTCACAGAGAGATAATAGTTCTGTCTCTCTCTCTCTTTCTCTCTCTGTCTCACACACACACACAGATAATAGTTCTGTCTCTCTCTCACACACACAGATAATAGTTCTCTCTCTCTCTCTCTCACACACAGATAATAGTTCTGTCTCTCTCTCTCTCTCACACGGATAATAGTTCTGTCGCTCTCTCTCTCACACAGATAATAGTTCTGTCTCTCTCTCTCTCTCTCTCACACACACACAGATAATAGTTCTGTCTCTCTCTCACACAGACACAGATAATAGTACTGTCTCTCTCTCTCTCTCTCTCACACACACACAGATAATAGTTCTGTCTCGCTCTCTCTCTCACACACAGATAATAGTTCTGTCTCTCTCTCACACACACACAGATAATAGTTCTGTCTCTCTCTCTCTCACACGGATAATAGTTCTGTCGTTCTCTCTCTCTCTCTCACACACAGAGATAATAGTTCTGTCTCTCTCTCTCACACACAGATAATAGTTCTGTCTCTCTCTCTCTCACACACACACAGATAATAGTTCTGTCTCTCTCTCTCTCTCTCTCTCTCACAGAGATAATAGTTCTGTCTCTCTCTCGCTTTCTCTCTCTCTCTCACACACACACAGATAATAGTTCTGTCTCTCTCTCTCTTTCTCTCACACACACAGATAATAGTTCTGTCTCTCTCTCTCTCTCTCTCTCTCACACACACACAGATAATAGTTCTGTCTCTCTCTCTCTCTCTCTCTCACACACACACAGATAATAGTTCTGTCTCTGTCTCTCTCTCTCTCACACACACAGATAATAGTTCTGTCTCTCTCTCTCTCTCTCTCTCTCACACACACAGATAATAGTTCTGTCTCTCTCTCACACGGAAAATAATTATCTGTCTCTCTCTCTCTCTCTCTCTCTCTCACACGGATAATAGTTCTGTCTCTCTCTCTCTCACACGGATAATAGTTCTGTCTCTCTCTCTCTCTCTCTCTCTCACACACACACAGATAATAGTTCTGTCTCTGTCTCTCTCTCTCTCACACACACAGATAATAGTTCTGTCTCTCTCTCTCTCTCTCTCTCACACACACACAGATAATAGTTCTGTCTCTCTCTCTCTCTCTCTCTCTCACACACAAAGATAATAGTTCTGTCTCTCTCTCTCTCACACACAGATAACAGTTCTGTCTCTCTCTCTCTCTCACACGGATAATAGTTCTGTCTCTCTCTCACACGGAAAATAGTTCTGTCTCTCTCTCTCTCTCTCTCTCTCACACGGAAAATAGTTCTGTCTCTCGCTCTCTCTCTCTCACACGGAAAATAGTTCTGTCTCTCGCTCTCTCTCTCTCACACGGAAAATATTTCTGTCTCGCTCTCTCTCTCTCTCACACGGATAATAGTTCTGTCTCTCTCTCTCTCACACGGATAATAGTTCTGTCTCTCTCTCTCTCACACACAGATAATAGTTCTGTCTCTCTCTCTCTCACACGGAAAATAGTTCTGTCTCTCTCTCTCTATCTCACACGGAAAATAGTTCTGTCTCTCTCTCTCTCTCACACGGAAAATAGTTCTGTATCTCGCTCTCTCTCTCACACGGAAAATAGTTCTGTCTCTCTCTCTCTTTCTCTCTCTCTCTCTCTCTCTCACACACACACACACACACACAGATAATAGTTCTGTCTCTCTCTCTCTCACAGAGAATAGTTCTGTCTCTCTCTCTCTCTCACAGATAATAGTTCTGTCTCTCTCTCTCTCTCTCACACAGATAATATTTCTGTCTCTCTCTCTCACACACACACACACACAGTTATTAGTTCTCTCTCTCTCACACACAGTTATTAGTTCTCTCTCTCTCTTTCTCTCTCTCTCACACAGGTAATCGTTCGGTCTCTCTCTCTTTCTCTCTCTCTCTCTCTCTCTCTCTCTCTCTCTCTCTGTGTTCCACACACAGATAATAGTTCTGTCGCTCTCTCTCTCTCTCACACAGATAACAGTTCTGTTTCTCTCTCTCACACACACAGAGATAATAGTTCTGTCTCTCTCTCTCTCTCACACACAGAAAAGTTCTGTCTCACACACAGATAATAGTTGTCTCTCTCTGTCTCACACACAGATAATAGTTCTGTCGCTCTCTCTCGCTCTCTCTCTCTCTCTGTCTCACACACAGATAATAGTTCTGTAGCTCTTTCTCTCTCTGTCTCGCACAGATAATAGTTCTGTCTCTCTATGTCTCGCACAGATAATAGTTCTGTCTCTCTATGTCTCACACAGATAATAATTCTCTCTCTCTCTCTCTCTCTCTCTCTCTCTCTCTCTCTCTCTCTCTCTCTCTCACACACACACACAGATAATAGTTCTGTCTCTCTCTCACACAAACACACAAAGATAATAGTTCTCGCTCTCTCTCTCCATTTCAGACACACACATCGTTCTGGGCATTGAGAGTTCTGGTAAACTGGGATGTGATGATGTCACTTCACCTCTCTTTTGTCTCTCTAGTTTGTTGACTGAGAGCGGCGGAGTGTTGATCATGCCTGTGGTTCCTTTTAGTTGTGCTGCCACAGCTACATCTGCCAAAGTCCATTTTTGCACATCATAGTTTCCTACTTTACACACCCTCTACCTGGACATGTCTAATAATCTAGTCTCTCTGTCTGCTGAGGTTCACCTACCCCTGATGTCATGACGTTACTGTCTCAGCTGCCATGGCTAATCCCAAAATCCCATGATGCCCCCTGTTGTAGCCCCCCACACCTCCACCCCACACAGCTACTTCCCCGCTGCCCTTCATGGATGATCTCATACAGGAAGAGTTTCGGTCATGTGCACACCGTCGGGACCAGACAAGGACTTCTAGAAAACCACACTAGACATTAATTGCTTATTGTTCCATATTTCTTTATTTATTTTTCTCCATCTCACTACTTATTCTGCTCCTTATTGTCTATATTCTTACTACTGTAATGTCCGTTATTGTCCAGAGGACCCCACCAGTTTACAGCCCACCAGAACCAGTGCACCGAGGACACTGTCAGCACTGACATCCACACGTCTCTCACACATCTGGAGGACATGGACAGTTATGTTCCAGTGCTGTTCACTGATTACAGCTCAGCAGTCAACACAGTCACCCCAACCAAACTGACTGAAACACTCACCACTGGACTCACACCCTCCTTCTGTAAATGGGGCTGAACTTTCTAACAGACAGAATCAGTCAGTCAGAACTGGCAATGTACATCCAGCACAAGGACTGAGAACACTGGGACCCCCCAGGACTGTGTGGCCGCCCAGTATAACACCAGCATCATCAAACTGGTTTGACTGATCACTGGATGAGACAGCATACAGGAGGGAGGTGACAGATATGGTGACATGGTGTCATGACAACAATCTCTCCCTGAATGCAGATAAGACCAAGATGATTGTTGACCCAAGGAGGAAGGAGAAGCAACAGCACACACCACTACAGACAGGAGAGATGGAGGTGAACTCCTTCACCTTCCTGGAGTTCACATCAGTGAGGACCTCACCTGGACCTACAACACACCCCACATCAGTGAGGACATCACCTGGACCTACAACACACACACCCCACATCAGTGAGGACATCACCTGGACCTACAACACACACACCCCACATCAGTGAGGACCTCACCTGGACCTACAACACACACACCCCACATCAGTGAAGACCTCACCTGGACCTACAACACACACCCCACATCAGTGAGGACCTCACCTGGACCTACAACACACACACACCACATCAGTGAGGACCTCACCTGGACCTACAACACACACACACCACATCAGTGAGGACCTCACCTGGACCTACAACACACACACCCCACATCAGTGAGGACCTCACCTGGACCTACAACACACACCCCACATCAGTGAGGACCTCACCTGGACCTACAACAAACACCACATCATAAAGAAATCCCAACAGTATCTGCTGTGTCCTCTGTTTATGTACGATACCCAGCATGACCTGCAGGTTAACACTCTCCTGACATCAGAACTCTGAAAATGTTCAGCTCTTGTTCACATTTTTATTGACAACAGGAGGAAACGTGAAACTGAATCACATGAAAGACAAATCAACAACAAGCCAGCCACAACAAGTACCGATATACACAAAACACAATGCAGCAAACTTCACAGAGAATAACATTATCCACCAAATAATGATCTGTGATTACAAATAACAATACAATAAACTACACACAACCACAATGTTTTCAAAAGGTATGAGATGTACGCAGACAACTGCATTAGCACGGCTATAATAACTACAATAACTATAATAACTACAATAACTAGAACTCTTGGAGTTGTATTCTCTCACTCTACGATCGCTACACACAGAAACCGACTCGCTGCTACTGACACTGTGGTTCATAAATGAATTACAACTAACCTCAAAAAATGGAACAGAGTTTATAAACTCCTGACAGAACAGCATCTGTACTTCCTGAGGAGGCTGAGGAAATGTAGCATGTCAACTAAAACTCAGCAGTTCCTACAGGAGAATGATGGAGAGTGAACTCACCAGCCACCACAGTATGATATGGGAACTGCACTACTCAGGAATGGGAGACTCAGTTTTCATTATTTTCTCATTCTCACTCTTTCATAAACACACACAGACACCAACACAGAAACACATACGCACGCACACACACACACACACACACACACCCACACACATACACGTAAGCACACACAAACAAACCCACATACGCATGCACACACTAACGTTCCATACCTGAGAGTGTCCAGTCTGCAGTGGGTATCCTCCAGTCTAGCAGAGAGCAGCTTCACTCCTGACTCTCCTGGGTGGTTGTACGTCAGGTCCAGTTCTTTCAGGTGGGAGGGGTTTGACCTCAGAGCTGAAGCCAGAGAAGAACAGCCTTCCTCTGTGACCAAACAACCAGACAGTCTGCAGAAAGGAGGGAAACAGGTAGAGAGAGACAGAGAGTGAGATGCACTTCCAGAGCAGCCTGCATGGGGCAGCTAGAGAGGCTGGTAACTGTAGTGGAGGTTCCTCCACTCTCATCTCTCTCCGGCGTCCTCCATGGCAGATGGTTTTGTTCACTCTTCTCCAGATCGCTGCTGTCTGTGTTTATTTTTGCTCTTATTTTTATTCAGCCCTTCAGAACTCTAGTGCACTATTAACCTACATCAGAAGAACCCCAAAGCTGTATTAACCTACATCAGAAGAACCCCAAAGCTGGACTTACACTGTGTGATTTCAGTGGTCTTATTAGACTGTTACATGTCAGACTGTATGAGATGATGCCAGTAAAATCTTGGCAGAATTCTACATCTGGCTGTGATAACAGGAGTAAAAACACTGTCACATTTCTGGACCTGTGACTCAGAGATAAAGTCTAAGAATCCTAAGCGATGCATACTTTTTTTGGAAGTTGCAAAGCTGATGCCAGACTTTCACAAGTGTCCTCAAGATTACAGATAGCTAGACTGCAAGTAGATACAACTGACAATACAATATAGTCTACAGTAGATACACTAAATATTACAATGTAAGTCACTCTGGATAAAAGCATCTGCCAAATGCTGTAAAAGTAAATATAAATGTACTCTTATGTGGTCATGGAACTGTCTTGGCTTTATAGGACATTTCTGAGAAATAGATATCCAAAATCAACCTGAATGAAACATGAATTCACCCAAAGGTATTATTATTTTAATAGGAGTTTATGAAAAATAGTAGAGTTAAATCTGTCCAAACTTACTCTGCTGATACTCTGCAAATTCAGTCTATACAAAATGAGTGCATTATTTCGCCTAAAGGTAGTTTGACTTTAATATGGATTTATGAACATTGTACAGTGAGTGTCCAAACTTACTCTGCTAATAGTCAAGGGCTTCTACTCACATGTGGTAGTGGAACTGTTTTTGCATTTTGTTAAAATTCATAAAAATATGTAAAACTTCAATATAGATTTATTAATGATCTGGTGATGGCCAAGGGCCACCATTCAATTGGCAGTGGAATATTTCAGCCCTGGAGTTCCCCTGCCCTGTACATTTGCCACATTTCACTAGTGATGACCCCTGTTTCAGCTGGCCATCAAGATCTATAATAACCTTCTGAGAAACATTATGTAGAAAAAGCATTTTCCACAATGCTTATTAAGCTGTGTAAATATATTACCAATTGTGTTTAATCTAATTATGCAATTAAAGTAGTTCAATCAAGTAAACTGTATTTTGTACTTTTAAATGTAGTAAACGTGCAAGTCCATCGAAGCTCTTAAAAATACAGCGAAATACCGTAAAATCGCGCATATAGGCGCATAATTTAAAGCGCGGACGACTTGACCGTGAATCGCTAAAGCGCGGATAGCGTGATCGCGGTTGTAACCTAGTAACCACCTGTAACCTAGCTACAAGATTTAAATGTGTTTCTACTGATGTAGGGGACATGACTGATTATTGCACAGCTGTACTTCATGAACACCAGATGTTATAAATCACATCCCCGTCAAATCTCCCGTCACACCCTCACCCTCCTCCCTCCTGCTCTCAACTACGTGAAGATCCAACCGCATTTCTCCTAAAGACTGTAACTTGATTGTTGCAAAGACAAGAAGTCCAATCTTGCTTATTGACAGTTTGGTCAAATTGTTGAGACTGTTAGCTGGTTAGATATCTGTGCTGAACAGTAAACAACTAAACAAATCAACATAGCTAGACTTTCTTTGCTAACATTACCTAGTTAGCTGTTAGCGATGAATGACGATCAGAGATTCAGTGAAAAACTCACACAGGCTTTGTCTGTCTGTCTTAGTCCATCTACTTTTACTTTTTGTCTGTCCCTTTCTGGTATTTTCCTTTTCTCTTGGAAATCACCATAGCAGCAAATATCCTCCAATTCCAGTTTGAGATTTTCTGTCATTTTCATGATCCACTACAGTTCTCTTCACCTCAGTAAGTTAAAACAACTCCTCTGATGCTATTGGCCACTGTAATGACGTCATTCAATATTCTGCTGCCCCGGCCGTCCTACCACATATTTGATTGGATAAAATTACTGTCACTCAAAATGAGAACCTGATCACTCATATTCCTGTTACTGCTGGATACAAGTGCTTCTTGGATATTCATGTTATTACTACCTTCATTTTTTTTTCAAATGGTACAATTTAAAAAATTTGTGGAGTGTTTTTATTGTACCTTTTGACATTTTTTAATACGTCAACATAGACTTCCTAAAAACACAAGGACAACAATCACAAGGTTATTACTGTATTTCTAGACCAAATTGTTTTCTGCTGTTTCGTGTGCTCCCAGTTTTAGTTGAGAAAAATATTAGGAACATTATCTTCACTACATATAATGGTGTTATAATACTGTTTCTGACCATTCTGGTGCCCTACACACACCCAAACACACCCTGCTGCTACCACACTACAGTTACAGTGAAACTACAAACACTCCATAACTGCAGCCTGATAACATTTAATAGACAAACTGAACACAGGCATGCTAATAGAACACAGATTTGTACCTTCAGTTTCCAGAGTTGGCTCTGTCCTAGAACAACTCCCCCAGGTCATTGTGCCAGTGTTGGGTAGTGTAGTCTATTGTGTGGCTGTGTGTATCAACATAAAATATTGTGGGTGTAGAAGATTATTGTACATTCACTGAGTGGATTTGAACTTGTTACATCTACTACTGTATTTTCTTTTCCCTCTTCTGGTTTATGTTTAATGAAGACAGGTTTGGGGTGGAGCAGGTGTTGGATTTGGTTTTTATTCTGTCTTATACTCCCCATAGAGACAGATGGCATGTTTGTAGATCTCTATTACTTTTTTGTAATAATGGTTTGTGCTCAGAATAAAGTGTCTGTTGTGGTCTCTCCCCCTACACTGGCAAATAACAGAGATGTATAAAGGTTGGTATCTCTCTCTAATCATCTGCAGCTGAAATAACCAGCAACTGAAGATGGCTGCCTCCAACACTCCTTTACCATTTATCAAACACTAAGATAATACTGATGATTTTCTTCATAATTTGTGAACCCTAAAGACGGCCATGTTACTATATTGTGTGGGATGTAGCTTGGACACATATTAAAACTGTAGCATAACCATTGTATTAGAGTGTTGCTATGAACAATGCATTAAATAAGAGTTTTACACATTTTTTCCTTTTTTTTTTTTTTTTTTTTTTTAAACAGAACAGTGCCTTGACTCTCCCACTAGTTGTATTTTATATCTTTTCCCTGCAAAACACCTTCACTATTGTTTCTGAACTTCTGAGCCCTCCAGACATCTTGTGGTTTTAAGTATTTTCTGTGGTCAGTGTTTGTTCTCCTGTATGGAGGAAGCAGAAAGACAAGGAGCACAGCAAGGGGTCCAGTGAGGAACACATTCCAACAGTGGTGGTCACACACAGATAATAGTTCTGCCTCTCTAACACACACAAATAGATCTGTCTGTCTCTCTCTCTCTCTCTATTTCACACACACACAAACTCACAGATAATAGTTCTGTCTCACACTTACAAATAATAGATCTGTCTCTCTCTGTCTCTCTCTCTATTTCTCTCTCTCTCACACACACACACACACACACACACACACACACACACACACAGATAATAGTTGTGTTTCTCTCTCTCTCTCACACACACACACAAACACACACACACACACAAACACACACAAATAATAATTCTGTCTCTCCCTCACACACGTTTCAATTGAGGTGAAGCATTATAAACAGTAAATGAAACATACTTGTGTCAATCTGTGTAATAAATAAGATTTCAAACAGTAGTCATATTGGCCCTGAACTAAACAGTGTGTGGTCTGGTTTACTGTGTACATACAGTAGTCATATTGGCTCTGAACTAAACAGTGTGAGGTCTGGTTTACTGTGTATAAACAGTAGTCATATTGGCCCTGAACTAAACAGCGTGAGGTCTGGTTTACTGTGTATAAACAGTAGTTATATTGGCTGTGAACTAAACAGTGTGAGGTCTGGTTTACTGTGTATAAACAGTAGTCATATTGGCCCTGAACTAAACAGTGCGAGGTCTGGTTTAATTCTGTGTGGTTATATTTCTACATGGAGTTATATTGCTACATTTGGTTAGAATTCTACATGCGATTATAATTCGACGTTTGGTTATATTTCTACGTGTGGTTATAATTCTCAGTGTATCTGAATAATGTAGTATCAAATGATGAATTATGGGTGCAGAAATGTCTGATCTAAAGTTCTGATGTAATACAAAACACCACACATGCTATGCACCACACACACACACACACACACACACACACACACACACACACACACACACACACTTCACTCCTCCTAATCTCCTGATTATTGATTACTGTGTCTTGTGTGTCTTTCTTTCTCTCTTGTAATTAAGTCCACAGGTTCACTCGTCCAGTGCTGAACATTGTTCCTCACTACTGTGTTCAGATGTCCTGAGTTTACTGTCAGCTGTCTGCTCAGTTTCTCTCTCTGCTGACTCCACGTCTTCTACCATCACTGTTCTATTTTAGTTTGATGTCTCTGGCTTGATGAAAAAATTAGCAGCCAACATTCACTCCTAAGTCAAGCTAATATGACGTTAGCGTGAGGTATCTAGGTGTAGTAACCAACAGCTGTGAGTGGACACAGCTGACACTACAGCAGAGCTGTGGGGCTACAGTGAGGCTACAGTGAGAGTGGACACAGCTGACACTACAGCAGAGCTGTGGGGCTACAGTGAGAGTGGACACAGCTGACACTACAGCAGACCTGTGGGGCTACAGTGAGAGTGGACACAGCTGACACTACAGCAGACCTGTGGGGCTACAGTGAGAGTGGACACAGCTGACACTACAGCAGACCTGTGGGGCTAAAGTGAGAGTGGACACAGCTGGCTCTTCTGTTTCTGTCTGCTGTGTTCACTCTCTTCCATGTTCTCCCCCTGGACACTTTCACCATCAAGTTCTTCTGTCTTTTCTCTCTCATGCTGTCTTCTTACTAAAGAAGGTTGCCATGGCAATAGCATTACTCTTTCTCTTCATCCTGGCTTGTATTTGCAGAGAGATTAGAATGACTGATGTTTACAGTGTTTTCATACATAAACTAGATAAAATCACTCAATGAAATGCTTACATTAGAACACTTCATTTTACAACAACACAGCTGTTGGAGTTTCTGAAAATATTCATCCTCTAAGACATTTTGCTAAATTTCTGCTCTCAGGTGACCAAAAATGCAGCTTGTGGACAAAATGCAAAAGCACCTAGTTGAAGCAGCATTGTAATAAATACACCTGTACATGTGGACAAGGACTTATGTGTCTCCTCTTTACAATGTTATATTTCTCTTCTAGACTTGAATAGCTGCTCATGCATCACAAATGTAACTCTTTGTCTCCATAGTGTGGTTATTTAATGAAATGCAGTGAGGTTTCAACAGAAAACTATATTTAGAAATATTTAGAGAAGAGAACTTTATAATATAAAAGTGTATATTTCCTTGCATTGCCTTGTCTGGCAATGTTTGTTTAATACTGTACTATAAGGGAGTTGACACTGACCTTTTTAAAATGGCTCTTTATTTACATTCAAAAATAGTCACAGAAACTCACCTGAGAATCTCCAGTTTACAGTGTGAACTCTTCAGTCCAGCACAGAGCTGCTCCACTCCTGAATTCTGCAGGTCATTATTATTCATCTCCAGCTCTCTCAGTGAGTTTTCTGTTTGTAGAACTGATGTGAGAGATTTGCAAGACTCTTCCGTGAGACCACAGCCAGATAGTCTGTAAAAGAGTAAATACAGTAAATAATGTAGTTCAGTCAGAGGATGATGAATTAAAAGATCCGAACTGCTAATAAAAATGTAAAGAAGAGCTTGAAAGGTCTGGGACACACTGATACATTTTCAGCCTTATAATTTGACAAACACAGCAACATTTCAACACTACTGTGTCTTCATCAAAGACAAAATGGACAAAGACATGACAAATAACATTCATTAGCAACCTAAGACAGGTGACCAAATAATGGATGGTTGGTTCATAAATCAGTGAATGGCAGTTACCATAATCAGAGTCCAAATATCAAAATATCCCACCCCTAACACCATAACAGGAAACAGAACAACATAGATCTCATTCAATGTTTCACAAATACAAATACACCAATATACAAACAGAAAATATTGTTGGAAGACATGCAGAGTAGTGATTATGGAGGAATAAACACTGCAGTAGTGATTATGGAGGAATAAACACTGCAGTATTGATTATGGAAGAATGGCACTATCGACGCAGCCAATGGCACATGCGTGGGGCCCACCATAGAACAGCGCCCTCTCATCATCACGGAGAGTGACGTGAGGAGAGTGTTTAAAAGGGTGAATACCAGGAAGGCGATGGGACCAGACGGTATCTGCGGGAGGGTCCTCAAAGCCTGCGCAGATCAGCTAGCCCCGGTATTCACCGACATCTTCAATCTCTCCCTGACGCTCGGTATCGTCCCGTCCAGCTTCAAGCGATCCACCATCGTCCCCGTCCCGAAGAAACCTCGACCCTCCGACCTCAATGACTACCGCCCTGTCGCCCTCACATCAGTCGTGATGAAGTACTTTGAAAAGCTAGTCAGAGACCTCATCACATCTTCACTGCCAGCCTCCATGGACCCACTGCAGTTTGCATACCGCCACAACCGCTCCACTGACGATGCAATTGCACATCTGCTCCACACTACACTGACTCACCTGGACGAAGCGAGGGGAAATTATGTTAAAATGCTATTTGTCGACTACAGTTCAGTATTTAACACCATCATCCCCTCCCTACTCACTACTAAGTTGGGGGATCTAGGACTGCATACATCCCTGTGCGACTGGATCTCCAACTTCCTAACAGACAGACCACAATCAGTACGGGTGGGCAATTGCGCCTCATCCACCCTCACCCTCAGCACTGGAGCTCCTCAGGGTTGTGTCCTAAGCCCCCTGCTCTACTCACTGTACACCTACGACTGCACAACCACTTCCAGCTCTAACATCATTGTCAAGTTTGCTGACGACACCGTTGTCGTGGGTCTGATCTCGGACAACGACGAGAGGGCCTACCTGGAGGAGATTAAACACCTGGAAAACTGGTGCCAGGAAAATAATCTCCTCCTAAACATCAGTAAGACATAGGAGCTGTTCGTGGATTGCAGCAAGAAGCAGGTGCGGCACTACCAACCTGTGAGGATCAGTGGAACCACGGTGGAGAGAGTAGATAGTTTCAGGTACCTTGGAGTTCACATCTCGCAGGACCTGTCCTGGTCCTGCCATACCAACTCCCTGGCAAAGAAGGCTCGTCAGCGTCTTTACCACCTCAGACGCCTAAGAGACTTCAGACTGCCCTCCAAGGTACTGCGGAACTTCTACACCTGCACTATCGAGAGCATCCTCTCGGGGAACATCACAGTCTGGTTTGGGAATAGCACCAAGCAGGACAGACAAGCACTCCAAAGGGTAGTGCGTTCAGCAGAGCGCATCACTCACACGGAACTTCCTGACCTGCAGACCATCTACTACAAGCAGTGCCAGACCAAGGCCAGGAAAATTGTGAAGGACCCCACCCATCCCAACAATAGACTCTTCTCTCTGTTGAGGTCAGGGAGGCGCTTCCGCTCCCTGAAGACCAAGACAGAGAGGCTGAAGAGGAGCTTCTTCCCACAGGCCATTCGGGCCCTGAATCAGGGAAACTGATAAACTGTGGGGACCACCACCACCATGTAACATAACTGTATATCTGTACACCTGTATATATCGATTTATACTCAATTACCTTGTTACACAACAACTGTAGATATGTTATTATACAAAATGGATCTGTACATTCTGTAGATTGTGTACATATATACCCAACCATATTACACCTGCACTGTACATTCTGTAGATTGTGTACATATATACCCAACATATACATTGTACATTGTGTATATAATCATAATATACATATATTGTACATACATTGTTAATATATTTTGTACATACATAGAGTATATATATTTATCTTACATATATACATTTTTCTCTATGCACCCCTGTTTCCTTTCCTCAGTTTGGACAGAGCACTCACCACCATTTCACTGCGAGTTATACTGTGTATGACTATGTATGTGACGAATAAACCAAACTTGAACTTGAACTTGAATGAACACCGCAGTAGTGATTATGGAGGAATAAACACCGCAGTAGTGATTATGGAGGAATGAACACTGCAGTATTGATTGGACAGAATGCAGACAGCATAATCTTTTACTAGTGTTTACATTCCTGTGCTCACACTATGAGTCACTGAACATGAAACATTCTCCTCTGCCTTTGCTTTACCCAGTGAGGTCCTGAGTTCTGTCTTTGTGGTGCACCGAGAATCACAGAGGCTCAATAGCTGAGTCAGGGACCCCATCAGTCATTCAGGTGTGTGTGAGGCAGACCCCATCAGTCATTCAGGTGTGTGTGAGGCAGACCCCATCAGTCATTCAGGTGTGTGTGAGGCAGACCCCATCAGTCAGTCAGGTGTGTGTGTGAGGCAGACCCCATCAGTCAGTCAGGTGTGTGTGTGAGGCAGACCCCATCAGTCAGTCAGGTGTGTGTGTGAGGCAGACCCCATCAGTCAGTCAGGTGTGTGTGAGGCAGACTCCATCAGTCAGTCAGGTGTGTGAGGCAGAACCCATCAGTCAGTCAGGTGTGTGTGTGAGGCAACTATCTCATGTCTGCTGTTGACATGAAATGTGTCCCTGGAGTTTGTCCTTCATGGACTGTATGTGTGCAGTAAAATACTGGGGAGAAGAGGACCGTTCACATGTTGTTTCAGTTGGATCAGAACTTCAACTCACAATATCGCTACTTCACACAACTAATTTATTCAGTAAAATCGACCATTTACATTAACACAAAAAAAAACCCAACTAAACAAGTCAGCAGCCCTTTTTGGGGCTACAGTGAGAGTGGACACAGCTGACATTACAGCAGACCTGTGGGGCTACAGTGAGAGTGGACACAGCCGACACTACAGCAGACCTGTGGGGCTACAGTGAGAGTGGACACAGCTGACACTACAGCAGATCTGTGGGGCTACAGTGAGAGTGGACACAACCAACACTACAGCAGATCTGTGGAGCTACAGTGAGATTCTTTCAGTGGAGTTCTTTCCTCCAGCACGGCTGTCAGTTCAGCTCACCTCAACATGTGTTGAGCACACCGTGTAAATCATAATGAGAATGGGGTCTCACACCCAAAAACACAAGGGAATCATGTGTGATTGTAAGACATTTTGGAAAATTTCTGCACTCAGGTGACCAAAAATGCAGCTTGTGGACAAAATGCCAAAGCGCCTAGTTGAAGCAGCACTGTAATAAATACACCTGTACATGTGGGCAAGGACTTATTTGTGTCTCCTCTTTACAATGTTATATTTCTCTTCTAGACTTGAAAATCTGCTCATGCATCACAAATGTAACTCTTTGTCTCCACAGTATGGTCATTTAATGAAATGCAGTGAGGTTTCCACAGAAAACTATATTTAGAAATATTTAAAGAAGAGAACTTTATAATATAATATAAAAGTGTACATTTCCTTGCATTGCATTGCCTGGCAATGTTTGTTTAATACTGTACTATAAGGGAGTTGACACTGACCTTTTTAAAATGGGTCTTTATTTACATTCAAAAATAGGCCCAGAAACTCACCTAAGAATCTCCAGTTTACAGTGTGAACTCTTCAGTCCAGCACAAAGCTGCTCCACTCCTGAATTCTGCAGGTCATTATTATTCATCTCCAGCTCTCTCAATGAGTTTTCTGTTTGTAGAACTGATGTGAGAGATTTGCAAGACTCTTCCGTGAGACCACAGCCAGATAGTCTGTAAAAGAGTAAATACAGTAAATAATGTAGTTCAGTCAGAGGATGATGAATTAAAAGATCTGAACTGCTAATAAAAATGTAAAGAAGAGCTTGAAAGGTCTGGAACACACTGATACATTTTCAGCCTTTTAATTTTACAAACACAGCAACATTTCAACACTACCGTGTCTTCATCAAAGACAGAATGGACAAAGACATGACAAATAACATTCATTAGCAACCTAAGACAGGTGACCAAATAATGGATGGTTGGTTCATAAGTCAGTGAATGGAAGTTACCATAATCAGAGTCCAAATATCAAAATATCCCACCCCTAACACCATAACAGGAAACAAAACAACATAGATGTTATTCAATGTTTCACAAATACAAACACATTAATATACAAACAGAAAATATTGTTGGAAGACATGCAGAGTAGTGATTATGGAGGAATAAACACTGAGGAGTGATTATGGAGGAATAACAGAATTCAGAGAGCAGAATCTTTTACTAGTGTTTACATTCCTGTGCTCACACTATGAGTCACTGATCATGAAACATTCTCCTCTGACGTTGCTTTTCCCAGTGAGGTCCTGAGTTCTGTCTCTGTGGTGCACCGAGAATCCCGGAGGCTTTCACCATCAAGCTCTTCTGTCTTTTCTCTCTTCTGCTGTCTTCTTACTAAAGAAGGTTGCCATGTCAATAGCATTACTCTTTCTCTTCATCCTGGTTGTTTTCTGTCTCTCTATACTAACTGTAAACGAACAAGCAGGAGTATTTTATATTCTAGCCAGTTCCTTAGATTTACGGAAGCTAACATTAGCCTCATTAGCTTTATTACAGTACATCAGGCACGCAGTGTGACACACACACACACACACACACACACACACACTTCACTACTTCTCTCCTCCTAATCTCCTGATTACTGTGTCTTGTTTGTCTCTTTCTTTCTCTCTTGTAATTAAGTCCACAGGTTCACTCGTCCAGTGCTGAACATTGTTCCTCACTACTGTGTTCAGATGTCCTGAGTTTACTGTCAGCTGTCTGCTCAGTTTCTCTCTCTGCTGAGTCGACGTCTTGTACCATCACTGTTCTATTTTAGTTTGATGTCTCTGGCTTGATGAAAAATTAGCAGCCAACATTCACTCCTAAGTCAAGCTAATATGACGTTAGTGTGAGGTATCTAGGTGTAGTAACCAACAATATACTGTAACTTGGCAAGCTTAAGGTTACTAATATTAGCCAGCTACATGTTTCATAAAAACACCCGTGGAGAGAGATCACAGGTTTATCTTAAGGAATAACCAATAAACTTTTCAGTTCTATTGAATGAATATTAACTTGTTGCGTTCTTTCCTCCAGCATGGCTGTGAGTTCAGCTCATTTCAACATGGGTTGAACACACCGTGTAGATCATAATGAGAACAGAGTCTCCCACCCATAAATGCAAGGGAATCGTGTGATTGTAAAAGAGTCCTGTAATGTGCCCAGAACCTCAATGGTTCAGCTTTAAATGTTTTAATTAAGATTTTAAGGGCTTGTATTTGCAGAGAGATTAGAATGACTGATGTTTACAGTGTTTTCATACATAAACTAGATAAAATCACTCAGTGAAAATCTTACATTAGAACACTTCATTTTACAACAACACAGCTGTTGGAGTTTCTGAAAATATTCATCCTCTAAGACATTTTGCTAAATTTCTGCTCTCAGGTGACCAAAAATGCAGCTTGTGGACAAAATGCAAAAGCACCTAGTTGAAGCAGCATTGTAATAAATACACCTGTACATGTGGACAAGGACTTATGTGTCTCCTCTTTACAATGTTATATTTCTCTTCTAGACTTGAATAGCTGCTCATGCATCACAAATGTAACTCTTTGTCTCCATAGTGTGGTTATTTAATGAAATGCAGTGAGGTTTCAACAGAAAACTATATTTAGAAATATTTAGAGAAGAGAACTTTATAATATAAAAGTGTATATTTCCTTGCATTGCCTTGTCTGGCAATGTTTGTTTAATACTGTACTATAAGGGAGTTGACACTGACCTTTTTAAAATGGCTCTTTATTTACATTCAAAAATAGTCACAGAAACTCACCTGAGAATCTCCAGTTTACAGTGTGAACTCTTCAGTCCAGCACAGAGCTGCTCCACTCCTGAATTCTGCAGGTCATTATTATTCATCTCCAGCTCTCTCAGTGAGTTTTCTGTTTGTAGAACTGATGTGAGAGATTTGCAAGACTCTTCCGTGAGACCACAGCCAGATAGTCTGTAAAAGAGTAAATACAGTAAATAATGTAGTTCAGTCAGAGGATGATGAATTAAAAGATCCGAACTGCTAATAAAAATGTAAAGAAGAGCTTGAAAGGTCTGGGACACACTGATACATTTTCAGCCTTTTAATTTTACAAACACAGCAACATTTCAACAGTACTGTGTCTTCATCAAAAACAAAATGGACAAAGACATGACAAATAACATTCATTAGCAACCTAAGACAGGTGACCAAATAATGGATGGTTGGTTCATAAATCTGTGAATGGCAGTTACCATAATCAGAGTCCAAATATCAAAATATCCCACCCCTAACAGCATAATATGAAACAGAACAACATAGATCTCATTCAATGTTTCACAAATACAAACACACTAATATACAAACAGAAAATATTGTTGGAAGACATGCAGAGTAGTGATTATGGAGGAATAAACACTGCAGTATTGATTATGGAGGAATAAACACTGCAGTATTGTTTGGACAGAATGCAGAGAGCAGAATCTTTTACTAGTGTTTACATTCCTGTGCTCACACTATGAGTCACTGATCATGAAACATTCTCCTCTGCCTTTGCTTTTCCCAGTGAGGTCCTGAGTTCTGTCTTTGTGGTGCACCGAGTATCCCGGAGGTTCAATAGCTGATTCAAGGACCCCATCAGTCAGTCAGGTGTGTGAGAGGCAGACGCCATCAGTCAGTCAGCTGTGTGTGAGACAGATCCCATCAGTCAGTCAGGTGTGTATGATGCAGACCCCATCAGTCAGTCAGGTGTGTGAGGCAGTCCCATCAGTCAGTTAAGCGTGTGTGAGGCAACTATCTCATGTCTGCTGTTGACATGAAATGTGTCCCTGGAGTTTGTCCTTCATGGACTGTATGTGTGCAGTAAAATACTGTGGAGAAGAGTACGGTTCACATGTTTCAGTTGGATCAGAACTTCAGCTCACAATATCGCTACTTCACACACCTAATTTATTCACTAAAATCAACCATTTACATTAACACAAAAAACCCCAACTAAATAAGTCAGCAGAGCTGTGGGGCTACAGTGAGAGTGGACACAGCTGACATTACAGCAGACCTGTGGGGCTACAGTGAGAGTGGACACAGTTGACACTACAGCAGACCTGTGGGGCTACAGTGAGAGTGGACACAGCTGCCACTACAGCAGATCTGTGGGGCTACAGTGAGAGTGGACACAGCTGACACTACAGCAGATCTGCGGAGCTACAGTGAGATTCTTTCAGTGGAGTTCTTTCCTCCAGCACGGCTGTCAGTTCAGCTCACCTCAACATGTGTTGAACACACCGTGTAAATCATAATGAAAATGGGGTCTCCCACCCAAAAACAGAAGGGAATCATGTGTGATTGTAAAAGACATTTTGGAAAATTTCTGCGCTCAGGTGACCAAAAATGCAGCTTGTGGACAAAATGCCAAAGCGCCTAGTTGAAGCAGCACTGTAATAAATACACCTGTACATGTGGACAAGGACTTATCTGTGTCTCTTCTTTACAATGTTATATTTCTCTTCTAGACTTGAAAATCTGCTCATGCATCACAAATGTAACTCTTTGTCTCCACAGTATGGTCATTTAATGAAATGCAGTGAGGTTTCCACAGAAAACTATATTTAGAAATATTTAAAGAAGAGAACTTTATAATATAATATAAAAGTGTACATTTCCTTGCATTGCATTGCCTGGCAATGTTTGTTTAATACTGTACTATAAGGGAGTTGACACTGACCTTTTTAAAATGGGTCTTTATTTACATTCAAAAATAGTCACAGAAACTCACCTGAGAATCTCCAGTTTACAGTGTGAACTCTTCAGTCCAGCACAAAGCTGCTCCACTCCTGAATTCTGCAGGTCATTATTATTCATCTCCAGCTCTCTCAATGAGTTTTCTGTTTGTAGAACTGATGTGAGAGATTTGCAAGACTTTTCAGTGATACCACAGCCAGATAGTCTGTAAAAGAGTAAATACAGTAAATAATGTAGTTCAGTCAGAGGATGATGAATTAAAAGATCTGAACTGCTAATAAAAATGCAAAGAAGAGCTTGAAAGGTCTGGAACACACTGATACATTTTCAGCCTTTTAATTTTACAAACACAGCAACATTTCAACACTACTGTGTCTTCATCAAAAACAAAATGGACAAAGACATGACAAATAACATTCATTAGCATCCTAAGACATGTGACCAAATAATGGATGGTTGGTTCATAAATCAGTGAATGGCAGTTACCATAATCAGAGTCCAAATATCAAAATATCCCACCCCTAACACCATAACAGGAAACAGAACAACATAGATCTCATTCAATGTTTCACAAATACAAACACACTAATATACAAACAGAAAATATTGTTGGAAGACATGCAGAGTAGTGATTATGGAGGAATAAACACTGCAGTATTGATTATGGAAGAATAAACACCGCAGTAGTGATTATGGAGGAATAAACACTGCAGTAGTGATTATGGAGGAATGAACACTGCAGTAGTGATTATGGAGGGATAAACAACGCAGTATTGATTGGACAGAATACAGACAGCATAATCTTTTACTAGTGTTTACATTCCTGTGCTCACACTATGAGTCACTGATCATGAAACATTCTCCTCTGCCGTTGCTTTTCCCAGTGAGGTCCTGAGTTCTGTCTCTGTGGTGCACCGAGAATCCCGGAGGCTTTCACCATCAAGCTCTTCTGTCTTTTCTCTCTTCTGCTGTCTTCTTACTAAAGAAGGTTGCCATGTCAATAGCATTACTCTTTCTCTTCATCCTGGTTGTTTTCTGTCTCTCTATACTAACTGTAAACGAACAAGCAGGAGTATTTTATATTCTAGCCAGTTCCTTAGATTTACAGAAGCTAACATTAGCGTCATTAGCTTTATTACAGTACATCAGGCACCCAGTGTGACACACACACACACGCACACACACTCACACACTTCACTCCTTCTCTCCTCCTAATCTCCTGATTACTGATTACTGTGTCTTGTTTGTCTCTTTCTTTCTCTCTTGTAATTAAGTCCACAGGTTCACTCGTCCAGTGCTGAACATTGTTCCTCACTACTGTGTTCAGATGTCCTGAGTTTACTGTCAGCTGTCTGCTCAGTTTCTCTCTCTGTTGACTTGACGTCTTCTACCATCACTGTTCTATTTTTGTTTGATGTCTCTGGCTTGATGAAAAATTAGCAGCCAACATTCACTCCTAAGTCAAGCTAATATGACATTAGTGTGAGGTATCTAGGTGTAGTAACCAACAATATACTGTAACTTGGCAAGCTTAAGGTTACTAATATTAGCCAGCTACATGTTTCATAAAAACACCTGTGGAGAGAGATCATAGGTTTATCTTAAGTAATAACCAATAAACTTTTCAGTTCTATTGAATGAATATTAAATTGTCGCGTTCTTTCCTCCAGCACGGCTGTCAGTTCAGCTCATCTCAGCATTTGTTGAACACATGGTGTAAATCATAATGAGAACAGGGTCCCCCACCCAAAAACACAAGGGAATCATATGTGCTTGTAAAAGTGTCCTGTAATGTGAAAATCTTACATTAGAACACTTCATTTTACCACACTGTTGTTTGGAGTTTCTGAATCTATTCATCCTGTAATACATTTCGCAAAATTTCTGCTCTCAGGTGACCAAAAATGCAGCTTGTGGAGAAAATGCCAAAGCGCCTAGTTGAAGCAGCATTGTAATAAATACACCTGTACATGTGGACAAGGACTCATCTGGGTCTTCTCTTTACAATGTTATATTTCTCTTCTAGACTTGAAAATCTGCTCATGCATCACAAATGTAACTCTTTGTCTCCACAGTGTGGTCATTTAATGAAATGTACTAAGGTTTCAACAGAAAACTATATTTAGAAATATTTAAAGAAGAGAACTTTATAATGTAATATTAAAGTGTATATTTCCTTGCATTGCCTTGCCTGACAATGTTTGTTTAATACTGTACTATAAGGGAGCTGACACTGACCTTTTTAAAATGCCTCTTTATTTACATTCAAAAATAGTCACAGAAACTCACCTGAGAATCTCCAGTTTACAGTGTGAACTCTTCAGTCCAGCACAGAGCTGCTCCACTCCTGAATTCTGCAGGTCATTATTATTCATCTCCAGCTCTCTCAGTGAGTTTTCTGTTTGTAGAACTGATGTGAGAGATTTGCAAGACTCTTCATTGAGACCACAGCCAGATAGTCTGTAAAAGAGTAAATACAGTAAATCATGTAGTTCAGTCAGAGGATGATGAATTAAAAGATCTGAACTGCTAATAAAAATGTAAAGAAGAGCTCGAAAGGTCTGGAACACACTGATACATTTTCAGCCTTTTAATTTGACAAACACAGCAACATTTCAACAGTACCGTGTCTTCATCAAAGACAAAATGGACAAAGACATGACAAATAACATTCATTAGCAACCTAAGACAGGTGACCAAATAATGGATGGTTGGTTCATAAGTCAGTGAATGGCAGTTACCATTATCAGAGTCCAAATATCAAAATATCCCACCCCTAACACCATAACAGGAAACAGAACAACATAGATCTCATTCAATGTTTCACAAATACAAACACATTAATATACAAACAGAAAATATTGTTGGAAGACATGCAGAGTAGTGATTATGGAGGAATAAACACTGCAGTAGTGATATTGGAGGAATAAACACTGCAGTATTGATTATGGAAGAATAAACACTGCAGTAGTGATAATGGAGGAATAAACACCGCAGTAGAGATTATGGAGGAATGAACATTGCAGTAGTGAATATTAGTCTATGAACGCTGCAGTTGTAATGATGGTGGGATGAACACTGAATTAGTGATTATGGAGGAATGGACAGAATGCAGACAGCATAATCTTTTACTAGTGTTTACATTCCTGTGCTCACACTTTGAGTCACTGATCATGAAACATTCTCCTCTGCCTTTGCTTTTCCCAGTGAGGTCCTGAGTTCTGTCTGTGTGGTGCACCAAGAATCCTGGAGGCTTAATAGCTGAGTCAGGGACCCCATCAGTCAGTCAGGTGTGTGTGAGGCAGACCCCATCAGTTAGTCAGGTGTGTGTGAGGCAGACCCCATCAGTCAGTAAAGTGTGTGTGAGGCAGACCCCATCAGTATGTCAGGTGTGTGTGAGGCAGACTCCATCTGTCAGTCAGGTGTGTGTGAGGCAGACCCCATCAGTCAGTCAGTTCTGCTTCTCTCTCACACACACAGATAATAGTTCTTTCTCTCTAACAGACAGAAATATTCTGTCTCTCTCTCTCTCTCTCTCTATTTCTCACACACACACACACACACTCACAGATAATAGTTCTGTAACTCTCTCTCTCTCTCTCTCACACACACACACACAATAGTTCTGTCTCTCTCTCCCTCTCTGACACACACATACACAAAAACAGATAATAGTTCTGTAACTCTCTCTCTCTCACACACACACACACACACACACAAGTTTCAGTTGAGGTGAAGCATTATAAACAGTAAATGAAACATACTTGTGTCAATCTGTATAATAAATAAGATTTCAAACAAGTAGTTATATTGGTCCTGAACTAAACAATGTGAGGTCTGGTTTACTGTGTATAAACAGTAGTCATATTGGTCCTGAACTAACCAGTGTGAGGTCTGGTTTACTGTGTATAAAAGTAGTTATATTTGTCCTGATCTAAACAGTGTGAGCTCTGGTTTACTGGCTGGCAAATAATTTTAGCACCAAATGTCCAGTTGAGGCCTGCAGAACATATTTATTGGGGGGACAGATGGGACCAGTGAACATCTTGTGGTGACACATTAAAATGGCTTCACAGCACAAAGGAATTTCAGGGTACACAAGTTAATACAGTGGTAAAACCACTATTATAGTGTGTAATAAACTACATACTGTTTAATTCCTTACCAGATTATGATATTCACATGAGGTCAGTCAGGGTATCATTAATTAACCCATAAGATTACAATTTGAATGAATCATCACCAATATATCAAGGGTGTGGGTTACATAAACATAAATATTATTACCTGAGAAAGGTTTCATTTCTTTTCCAGCACTTAATATTTTATATCACTTACAAGTATCTTCCATTCTTTGATTCATCCCCTCGAAAAAGGTTGTATTTCAAGATTCCAAAAATTCTACTTGTAGTTATAATTCTACATTTAGTTATAATTCTACAAATGGTTATATTTCTACATGTAGTTATATTGCTACATTTGGTTATAATTCTGCATGTGATTATAATTCTACGTGTGATTATATTTCTATGTGTGGTTATAATTCTCAGTGTATCTGAATTATGTAGTATCAAATGATGAATTATGGGTGCAGAAATGTCTGATCTAAAGTTCTGATGTAATTACAAAACACCACACACACACACACACACACACACACACACGCGCACACACACACACACACACACACTCGCTACTTCATACAACTAATTTATTCACTAAAATCAACCATTTACATTAACACAAAAAAACAACTAAAGTCAGCAGACCTGTGGAGCTACAGTGAGAGTGGACACAGCCGACACTACAGCAGACCTGTGGGGCTACAGTGAGAGCGGACACAGCTGACACTACAGCAGACCTGTGGGGCTACAGTGAGAGCGGACACAGCTGACACTACAGCAGAGCTGTGGGGCTACAGTGAGAGCGGACACAGCTGACACTACAGCAGAGCTGTGGGGCTACAGTGAGAGCGGACACAGCTGACACTACAGCAGAGCTGTGGGGCTACAGTGAGAGCGGACACAGCTGACACTACAGCAGAGCTGTGGGGCTACAGTGAGAGCGGACACAGCTGACACTACAGCAGAGCTGTGGGGCTACAGTGAGAGCGGACACAGCTGACACTACAGCAGAGCTGTGGGGCTACAGTGAGAGCGGACACAGCTGACACTACAGCAGAGCTGTGGGGCTACAGTGAGAGCGGACACAGCTGACACTACAGCAGAGCTGTGGGGCTACAGTGAGAGCGGACACAGCTGACACTACAGCAGAGCTGTGGGGCTACAGTGAGAGCGGACACAGCTGACACTACAGCAGAGCTGTGGGGCTACAGTGAGAGCGGACACAGCTGACACTACAGCAGAGCTGTGGGGCTACAGTGAGAGTGGACACAGCTGGCTCTTCTGTCTCTGTCTGCTGTGTTCACTCTCTTCCATGTCCTCCTCCTGGACACTTTCACCATCAAGTTCTTCTGTCTTTTCTCTCTCCTGCTGTCTTCTTACTAAAGAAGGTTGCCATGGCAATAGCATTACTCTTTCTCTTCATCCTGGTTGCTTTCTGTCTCTCTATACTAACTGAAAACAAACAAGCAGGAGTATTTTATATTCTAGCAATTTCCTTAGATTTAAGGAAGCTAACATTAGCCTCATTAGCTTTGTTACAGTACATCAGGCACCCAGCGCACACACACACACACACACACACACACACACGCACACACGCGCACACACGCACACACGCACTTCACTCCTTCTCTCCTCCTAATCTCCTGATTACTGATTACTGTGTCTTGTGTGTCTTTCTTTCTCTCTTGTAATTAAGTCCACAGGTTCACTCGTCCAGTGCTGAACATTGTTCTTCACTACTGTGTTCAGATGTCCTGAGTTTACTGTCAGCTGTCTGCTCAGTTTCTCCCTCTGCTGACTCCACGTCATCTACCATCATTGTTCTATTTTAGTTTGATGTCTCTGGCTTGATGAAAAAATTAGCAGCCAACATTCACTCCTAAGTCAGGCTAATATGACGCTAGCGTGAGGTATCTAGGTGTAGTAACCAACAATATACTGTAACTTGGCAAGCTTAAGTTTACTAATATTAGCCAGCTACATGTTTCATAAAAACACCCGTGGAGGGAGATCACAGGTTTATCTTAAGGAATAACCAATAAACCTTTCAGGTCTATTGAATGAATATTAACTTGTTGAGTTCTTTCCTCCAGCCCGGCGGTCAGTTCAGCTCATCTCAACATGTGTTGAACACACCGTGTAGATCATAATGAGAACAGGGTCTCCCACCCATAAACGCAAGGGAATCGTGTGATTGTAAAAGTGTCCTGTAATGTGTCCAGAACCTCAATGGTTCAGCTTTAAATGTTTTAATTAAGATTTTAAGGGCTTGTATTTGCAGAGAGATTAGAATGACTGATGTTTACATTGTTTTCATACATAAACTAGATAAAATCACTCAGTGAAAATCTTACATTAGAACACTTCATTTTACCACGCTGTTGTTGGGAGTTTCTGAATATATTCATCCTGTAAGACATTTTGCAAAATTTCTGCTCTCAGGTGACCATAAATGCAGCTTGTGGAGAAAATGCCAAAGCGCCTAGTTGAAGCAGCATTGTAATAAATACACCTGTACGTGTGGACAAGGACTCATCTGTGTCTCCTCTTTACAATGTTATATTTCTCTTCTAGACTTGAAAATGTGCTCATGCATCACAAATGTAACTCTTTGTCTCCACAGTGTGGTCATTTAATGAAATGTACTGAGGTTTCAACAGAAAACTCTATTTAGAAATATTTAAAGAAGATAACTTTATAATATAAAAGTGTATATTTCCTTGCATTGCATTGCCTGGCAATGTTTGTTTAATACTGTACTATAAGGGAGTTGACACTGACCTTTTTAAAATGGCTCTTTATTTACATTCAAAAATAGTCACAGAAACTCACCTGAGAATCTCCAGTTTACAGTGTGAACTCTTCAGTCCAGCACAGAGCTGCTCCACTCCTGAATTCTGCAGGTCATTATTATTCATCTCCAGCTCTCTCAGTGAGTTTTCTGTTTGTAGAACTGATGTGAGAGATTTGCAAGACTCTTCCGTGAGACCACAGCCAGATAGTCTGTAAAAGAGTAAATACAGTAAATAATGTAGTTCAGTCAGAGGATGATGAATTAAAAGATCCGAACTGCTAATAAAAATGTAAAGAAGAGCTTGAAAGGTCTGGGACACACTGATACATTTTCAGCCTTATAATTTGACAAACACAGCAACATTTCAACACTACTGTGTCTTCATCAAAGACAAAATGGACAAAGACATGACAAATAACATTCATTAGCAACCTAAGACAGGTGACCAAATAATGGATGGTTGGTTCATAAATCAGTGAATGGCAGTTACCATAATCAGAGTCCAAATATCAAAATATCCCACCCCTAACACCATAACAGGAAACAGAACAACATAGATCTCATTCAATGTTTCACAAATACAAATACACTAATATAGAAACAGAAAATATTGTTGGAAGACATGCAGAGTAGTGAGTATGGAGGAACAAACACTGCAGTAGTGATTATGGAGGAATAAACACTGCATTAGTGATTATGGAGTAATGAACACTGTAGTATTGATTATGGAGGAATGAACATTGCAGTAGTGAATATTAGTGTATGAACACTGCAGTAGTAATGATGGTGGGATGAACACTGCAGTAGTGATTATGGAGGAATAACAGAATTCAGAGAGCAGAATCTTTTATTAGTGTTTACATTCCTTTGCTCACACTATGAGTCACTGATCATGAAACATTCTCCTCTGCCTTTGCTTTTCCCAGTGAGGTCCTGAGTTCTGTCTTTGTGGTGCACCGAGAATCCTGGAGGCTTAATAGCTGAGTCACGGACCCCATCAGTCAGTCAGGTGTGTGTGAGGCAGACCCAAGTCAGTCAGTCAGGTGTGTGTGAAGCAGACCCCAGTCAGTCAGTCAGTCAGGTGTGTGAGAGGCAGACCCCATCAGTCAGTCAGGTGTGTGTGAGGCAGACCCCATCAGTCAGTCAGGTGTGTGTGAGGCAGACCCCATCAGTCAGTCAGGTGTGTGTGATGCAGACCCCATCAGTCAGTTAAGTGTGTGTGAGGCAGTCCCATCAGTCAGTTAAGTGTGTGTGAGGCAGAACCCATCAGTCAGTTAAGTGTGTGTGAGGCAGAACCCATCAGTCAGTTAAGTGTGTGAGGCAACTATCTCATGTCTGCTGTTGACATGAAATGTGTCCCTGGAGTTTGTCCTTCATGGACTGTATGTGTGCCCTAAAATACTGGGGAGAGGAGGATGGTTCACATGTTTCAATTGGATCAGAACTTTGACTCTCTTCTACATTGCTTGTGTGAGGACTCAAGGACAACTAACTTTTTGTACAAAAGAACTGATACGGTCAGTTTCACAACTGTGCTTACATGCATTGGAGTAGAGCCAAATACTAAAACTTTCTGAAATTCAAGAAAAAACTTTAAACTGATCAGACAATTTATGCTGATTATATGATTTGTAAAGAAAAGCATTGTATTAAACTTGAGAGAAATGCAAAACAATCATTTTCACTAGTGGTCTGAGATATTGGTCCCACTGTATGTGAGAAACAGTAGTAGCCTGCTACAGTTTTAGGTGAGTGACAGTAGTAACAGCATTAGCTTCTGGGAGACTCACTGCATGTAGTCATATTAACACCTACACCTTTCTAATGTCCCCAATCACCATCATCGGCTCTAAAGAAAACCCATGATAAAGTTTGAAAACTGCCATCAGTGTGAAATATATACATGTATGTATGTATGTATGTATGTATGTATGTGTGTGTGTGTGTGTGTGTGTGTGTGTGTGTGTGTGCACATGTGTACACGTGTGTACACACTGGTCATGCTCATCCTTATACATTTTTCTCTGTATTGGTCAGTAGTGGTTGAACTGTAATGTTGGTCAAAAAGCTGAACTGATAGTTCATATTTAAACCCTTTTGTATGTTACACTGTGTGGTGTGGTGTGTGTGTGTGTGTGTGCATGCATGCATGCGTGTGTACACACTGATAGTTCATACTTGAACACTTCTGTATGTTACACCGCAGCACATTTTCTGTCTGTTTCACTAAGAGTGTGAACTATAAACACTGTTGACCACTGTTTTAAATGTAGGACCATTCTCAACACACAGACACACAACTACCCATGACATCAAATATCATTTCACCATCATTAATACATTTAGACTAATGAATCACTGGACAGTGTTACTACATTCCAATGTTCCACAACTTTATGGTTTAACTTAAGCACCTGGTGTTGGAGCCTTCAATCACCTACATGTGCTTTAATGTAGGATCTCTCTATCCTGCTCTCTCTCTAATGTTCTCTCTCACTCTCCTTTTCATTTTTCACAGAAGACCTTCTGAGTCAAGAACATCCACTGCCTGCTACACCCACAGTTCATCTCTAAATGAAAATACTCACATGGCTTTTCTGGATGCTTTGACCATTGGCAGCAGTCTCAGTAGACATTCCTCTGATGGGTCATATTTCCTCAGGTCAAACTCATCCAGCTCCTCTTCAGAGTTCAGCAACACAAACACCAGAGCTGACCACTGAGCAGGAGACAGTCTGGCTCCATGGAGACTACTGTTACCTCCTCTGCTCAGGTATGTTTGGACTTCCTGCACTAGAGAATGATCATTCAGTTCATTCAGACAGTGGAACAGATTGATGGATTTCTCTGTAGAGGGACTGTCACTGATCTTGTCCTTGATGTACTTGACTGTTTCCTCTTTGCTGTGAGAGCTGCTTCCTGTCTGTGTCAGTAGGCCTCGTAAGAGAGTCTGATTGGACTCCAGTGAGAGACCCAGAAGGAAGCGAAGGAAAAGGTCCAGGTGTCCATTTTGACTCGTTAAGGCCTTGTCCACTGCACTGTTGAGGAAGACAGACATTGGGGTTTTGAAAATACTGAAATATCCAGGGTGTTTCTGTTGTAGCACATTGGTGTTGGTGGAGATGAAGGAAATAAACACATATAAAGCAGCCAGAAACTCCTGAACACTCAGATGTACAAAGCTGAACACCTTCCCCAGCTGTAGCTCAAACTCCTCTCTGAAAATCTGAGTGCACATTCCTGAATACACTGTCATTTCTCTGACATCTATGCCACTGTTTCTCAGGTCTTCCTCATAGAAGATCAGGTTGCCTTTTTCTAGCTGTTGGAAAGCCAGTTTTCCCAGTGCCAAAACATGTTCTCTCATGTGACGTGGGTAAGTGGGACGTTTTTGTCCTTTCATACTTTGTCCATACTTTTGATCCTTGTGTCTGAGCTGAAAGATCAGGAAGTGTGTGAACATCTGAGTCAGAGTGTTGGGGATCTCTCCACTCTCTGCTTCACCCAACATTCTCGCTAAAACAGTGGCTGCAATCCAACAGAAGACTGGAATGTGGCACATGATGTAGAGGCTTTTTGACGACTTCATGTGTGTGATGATTCTATTGGCCAGGCCCTGATCACTGATTCTCTTCCTGAAATATTCCTCTTTCTGTGGTTCACTGAACCCTCTTACCTCTGTTACCTGGTCAACACACTCAGGAGGGATCTGATTGGCTGCTGCTGGTCGAGAGGTTATCCAGAGGAGAGCAGAGGGAAGCAGATTCCCCTTGATGAGGTTTGTCAGCAGCACATCCACTGAGGTTGATTCTGTTACATCCCTCAATCTCTCATTGTTCTGGAAATCTAGAGGAAGTCTACACTCATCCAGACCATCAAAGATGAACAGAATTTTGTAGCTGGTATAATGTTTAGGTTTTAATTCACATGTTTCTGGGAAAAAGCAATGAAGAAGCTCCACCAGACTGAACTTTTTTTCCTTCAGCAAATTCAGCTCCCTAAAAGGAAGTGGGAATATTAAGAGAACATCCTGATTTACATTTCCTTCAGACCAGTCCAGTATGAACTTCTGCACAGAGACCGTTTTGCCAATTCCAGCCACTCCTTTAGTCAGCACAGTTCTGATGGCTTTGTCTTGTCCTGGTAAGGGTCTAAAGATGTCACTGCATTTGATGGGTATCTCCTGTGTTGCTGGTCTCCTGGATGCTGTCTCAATCTGTCTCACCTCATGCTCATTACTGACCTCTCCACTCCCTCCCTCTGTGATGTAGAGCTCAGTGTAGATCTCATTCAGAAGTGCTGTGGTTCCCTGCTGTGAGATTCCTTCATGAATCCTCTGACATTTTTCCCTCAGTTTGGATTTGAGCTTTCTGTGGCAACCAGGGGCCAGTTCTGATAAAAGAGGAAGACAACAGAACACATGCTAATCTCTTTTAGATTCAGATTCATTCATAAAAGACTCATTACAGGAGTTACAGGAAAAGAGATAAACAGATTATTATAAATAGATTGTTTATTCCTGCTAGATTGGGCATGAAACATCCAGTGGTAAATCTTAGTCAATTCAGGGACTGACAGCCTTAGATTTCAAGATTTCAATGGACATTGTATTATACATTATTTTGTTGATAATATTTACTGGTTATCAATAGCACTGAATGGTCAGTAGTTAGAAATCAGCTGAGGTTCCACCACACACACAAGGAGTGTGGGGGGAAACAACCTGTGATCTGTGAGATAGGACCTGTGTTCCAATCTCAGTTCCAAAGAATAAAGTGACACTTTATTTTAAGTGATGCTTTTAACATTAAATAGTGTCTGACCACTTGAACTATTCCACGTGAGTAAACTTGATTGCAATTGTATCCAAACTCTCATATGATTCATTCATGAACATATACTTGGATACTTGGGGGGGGGGGGGGGTGTATGTGGACATAGAAAAAAATTTTTTTACATCTGCCAGTGATTTGTGGTCAAATCTCATTGGTCAAATTAAATCTCAGCCCTAAAGAATAACAATGTATCCGCAAAACGTCAGCATTCTGCAAACACATGACACATAGTCCAGCAGTTAATGTACTGGACTAACAATCAGAAGGTTGTCAGTTCAAGCCCCACCACTACAAAGTTGCCACTGTTGGGCACATGAGCAAGACCATTAACCCTCAATTGCTTGAATTGTACTCACAATTGTAAGTATTTATTTTCCTTCATTAAAAGCACCTGCTAAATGTAATAATGTCATGACCCAAAACTCTTACTGCTCAGTAGTGTGTTAGCAAGGTTTGTCTGGTTCATTTTCCTCAGGACGTGCAGTGTGATCTCCAGCGCCCCCTCTCTGACACTGCTCTGATCCTCCTCATCCTCCACCTGTCTCTCAGTGCATGCTGGGTAATCTGAGCTCAGTAGATTCTTAAATCTCTTCAGCTCATTCTTCACCAGAGAGATGATTTTGTCCTCCAGCTCCTGAATAAACAGTATCAGTAAGACTAGTGTTATATACAGATCTTTTTAACACATAATAATCCATTAAACAGAAGAGAGGACTGAACTGAGGGGGATTGGGTGGTCATGTGGACATTATGGTTTATAAAAGAACATAAGCATCACATTAACTGAGCTGTATCTTAAAGTTTAAATATTAGTTCATTTTATAAAGTTATAATAGTAGTTTGTGAAGTTTGAGTTTCGTTCATTATCAGTTAAATTACAAAAAGCCATTAAAGTAAAACATGAACCAGTAAACCACAGAGTATCATCATGATCTGTGATCCAAACACACTCTAATGATAAAGACCCTTCCCCCTCACACACACACACACACACACACACACACACACACACACACACACACACACACACACACACACTTACACACACACACACACACACTCACACACACACACACACACACACACACACACACACACATATACACACACATATATATATACACATACACACACACACACACACACGCGCACACACACACACGCGCACACACACACACACACACACACACACTCACACACACACTCACACTCACACTCACACACACACACACACACACACTTACACACCTTGAACACTGACTCCAGCTTTTCTTTATAAATGTTTTCATGCTTCTTCTGGCCACTGTGGACAAACAAAACAAATACTTTAATGGATAATCTACAGTTTATAAACATGAATCCAAGTGAAATTCATGGTTGTGTACATGATGCTGATGATGATGTGATACATGGCTTCAACCCAAACACTGTACTGACAGTACAGCAGAATAACCAGAGAAGCTTCCCCTGGCCCTCACTCTGGTGATGTAGAATAATGTTTATGTGAATGGTGCTTCACCAGTTACTGGGAAATGAACACAAGAAAATGAACACTGGAACAAACAATTATATGCACCCCATCCACACAGAACAGAGGGCACCAGAACAGAGAGAGAGAGAGAGAGAGAGAGAGAGAGAGAGAGAGAGAGAGAGAGAGAGAGAGAGAGAGAGAGAGAGAGGTGTAACAGAGCGGCTATGGGGCAGCAGGCAGGATAATCGGGGTGAAGCGTCCTGACAGGATGTGTCCATGGTGGACACTATTAGAACTATCAGATACTAACCAAGAACCAGGGTGAGGGTTCATAAAGAAAGCTGTTACTCTAACAGTTCTCTGTATGTGTGTGTGTGTGTGTGTGTGTGTGTGTGTGACATTATTCTACTTTCCAAAGATTGGGTGTATTGTATTTATATTCTGTGTCCCAAACCTGTTATGCAATATTCAGTGTTCATGCTGGAATCCTTCTCTCGGTAACAGATGAGTAAAGTGTTTTCTCTGGTCTAGATGGTGGTGTGATTCTAGAGAGTTTGTCCATCCTGTGACTGAGGGAGATCCTCTGACTCTACACTGTTTACTTCACCCCACTATCACATCACACCTCAGATCTGATTTATATAAAGATGGATCACTCATCCAGACCCAGACTGCAGGAGAAATGACCATCCATACTGTCTCAAAGTCAGATGAGGGTGTCTACTACTGTAAACACCCAGAGAGAGGAGAGTCACCACACAGCTGGGTCTCAGGGGTCAGAAAAAAGTGAATTTAAATGTTTCTTAACAACCAACTTAAAAGACAGCATAGATCAAACATGTAAGAAATAATTTTGTGATTCATGTGCTTTGTTCAGTTCCCATGAGATCAGCTGGTGATTCCTCCTCTCTTGGTTGGTTTGGCTGTGGGACAGAGTTTGGTCCTGTTCCTCATTTTACTGAACCTGCTGTGGTGCTACAAAACCAACACAGGTCTGAGATCAGCTGCGGATCATTTATGAATACTTTAAATGTTGTTTTCGTATGATACACATCATGAAACCTGTTTACAGTATTAAAACATGTTTCGTTTATTTCCATGTTGCCCTGGTGCAGAATCTCTGTGTCGCTGTACTGGGAATCAGTCACACATCAATCAGACATCAGATCAGACCCAGAGAGAGTCAGGAGGTGAGGGGAGTCAGTCACACCACTGCACACTGCTCAGACCATGAACCTCTAACAACTTTATTAACAAGTAAAGCTTTAACTTCTCTAAGCCAATTTAACTCATCTTTCATCACTTGTGATTTGTTCCCTACTGTGTCCAATAATCTTTCAGTTTGGTAGTTACGATTTATTTTTCTTTTAAAGCCAAAAACTGCCCACATATATGACAGATATTAGGGTTTCTAAAGATCAAATCATTCTTTAAAAACATTTTTTGACTTCTTCTTTTGTGATGGTTTTGAACAGTAGGAGATGGGAAATGATTCTTGCAGATTGTGTCAGTGAGGCTGTACCATCTTTGTGGTTAGAAAGGTGAAGGAATGTTTCTTCCCTCTGACATTGTGTGGTATGGCTGGGGGTCTCCAGTACCACAGACTCCACAGCAAAGTTACATGCCTGGCTGGAGTTAACTGATATGGGATACTAGCTAAACTTACCCTTTCTGCAACGTCTTTATTACCCCAGTCTGTCTGTGTCCTGTGTGGTTCTTTATTACCCCAGTCTGTTTGCGTCCTGTGCGGTTCTTTATTACCCCAGTCTGTCTGTGTCCTGTGTGGTTCTCCATTACCCCATTTGGTCTGTGTCCTGTGTGGTTCTTTATTACCCCATTCGGTCTGTGTCTTGTGTGGTTCTTTATTACCCCAGTCTGTCTGTGACCTGTGTGATTCTTTATTACCCCAGTCTGTCTGTGTCCTGTGTGGTTCTTTATTACCCCAGTCTGTCTGTGTCCTGTGTGGTTTTTTTATTACTCCAGTCTGTCTGTGTCCTGTGTGGTTCTTTATTACCCCAGTCTGTCTGTGTCCTGTGTGGTTCTTTATTACCCTAGTCTGTCTGTGTCCTGTGTGGTTCTTTATTACCCCAGTCTGTCTGTGTCCTGTGTGGTTCTTTATTACCCCAGTCTATCTGTCTCCTGTGTGGTTCTTTATTACCCCACTCTGTTTGTGTCCTGTGTGGTTCTCTATTACCCCAGTCTGTCTGTGTCCTGTGTGGTTATTTATTACCCCAGTCTGTCTGTGTCCTGTGTGGTTATTTATTACCCCAGTCTATCTGTGTCCTGTGTGGTTCTCTATTACCCCAGTCTGTCTGTGTCCTGTGCGGTTATTTATTACCCCAGTCTGTCTGTCTCCTGTGTGGTTCTTTATTACCCCAGTCTGTCTGTGTCCTGTGCGGTTCTTTTTACCCCAGTTGGTCTAATAAATGTCCTCAGCAATTGTATCCTGACGTCTCATCCACCTGCATGTAACAGTTTCTAAAACTAATGAGACCAGAACCACCACTATTGCTTTACTATAGTGTCAGTATCACAGAACTGGACTGTCCCACCTGTTCAGGTAAGCAGGACCTCCTAGATGGACCCAAACACATATGAGGTTGGACAGGGAAGGGGACAAAAGAGGTAAAACACAACTGAACAGGAAACCAACAACTGAGAGGGTTTGACCTGAAGGAGTGGGTGAGCAAGACCACACTGTTCTACCCCCTACACTACTGGGAAGAAGGAGTGAGGAGTGAAGGAGTGATGGGAGTGAAGGAGTGATGGAGAGTGAAGAGGAGTGAAGGAGTGAAGGGAGTGATGGGAGTGGTGGGAGTGAAGGAGTGGGTGAGCAAGACCACACTGTTCTACCCCCTACACTACTGGGAAAAAGGAGTGAGGAGTGATGGAGTGATGGGAGTGATGGGGAGTGATGGGGAGTGATGGGATTGAAGGAAGTGATGAGGAGTGATGAGAGTGAAGGTAGTGATTGGTGGAGACATAACAGGTGTTTTTTCTCTTTAATAGTAAAAACAATCAGAAGAGTTCAGCAGTGAAGGGATGTTTAAGGGCCAGAAATCCCTCAGCCACTTGTCTGGTCCAACCTTATTAGTTTGAGCTGTAGAATAGTGCTATTGTTTACTGGGGTATTATTGTTGTATTATTGGGGGAACTTCAATCCCTCACACACTGGGAGGAACAAATCTACCCCAATTATGAAAGAATCTGAGTGTGTAATGTGTCACTCACCGTAGGACTGAGGTCACAGGTCCACTGCTGAATACAAGAGGCTCATTCATGGACACATCACTCTTCATAGACACACAGCTGGGTGCTGGATTTGCTGCTCTCTCACTCCTCCTCCTGATGATATTGAATAGTGAAAATAAATCACATTAGTGAACAACCAATTATACCCA
>NC_137497.1:8606220-8651220 GCF_041902795.1 Electrophorus electricus
ATCACACCTGTCCTTCAGCAACTACAGAAACATACCACACACACACACACACACACACGCATCACACCTGTCCTTCAGCAACACAAACATACCACGCGGACACACGTCCTTCAGCAAGACAAGTGAACTACACACACACACACACACACCTGTCCTTCAGCAAGTACACAAACATACCACACACACACACACATCACACACACACACACACACACACACACACACACACACACATCACACCTGTCCTTCAGCAACAGAAACATACCACACACACACAGAAATCAAACCTGTCCTTCAGGAACTACACAAACATACCACACACACATCACACCTGTCCTTCAGCAAGTAAAACACCACACACACACACACACACACGCGCAACACACCTATCCTTCAGCAACACAAACGAACCGCACACACACCACACTTGTACTTCAGCAACTACACCAATAATACATCTGTCCTTCAATAAAACAAACACCTGTTCTTCAGCAATACAAACATACAACATAGACATCACACCTGTCCTTCAGCAACTAAAAAAACATACCACACACACACACACAATCACACCTTCAGCAACTACAAAAACATACCACACACACACACACACACACACACACACACAAACACACATCACACCTGTCCTTCAGCAACACAAACATACCACGCGCACACACATGCACGTCCTTCAGCAAGAGAAATGAACCACACACACACACACACACACACACACACACACACACCTGTCCACACCCACACACACAAACATCACACCTGTTCTTCAGCAAAACAAACATACCACACACACACACACACACCTGTCCTTCAGCAACTAAAGAAACATACCTCACACCTGTCCATACACACATCACACCTGTCCTTCAGCAACACAAACATACCACGCGCACACACATGCACGTCCTTCAGCAAGAGAAATGAACCACACACACACACACACACACACACACACACACACACACACCTGTCCACACCCACACACACAAACATCACACCTGTTCTTCAGCAAAACAAACATACCACACACACACACACACCTGTCCTTCAGCAACTAAAGAAACATACCTCACACCTGTCCATACACACATCACACCTGTCCTTCAGCAACACAAACATACCACACACACACATAACACCTGTCCACACACACACACACACACACACACCACACCTGTCATTCAGCAACTACTCAAACATCAACCATACCACGCGCACACACGTCCTTCAGCAAGACAAATGAACCACACACACACACACACACACACACACACAATCACACCTGTCCTTCAGCAACTACAGAAACATACCACACACACACACACACACACACACACACGCATCACACCTGTCCTTCAGCAACACAAACATACCACGCGGACACACGTCCTTCAGCAAGACAAGTGAACTACACACACACACACACACACCTGTCCTTCAGCAAGTACACAAACATACCACACACACACACACATCACACCTGTCCACACACACACACACACACACAATCACACCTGTCCTTCAGCAACTACAGAAACATACCACACACACACACACACGCATCACACCTGTCCTTCAGCAACTACAGAAACATACCACACACACACACACACACACACATCACACTTGTCCTTCAGCAACTACACAAACATACCACACACACACACACTTGTCCTTCAGCAAGACAAACACCACACACACACACACCACACCTGTCCTTCAGCAACACAAACACCACACACACACACACCACACCTGTCCTTCAGCAAGACAAACATATCACACTTGTCTTTCAGCAACTACACAAACATACCACACACACACACCACACTTGTCCTTCAGCAAGACAAACATACCACACACACACACACACACATCCTTCAGGAACACACACACCACACCTGTCCAACAACACAAACATACCACACACACACACACACACACAATCACACCTGTCCTTCAGCAACTAAAAAAACATACCACACACACACACACACACACACACACACACACACACACACACACATCACAACTGTCCTTCAGCAACTAAAAAAACATACCACACACACACACACACACACACACACACACACACCCTTCAACAACACAATCATACCACGCACACACACACACATCACACCTGTCTTTCAGCAACTACAGAAACATACCACACACACACCTATCCTTCAGCAAGACAAACGAACCACACACACACTCACGCAAACAGAAACTAGAACAGCACTGATAGTAGAACTTGGTTTAAATATGAAGAGGAAGTGGCAACAGATGAAGGGGAGAATAACTAGAACTTCTAACTAATAAGTGGGAGATGGAGAGCAGGGGAATGACTGAGGATGAGTGACAGGGATTAGTGTGTGTGTGTGTGTGTGTGTGTGTGTGTGTGTGTGTGTGTGTGTGTGTGTGTGTGTGTGTGTGTGTGTGTGTGTTTGGCTGGGTAGCTCTCTCACTCCACCTCCTGATGATATTAAATACTGAAATATTAAATCAGCTGGGTGCTGGAGGCTCTGCTCTCTCTACCCTGATGAAGATGAGGAAAGTGTTGAGTAATTACATCCTTCACTACATCTCATTTATCCTGAATATTCCCTCTTCCTGTTTCCTCAGATTAAGTGCTGATGGAAAGCTCCTCACTGTGGGTTGGCAGTTCCTCCTCCACTGCTGGAGTTATGAGGCTCCATCATGGAGTTGTTCCTCTTCACACACACACAGCTGGACACTGGAGATGCTGCTCTCTGCTCCCTGTCAACAGTTCACACACTGAATCAATGCCTGATAAACCTCACATTAACATATTAAAAATAAAAATCATGATATCAAACATGAAGCAAAAAATAAGAAATATAAAAATACAGATATATAATATATAGCTATATAGATATACAGATATATAAAAATACAGATATATAAAATAAAATAAAGATTTAAGCAACACAATGTGCAATATATGTGTATGAGAACAAGTTTTGTTGTATGCGATATATATATATATATATATATATATATATATATATATATATATATATATATATATATATAATGTGTCCGTGTGTGTGTGTTTACATATACTGTAATAGCCCATATATGTGCACTCTGTTTTAAAGCATAGGCAACTTGACCATCAACGGCTAAAGCATCAAATAACCCCAAATATCCAGCACCAGTACTTAACACACCCAATGACAAAGAAATTCAAGTGTAAATTCATCATCATATTGAGAGACCTGCGATGTAGTTATACTAGTGTGTTCATCCATGCAGTCTTCTCCAGAACTGTAGGTGGCAGTGCAGAGCCAACTGTAACCCCTGAAAAAGCAGAGAATTACATTCTGACACCCATCACTTATGACTGTCCACTAAATTCGAGAGGTGCAAATCGACACTGTAAAGGTCCAACATGCACAACAGGAAGAGGAGCAACCGCGTCATTTCTAGCACACACACACACACACACACCAGAGACAATGAGTCAAATATAAACCCAGGCTGTGTCTGTAATGGTCCCCTCACTCACTCACTCACATTCCCCCACACAGACGGGTCTATATAGAACAGGGTCTATAAGACAACAGACAGAATGTATCAACACTAGTCTGTGATGGAAATATAAAACTGTGACCTCACAGAAACTATCTGGAACATAAAGTGGTGCAGTCACAACACATTGAAGTAAGACACTTTAGTGAGGAAACAGTGGTAGAAGTCCTGTCAACATGTCTGTTATATGCCCATAATTAGTGTACATCAGTAGTTCACTACAGTTACAGTACACTATAGGTGTGGTATCTTTGTCCTTAATCAGTGTACATCAGTAGTTCACTACAGTTACAGTACACTATAGGTGTGGTACCTTTGTCCTTAATCAGTGTACATCAGTTCACTACATTTACAGTACACTATAGGTGGTGGTATCTTTGTCCTTAATCAGTGTACATCAGTTGTTCACTACATTTACAGTACACTATAGGTGTGGTATCTTTGTCCTTAATCAGTGTACATCAGTAGTTCACTACATTTACAGTACACTATAGGTGGTGGTATCTTTGTCCTTAATCAGTGTACATCAGTAGTTCACTACATTTACAGTACACTATAGGTGTGGTAACTTTGTCCTTAATCAGTGTACATCAGTAGTTCACTACATTTACAGTACACTATAGGTGTGGTATCTTTGTCCTTAATCAGTGTACATCAGTAGTTCACTACATTTACAGTACACTATAGGTGTGGTATCTTTGTCCTTAATCAGTATACCTCAGTTGTTCACTACATTTACAGTACACTATAGGTGTGGTATCTTTGTTCTTAATCAGTGTACATCAGCTGTTCACTACATTTACAGTACACTATAGGTGTGGTATCTTTGTTCTTAATCAGTGTACATCAGCTGTTCACTACATTTACAGTACACTATAGGTGTGGTATCTTTGCCCTTAATCAGTGTACATCAGATCACTACATTTACAGTACACTATAGGTGTGGTATCTTTGTCCTTAATCAGTATACGTCAGTTGTTCACTACATTTTGTAACATTGAGTTGTAAGGAGGCGGACATGTGCGGAGAAGAGCAAGATTTATTAGGGGCAAATCCAAAATCATAGTCGTTAGGGTAGTCCAGGGTCATATTACCAACATGATCAATCAAAACACACAAAAGCAAACAGGGGAAACTCAGGGCTAAGAAACACGAAGGCTAGGACACGTGGAGTACAAACTTACGGGGATACAGACATGGGCTCTCAAAAACATTCAGACATTAAACCAATCAAACACAATGAACCTAACACACACATTCAAATAAACACAACCATTAAAATAAACAATATATAACCAAGACCAAGGCAACAAGACAGGGTTTAAATGTATGAACTAAACAAAACTAAAGAATGGAACTAAAATACACAAGACGGAAAACACGGAACAGGGAAGCTGGGAGGGAATAATCATGACACATTTACAGTACACTACAGGTGGTGGAGGGAAAGTGAGGCTTTGTGAAATATTGAGATGTTTGAAGCAGTTGTGTCGAAAATAGTTTCAAGGTTTCAAAAGTGTAGTAAAGACAACTGTAGGGAACTGGGATGACTGGCACAGGTTGGCTTTATACTGTGTTCAACCTGGTGTGTTGGCCAGACCACTTAAAGCCATACTGAGATCAAAGGTGTAATAACAGGCATGAACTTTGATGTTACAGAACTGTGAAGTAGAGAATAGGTTACCCAATATTATATGTTGTGAGATCAAATATGTGTCATCAATCTTTGGTCTAAGACACAAATACAGATATTACTTTAAATATCAATGTTGTTTGTAAATCACAACATGCACAATACACAAAAAAGGCTTTTACAGTCGATTGAAATGTCTATACTACGATTAATGTAACTGGTACTTGGGCCCCATCTAGCGGCAAATCTCTGGAACTGACTCAATGACTTGATAAAGAAATGCAGTGGCCACGACTAACATTGAAATCACTGATTCAACCTCCCAAACTCAAGGACTAATAGACAAAGGAAGTACAGCTGGTATGAAACACAGCCTTACCAGAGGAGAAATACACTAAAACATGAAAGTGAAACTAAACCTATATGGAAAGGCACAGGGAGTAACGTGCCTGCTTGTTAATAACTGTCAACTAACATTGTTTTTTCATCACAAAATATCAATATAAAAAGAAGATGCCTGACTTACATTTTATCAGTAACACAGAGTCTCTGGGTTTAACACAAACAGAGTTTTACTGTGTGGGAAACACTTAGCACCGCGATAGCTTTAGCCAATTATACTGGATTTAACTGGATAATTCACTAATATCTTTAGCCAATGATGCAGAGTTTAACTGGATAATCGACCAACATCTTCAGCCAATGACACAAAGTTTAACTGGATAATCAACCAATATCTTTAACCAATGACATAACGTTTAACTGGATAAGTATATTATAAGGAACAACAAAAGTAAATAATATTCACGCAAAATTCTTCCAGTACTTATGGGCCTTTTGAACAGAAACATTCTGAGTTTTGCTAACATCTTGATAATTCTATTCTGTGAAACAACAATGTCTAAACTATTTTGCCTAGATATTATTCTGGTGGGTTATACCAGGTTATTGATACATATGATCAATAAATATTTAAAAGAAATTACCATACAACAACCTGTTTCTGTTGTGTTCTGTAAGGCATTTCTAATTCTTGGCATTTCAGTTTCATGTATAAGACATGACATTTAGAAAGATAATCTATTAACAAAATGCCACTATGTTTACTGGGATAAATAACCACATGGGTTCTGTGGGTTTACATGAACTCTGTAGAATTCTGTGGCTTTGCATGAACTCTGTTGGGTTCTGTGGGTTCAGATGTGCTCTGTAATCTATGAAGTGCAGAACGATTTAATGAATTGTCTGTATGGAACAGGTTTCATAGTAAAATAAAGGAACAATGTCTCAACATTATATATTTATTATTATATTTATATTATAAAATATTAGTTGTTCTGCTGTTTTGGGGCTTCTTCTCTTCCCAAATTACCTCCTCAGTCTTGGAAAAGATTCATTCACATAGAACACATGTTGCTGGCATGCACAGGTGTTTTTACCATTATATAAATGTGTGGATATACAGCACATCACTCCTGTCAGTAAACCAGAGAATCTCTCTCTACACACACTTTCTATATATTAATGTCACTATATCTATCCTAACTACTGCTCACTGGATATCTCTCACTAGCCTATCAGTCAATATGTCCTATCAATAACCTTCTATCTAGACAACACTGAATCTCTCAGTCTCTCAAATTCTCTATTCTCACAAAACTCTCAAAGTTGGGGTGTGTTTTGTTGACTTATAAGTATTCACAGAGTTTGTGACTGAGACAGATGTGTGATCAGGTTTGTTTCAGACACTGTCAGTCAAAGACAGGAGCGGCAGGTTCTGTATGACACCTGTAAAAACACAAGCTTCGTTTAGTCGTGGTCACGTGACATGGCCGTTTTGAGCCACACTTCGGATCAGTGTTTCAAAACGCTGCGCTTCAGAAACTCCAAACAAGCTTAGAAACGCCAGTGTCGACCGTCCCATCCCAAGCTATAGTTAATAATACAAATAATTAACTATACAGGGAATCTGACCTGTCCACTGAGGATTTGGACAACACTACACAATAGCTGAAACTGAACAGAAAACTAACTGTAAAAAACTGACTTTACAGCAGCAACTTTGACTTTAGGCCAGAGGAGTTTCAGATGGGACCATTAGGAAATATCACTGACTAACTAAGACTTGTAATCGAGTTTTACAATAACTGACAATATATATCTGGCCCCTTTAAATTATTTTAAATATAGCTATGCAATCGTATTGAGCGTTAGCCATTTTAGTTGCGTAACTTCACCAGGACTTTTATCTTTACATTTAATCCACCTTTGGGTTGACCTACGAATTAACCTAAACACAGAACTATGTACTTACAAAACATGTTGCTTTAAACTGCACCGACATCGCATTTTTACAAATAGAATGAACTTACCGTGAAATATTTTTAAACGCTCAACCTTCCACAACGGCGACTGTTCAGAAAATACTTTCGTTTTCTTGAGAAAGGTGAGACTACAGGAACACCTGTGGGTAAGAGGAGGGCGGAGCACATGTCAATCATTTTCGACTGAAGACAATGACGCAATATTTTTATTAAGCCAATCAGCAGGCAAAGTTAGCTATCCGTTATTTTGCTGCAGCCAATCACTGTATACAGTCTATACAGCCAATGGCTTCACAGTCCCGCCTACACGGACTTGTTTTGCGGCTCCGCTGAGAGTAAATCTCCACTATGTCCGCACGTTGAAACACGTCGGAATTTAACAAACCACTTTGTAGATCTAACTTACAGATTACTGTAATTTAGATAATCAGCCTCACAATAAGCATGTAAGTGTGTGGACGTCCATAGCATGTTGTGCATATGACAAATAAAGAATCTTCTTAATGGCTGAATGCTGGACGTGTGTGTGTAAAAAATATTTGTTTACCTGTATTTGGTAAACCTGTATCAGAAAACTACATGAGGTACAGAAGACAGCCTGACAGTAAAAGAATAGCAGTAAATGTGTATTAGCATTGCAGGTTACATGACAGTTGATCATTTACATTTTATATTAAATAAATTCCATGGAGAGGAGATAAAGATACAAGACAACAGTAAGAATAAATAACAACTGCATCACTGGCAGTGCTCTTCCATTAGAAGAAGGAACCAAACATGTTCCTCATCATATGAAAACTGGATTAAAATATTAAGTGAACTATCTACGAGTGTTACGAATATGGAAAGCCAAAGTGGTCAAAAGTCACCTCAAACGAAACGCGTTTTGTTTGTAAAACGGCGAAAAAAGCGGCATTTGGACATATTATGTCGCAAAGTACGGCGTTATTTTTCTCTGTTTTTATGGTTTACGGTTTTTGTGGCAAATTTTACAACATAGAGAAAAATAACAGCGTTTGTATGTCAGTTTAAAACACCGTAAAAAGCACTGCTTTAAGTGTTCTAAAACGATCTTACTCAGCTGATTAACCAGTGCTCAAGTTTGTTTATTTTTGGGATTCACATATGTGTTAATTCACCCAATAATTTATTAATTCATACACTTATTAGCTAACTAACTAGCTAGAGGTTTAGTAGAATTATTAGTTGTGACGATGGTTAGGCACTTCAGACACTGTACTTTAAATGGGCAAGTACTTTAAAACATTTTTTTTTGCTTTGTGTATTTAGTACAAATACACAGTACTGTACTGCAATTTATCTGAATGCTGCTAAACAGACCAGATGTGCTTGTTTCTGTAGACATCATGGATTTTTAGCTCGCTGTTTAGGTGTAATTCTTAAGTACTCACATATGTACTTAATCTCATATTATGATTGTGGAATACTGTAGAGGTTTATACAGTTTAGTAGAATTGTACTAATATAGCAAAGCCCCTAAAAGTAAGGTTTTACTTAATTCTGGGTTTGATTTTATGAACATTTGGTAAAAATTTCATAGAGCAGCATTTTTTCTTGGGCTATGCCCCAGTTCTCTCCATAGTATAGGCTTACACCAGATCGTAACTGTATTCATGACAGGGTGCCCGTGGGTACTTAAAAAGTCTTGATTTATCTGAAATGACATTTTACAAATTTAATGAACTGATAAGTCTTCAATTGTCTTAAATTTTATGCTTCACTGTCATTCAAATGTGTAAAATAAAATTCCTATGACTAACATGGCTATTTCTTAGTTGCCCAGTCACCCAGTGTAAATCTGAAAACTCTCTAGTGAAGACAACAAGTGACATTTGATATACTGGTTAAGAAATTAGATATAACTGGTTAAGAGATTTGTAGTCTAAGTTTGTTTCCATAATTAATGATATGTCAGGGAGTAAAACATGCTCACTTCCTCACTGCACCTGGAGAAGACAGCTAGGAAACAGGAATCATTAGTCAAACTTTAATATTATCAGAGGAGGAAATCACTCTCTCAACTGAGGTAACTAAGACATTTTTAAAAGATTTTTTTTTTTTTTACCATGACTTAATATTTCTACCTTGTTAGAAATGTGGATATACTGTTCTTGCCAACATTTTCTCCCAGCTGACATGATGCTTATAGATTAGAGTTTAGTCTTTCAGCACTCTAGCTAGATAGTTTGATAGATTACTTAACACTGATTATGTCCATCTAGATGAGGAGAAATCTGAGTAGATTTTTAATTTTATCAAATAACATTTTTTGGACTTGTTCAATCTGGTTGGCATATACACTGTCAAATGGAATTATGAAGCTATCTAGCTAGATAACTAATGTTACCAAACTCCAGTCCAAGTGACTAACAAGCAGTCTTCGATCTCTACAAGAAATTCTAGACAGACTGATTCAATTTAGCACTGTCCATCTCAAAATGTTCCACTCTATTTATAATTGTGTAACTTTCTACATATTTCGTGAATATAGTTTGAAATCCCCTCAGAAATCAGCTTGTTAGCTCCAGCTTTATCTAGCTAGCTACATCTGAACATTACAGGGAAGTAACAGCTCTGCTCTCACTAGCAAAATACCAGAAGAAAGAAAGATAGATCATTTGTTTTTGCTTCTGTCTGTATTCATTGCTTACAATATCCTGCTATCATTTATGTAGAAAGTGTCTAATTTAACTAGTTTTTTTTCTGTCAGTTTCTTGATCACTTGGTTTATTTGGTGTTCTTAAATGTTCAAAATGGTTTGGTGTTCAAAATGAAGCTTCTCAACATTAGTCTGAAAGTATCAGTTTCTCAATTACCATGTTTAAGTTATTCAAAATAACTTTATTTTTGTATATCCTCACTGCAAATTTGGTTTTAAATTACACTGGAAGTTGCATTAAAAGTCTTGAAATGGCTTAAATCTGACTTGGGGGTGCCTGCAGACTGTGTCTGTGTGTGTGTGTTTGTAAGGGTTGGTGCCAGGCCGATGCCCCCTCCAGCCACCAGAGGGAGGCCTTGAGTCAGGCACACCACTAATCAGGTTTAACAACCAACAGCTGGGCTAGACCTTATATAAGCCCAGTGACCCAATCATTCAGTGCTGGCTCTTTGCCAAAGTTCTGAGCCAAGCTTATAGCTGGTAACTTCAGGTATTGAGGTCTATGAGCTCCTGTGCTACGCCTCACTTCTTGTCTGCAAGGGTGTTCATGTTTTTAGATGTCCCCTCCCCTCTCAAGTTTTCCCCCTTGTGCTACACCTTACTTCTGTGCTGTGAGTGTGTCTGTGTTTTTACACATCCCCTGCCCTCTCCAGTTTTCTCTCTTGAGTCTGTCTCTCTCCCGAGCATGGTTTCTCACCTAGTAGGCTGTTGGTGTCATCGCCTACCTGACCTGGGTTCAAGCCCACCTTACAGAAAGACCCAGCCAAGGACCCAGCTCAACAGTTTGTTCTGGAACAGGTAAAGGTGGCTCTGACTAATCAGGGCGTGACTGTTGGTCAACATGAGCAGGCCCTGCAACAGATCCTCTCTCAGTTACAGGCCCTGACAGACCTCCTGACACAAACACCAGTGCCTCTGGCTCCTCCTAGTCAGGAGGCAGCTGGGGCTGAGGCAGCAGCAGAGCCAGCCCAAATCTTGCCCACCTCACATTCAGAGCCATTGCCCCCTGCCCCTGAGCGCTATGCCGGTGAGGCAGGAGGTTGTAGGGGGTTTCGAGCAGCAGCTATCTTGGTTCCCCACAGAGTGAGCAAAGGTGGCATACATCATCTCCCTTCTGACTGGGTGGGCTCTGGCATGGGCCACCCTGGTCTGGGAGCACCAAACTGACGTCTGTTCCACTGCAGCAGAATTTGCTGCTGCCCTTAAGCGGACCTTCGGCCATCCAGTCACTGGAGGGAGACGATTTCCCGTCTTCTTAACATGCGACAGGGGAGAAGAGCGGCGGCTGATTATGTGAGTGAGTTCCACACTGTGGCGGCTGAGAATGGATGGAACCCCACAGCGCTGATGGCTGCTGTTCACCAGGGCCTCAGAGAGGACCTTAAACATGAACTGGTCCACCGTGATGCTCCCGCCTCTCTCCATGACCTCATCTATCTGCTCTTGCGTATTGACAATTGCGTGTGGCAGAGGCGCAGAACATGGGGACCAGAGATCAGTCGAGGCTCTCGTGGAGCTCTGTGCACCTTTAGCCCTGTTCATGTGCATGACCAGCAGGGGGAGTCCGAATCCCAGCTAATGCAGCTCGGACACACCCGCCTTTCCCGAAATGAACGCGACGCTCGGATGCGGGAAGGGAGGTGTCTGTACTGAGGAAGCTCGGGTTATCTCCACCCAACTTGTCCTGAGCTCCAGGGAAAAGACAACGTCCGGCAGGGGAGGGAGGACCTCTGACGGACTCGACCAGTCCTCCCCGAGCTCAGGGGTTGTTCCTCAGTACCACAATGGCTTGGGGAGCATCTGAAACACATTTTCTGCAAACATGAAAGTCTGTAATGGAATATGGAACTGGATCTGGAATGGAACACACACACACACAACAAACAAACACAGGATGTAACACTTGAAAAAAAATCCTTTTTTTCTCGTTGGTTAGTGTTTTTCTGTAATAGTTACATGAATGCTTTATTGTCCAAGATAGAAGAGATTATGCTCTCCTGTCAGTCAAGAAATGCAAAGTAAACATTCACTGAGTCTCATAAAGCTGGATAGCCTTCATATTACTGGGCTTTCCAGAAAAAAGATTGATTAAGACTTTGGTTCCAATATAATTTACTCCAGTTATTCTTTTTATGAGCCTATACACAGACAATTTTTCTATATATATTAGTCTTGTCTTAAACTGATTGATTTTCCACAACCAGTAGTTTGCTGAGTGACTTTAAATAAACTGCAGTGAACATAAAATGAAATGCATATTTACCATATATTAGTACTAAAAAGACGTTTCCAAAACATCATATAGTCCAGAAAGCACAGTTTATATTTTATTTGGTTGTTGCATTCATTTAGTCCTCTGAATATATACACTAGGTGTAAGGTTGTAGTGTGTCTCTGTTTAATCTTGGGCATGTTTGCTCTGTAGAAAGAATTGTGGGAGAGAGGAAAACTCATGAGAAATGTCTGTGTACTAAATGTATCTGACCAAAATGGTCAAGCCTGTAATGGTAGTACTAGCCCATGGACTAATGGGAGTGATGTATAGCTCCATTATTTTGTTCCTTTAATTAGTATAAATATACTTTGTATATTTTTACTGTTCATGTGCAAGTGTAGGAGATCAAATTCAGCTCGTGCAAGAGACACAAGGTGAGGTCCAAATGCACCAGCTAACTGACTGATTTATTATATTGTGGTGTAAGTTATGTAGAAGACTATTTAATTTAAAGGATAGTAATTGAAAAAAAAAAGTTATCTATGGTGGCTGTAACCTTCAACTGGTGCTGAATTTCACTCTTCAGTCATTTATTTGTGCAGTTTGAAAGACTCATTTTTTTCGTTGTGTTTCTCCCTTTATCTGAACACAGATTCATATAGACATGTTTTACACTGTGGTGATCCTACCCTTTAATGGCAATGCATTTTATACTGTAGCTAATTCTCTACAATGAAATTTAGGAGTATAGGTCTTACTTTGAGGACACTAGGCTAATTTAAAATTTGTCTGTATGTCATTTTCAGCAGGAATAACCTGCTTCTCAGGGAACATCAGCAGAGATGAGATGGCCAGTGGAAGAGGGGAGATTGATGAGACCTTCCCAGCACTACCTTGGGAGGGACCAGAGAGTTCAGGCAAGAAAAAAAAGAAGATTATTTGGTCCAAAACAAACCATTCACCAACATGTTTACTGTTGCAGGTTTTTAATGAAAAAATATCAGATCAGTATTGATATTGGGTGACATTAAAACACAGGATGTTGACATTGGATTGGTACAGAAAAACTGGTATCATGCCATCTCTATTATTTACAACTGTGTGATAACAGGATGAAATCGTGAAGAGCTGATAATATCCTCGGGCATCAGATTCAATGATGATGACACCTACTATTACACCGTCCTTCTAATGACCTACAAAGCACAATGGTCTTGCCCTACAGTACCTTAGCAAATTCATGAGAACAGGAGAGAATATACAGCAGTGCCATGAGTTCTATATGGCATCAGGTATAATTGACTTTTTTGGGTATTAAAAGCAAACAAAAAAAACAAACTCTATTCCTGATGCTACTCCATTATGTGTGTGTGTGTGTGTGTGTGTGTGTGTGTGTGTGTGTGTGTGTGTGTGTGTGCGTGTTTGTGTATAATACAACATTTAAGCTACCTTGGTCTTTCCTTGTGTTTCCCTTCCTTCTACTTTCACTTGTTTGCTGGTTTTCTCATCACTCTTTTACAGCTTTGTTGCCTAGCCAAAGCTGTTATAGTGGTCTGATGAGCTAAGTCACAATTATAGACAAACACAGTCTAACAATAATTAAAAACACACAAATTCACAGTTGTACTCATTATGTCTGTTAGTAAGCATATTGAGTAAACATCCACATTGTTGGCCAAAAAAGGTCAGTGAGCACTTAGAACCCTTAAATATGTACAACCAGCAGCCTGTATCAGAAAGCAGGTTTAGTGAAAACTCAGTTAGTTGGCTTAGAGTTGAAACAAACTTGAGGTTTTCTGTTTCACAAAGAGGGTTTGGCTGACTGGGCTCACTGCACAACACCAGGTATTTGCTATTTATTTGATGGGCTATTTATTTTTATCTGATGGATGAGCAGCCAAGACAAAATGATGCTGTACCTGCAATCCTTAATCAAAACCTGCACAAAGGTTTTTAAGATCCAGATTTAAATAATTGCACATAATATGGAGCGGTCACCATTTATAGGATGTAAAAGTAAAAGATGTCAAAAACAGATGTCTGTCTTAGAAAAGCAATGTTAATCACTTCAAAAACGATGGATGTGCTAATAGCAGTTTTCCTGCATGCATTGGTTCAGTAATAGTACAGTTTTGAAGAGAACCACAACCGAGGCATACAAGGGCTAATCTTTTTGTATATCTGTAATGGCGTCAGTCCTACCCACTAGCCTTTCTCTGCCCAAACGTAGATCACTGTCGCCTGAATACTGATTAATTACACCAGTCTCTCATTTTAGTTTCTTTTATAACCTCCCTTTTCCCATAGTATCCTCGCGAAGTATTGTATTCTCATGCATACCGAGCGTTTCTTGTTTCTGTTGCTTTCCCCCTAAACACCACCTCACTCTTAGCCCCTTACACAACCTCGGATTCTACCTTCTGGTTTGGACTTGGACTGCCCTCGACTCTCCCCTTCACCATTCCACTCCTGTTTACGACTACCCTTCTATTTTGCCTCGCAAGTCCTTCCTGCCTGTACTGAAAATAAACTCTTGCATTTGGATCCACACTTACCTGTGTCCTGACGATTCCTTACAACATCCTTGTATGATGCACTTACATACGCGTGACCCACCTTGCTCAGACCACGTGAGGCTGTTGTGCATGTAGATATCAGGAGCACACGCAGTGAACTTATTCCAAGGCTGTACTTCACAAAAGGAGCAGACCGTGTTGCACTTACAGGTGTGGGGCTGCACCTAAAACGTTCTTGCCCCAGTTCTGAGAATCCTGATCTGTGCAGCCAGTGAGGATTTATTACGACACCTTCACTTTTTTCTCTCTTTGCATTCAAATGTTTAATTATTCAATTTTTGGTGTATACAATGAGTCCCTTTTCTATCTAATTTAATCTTATTTATTCAAAAGAGGCACTTTTTTTTCTCCAAACAGAACATGTCTCCTGATAACTTAGGTTTATTTTAGGTTCGGTTTTAAAATTAGGTTTATTTTAGTCCGTGATAATCAAAACCGTACCATATGGAGCTGTCTTCAATCGTATTAGCTTTTCAAAGCTTCAAATGTGAAGTTTTACATTCATTTTTGTAGACTTTTTTAATTCCAGTTGCCTAACTCTTTCTGGCATCATCCACTGGTTCACTGCATCACTGTATGTGACAGTTTCTCTTCCGCCAGCTTGCCTGAACGTTGGCATATTTTGACAGTTTTCAGTCTGTTCTGCAATGCTTTCCTTTGTACAGTTATCCATGCTTGGTTAAATATGTGGATTCAGAGCTGGAATAAATACTAACATACCCGTTAAAGATGTTCCTACATGCTGCAGTATGTTTTTCCATGTTTTATTTTTGTTTATTTTTTTGGACAGCTAATAAGTAAAAAACAATTTGCAGACACTTCAATACTGAACAAAGCAGAATATCCCGATACATTTTAGACAGTTTACATCAGTGTCCAGGAGACATTCCAAGAACATCTTAACCTTTACAGCATTTGGCAGGTGCTCTTATTCAAAGCCAATCACATTTTAAAGCAAATTCTAGCTGGTTATCCATTAATAGGTCTTTGTCATTGCTGTACATCAAAAAAGCTGTAATACCAATAATATACAAGAAATACTTCTAAAAGAGCAAGAATTTGCCTCTCCAAAGCAAGACATGCCTCTTTCGTCTGCATCAAAATTTTTGCTTGTCTTAAAAGTCAAATCCTAAAACCTTGGCAGGTTAAACAACCAGAATTTTTGATGCACCTTGTTCCTCACTGCACTAGTGCTCTGCATATGTAAAAATGAAGACCCAGAACATGCAAAGATGTCATCAAAATATAGAATAGTTGCTTTAAGGAATCTAAAATCTATGAAATCTATGATTGTCAATATTTGTTTATCACAGCTGCTAGCTAGTGTAACTAGTTAAGAGTGCATTACAACCAATATCTAGCTAAGGTTAGTTACTTTGATTGGTTACCTACCTAACCTAGCTATCTACTTTACTTGGCTATTTTATTCTGACATGTTCCAATCAAAATGAAATGAATAATCTCTTCTGATTGTTTTCTGAATCAATTCTTGATGATTCAGGGTAGCTAGCTAACCTAGTAAATTTAGCCACCTGGTCAAAGTGTAAAAGCCATGATTATTAAGGTTGTCTGCCAGATTTAATTAAAAAAAAGAAAGAAACAAGTTCAAATGAAATGGGCCTTTATGAAGACATTGCTTTAGCCAGTGATGCTGACTTTTGTATCATAGCAAGCTTTAGCTAGCTAACCTAGCTAGTTAGATACTCGATAGAAATCTGATCATTTCCAATGTACCATTACAGGAGGAGAAAAAAACACCAAAATAATCTAGGGTGAAGTTTAAGGTAGCATGTTAACTAATCATCGGCATGTGAGTGACTATAACAGCTGATACCTGCCTGTAAAGTGTCCTTGAGTCTGAGAAAGGTGCTATATACATGTTAATAATAATAATAATAATATTAGCTAGCAAGATGAAACAAAAAGCATCAGGGAGATGAGGAAGAAAATGTTACTTGCAGGTTTGTCACCATGGGGAGATTTACAAGTGGGTTCTTACAATGCGCCACATAAAAAAGTGAATGGAGCCCGAATGATGTGATATTGTTAAGGGACTGAGGGGGCAAAAACGTTCCATTATTATTACAAATACAAGACATTTAATACACGTTCACAGTAATCATGGTTTATACATTGAAAAAATGCATCAAAAACAAATAATATGAACAGTTCCGTAGCTGGATACACCTGATATATTAATGGACAGAACACAGGAGTTTATGGAGAAACAACCTCTGTGCTTGAGAGGAAATAAGATATTTGAACATACACTAAATATCAATCACAAGGTCCAGTAATACACAGTCCAGTAGTACGTTTTAGTAATGCTAAAATGAGACAGCAGTGTATATGTCGTCACACCTGGTGTTTGTGACGTCACTGAAGCAGATATATAAAAAGGCTCATCTGGTGTCATGGTTACCATTTGGACAAAGTGCGCAAACTGAACAAACCAAAATACAAACTACAAGTATATTCAACAATTGTTATTTCACATTTTCCTGTGGATAAATTGGATTATTGTCAGTATACATTTCTCCGATATCAAAGATAGGCCTAAATATTCTCTTTAATGCAAACCGGGAAACGTCTATATGAAAAGAGTGCATAAAGGAAATAATTTCTTTCTATGTTTCGTTTTGATTGCGACTTTAATGTCTTTATATTAAAAGCTTAATTTTGCTTTGAAAAGTGCTGGGTTTTGGATTCATTTCAGATGTCCCTTAAATTCGCGTTCCTTTTATCATCGATGGCATGCGCCTTCACTGAAATCAGCGCTTGGTCTAAAAGGAAGAAGGTCCACAAAACGTTTTATGCCCGTTTGTATACTTGTCGGCGTCGAAATGTATCAGCACTGTAGTGGAAAATATATTTGTAATACAACTTTTCTATTTTGATTTTTTTTTTAAATCATTTCACGAAATATCAGTTGCGCTGCGTTCTGACATTGTGTGAAACTCTAAAAGTTTTCAGATTATAATCATGAACGTTTTCAGATTCTGTCATTAGAAACACGATGACTAATACATGCATGTTACTGAAATTATTTAATAAATGAAGGAAAGATTGCTTGTAGATGAAACATTAACATTTTCACTTTCAAAAAGTGGTGGGCATAAAAACAGCCATTTAGGAATGTTACAATCTGATTTTCAGACGTAGTGACATGTAGCATCCCCATCATGATTTACGCACATGCTCGTGAACAAATTAAAATTGTTATTTGTGTGTTGATCAGTTTAAGAGACTATTGAATAGATTAAGAAAAGTGTGACGGCCCGAATCCTGCAGGGCAAGGAGCAGGACACACAGACCTCTCTCGTCCCAGACAGACATTTATTAAACACGAAAGATTAGTAATCAACGTTAACTGCACTCATATGTAACGAACCATTGCAGCGTCAACACAGGGAGAGGCAGACACACACACAACGAGTACAACCAGTAAACAATGAACACTAACATTAACGTAAATGACCGACATCGAACGAAACACACACACACACACACACACACACACACATAAACGAAGAACCGGGTGCAGGTGTGTGCTAACGAGGGGGGCGTGGTTACAAACAAGACGCACGTCACACCGAACAGTCAACAGTGAACTCCCACTGCACGTGGCGGGGCGTACCACGTGATCAGTGGGAACGGGAGCTTACCGTGACAAACGTTTGCTGAAGAGTAGTTGGATATCAACTAAGGGGTTTTTGTAAAATAATGTACAAATAAAATAAAATACAAATAATATACACAAATTTTGCGTTATGTAAGATGATTAATTCTTTAGTAGAAACATTTAGACTATATATATATATATATATATATATATATATATATATATATATATTAGTTAATATGCAGTAGGAGCTGTAGGAAGCTCTTTAAAATTTATAGGAATTTTAATTATAATTTTAATTAATTCTGTGTCGAGATTTAAATAGTTTAAATACATTAAATTAATTTTTTCAGATTCAGAGACGATGAAGGGGATATTAAAGAAAGTATACATACAAATTATTTAATATTTGTTTTATTTATGTGTTGTTTAGCCTAGATAAGGAGAATGCTGTATAGTTTAATCTCAGAGAATGTGTATTAATATACATTGTGGGATATCAATTGATAAACTTCAAATAATATATTACCAAAATGCCGCCAGTGTGACTCCAAGGTCGAAGCTACCCGGCACCACCAGCATGACCTGAGCTGCCACACACCGCTGCTCATCAGGAGGGCGACCTTACATAAGGTAGAGAGCAGAGCTGCGTGCCCAGCTCCGCCTGCCCCCTCCCTGGTGCTGCAGCGCAACCGTGTGCCCCAGGTGTGCAAGACTGAGGAAAAAAACCAAGAGTCAGGACAAGTGCCAGGCTGGCCAGGCTGCCTCTAATCCCATTTCATCAGATAATCTAGAAAATGTATTAAACGATGGCACTTCTAAGGATATTTGAGAATGGAGTCTGTAACGAAAACTGCAGCAAGACAAACAAGAATGTACTAAAGAGATTACATATAAAACTCCTAAATTAAGCTTATATTTCATAAGTAGTGAAGAAACAGTCATTTTAGGCAATAGTCCTGTTCAGATTTGTTTTATTTGTCTGTTGTGTCTCAGCACCTGCACATGTGAAATGAATGGACTTCACCTGCTCTGCAGATGACGACGGTCAGTTGCCGTACAGCCTCTGTAAGTAATAGAAACCTTCAGGGCCATGTTTGCAAACTTGTTCTCCAACCTGATATTGTCTGACATCCAGCATTCCTGACACTCGTGCATATTACTTTCTGAGAAAAATCTTTAATTAAATGTAGTTTTAAATGTATGCAGAGATGTTGGTCTGTAATATTTCCATTTCAATCCTCTTGAGTGTGTCTCCATTTCCTGTAGGATGACTAAAGAGAGAACCTCCAGTGCAAATGTAAAAATGGGGGTACGTTTGTTGTCTTTCTTCACAACTGCTTCCTCTCCAACATACACATACTTGTGTTCTTTTCTTTCTACTGGACAAATACAACACACATTACATTTACTTTGACTTAAAGCACAAAGTTCCACTTCTGACTCTTGGTTTTTCCTGATTCAGAAAACACCAGTTCTCTTCTGCTGGTAATCAGGGAAAGAAACTCATTACATATCTGAATGTTTTATGTTTTACACAGTCACAAATGACCCCAAACATAAGTAACCAAAGCTGATTTTAAAGACTACATAAACCTACAGATCAAATTATGTAAATGACCATATTACTTACAGTGAGTAAACCCATAAGAAAATAAGTAAGTAATAGATAACTGTCTCTAAGCCCCATTAACCACATTAGTACTTTAATACTGATTTTTGAATAAATAAATAAATAAATAAACAGTACAGTAGAAATTGCCCAGTCTTGCAGTTGTGAAAGTCAAAGGTTGTCACTCTTTGGTGGTAGGAGAACTGATTTGGCATTATGGGAAAATTCATAGACATAGTAATCATACCTTCTCTGTATGAGTGAGCATTGAAACCCCATTAAAAGTAGAATGACTTCAATATAAATATATTTTTAAAAACTGGCACAGCAGAGTTTTTTTCAAATTTGATCTGATAGCCAAGTGCCACCACTCAGTTTTTTTTTAGTGTGATTTTTCAGTACTGGAGATCCCCTTGGCCTGCATATGTGCAATATTGCACTAGTGGTAAGTCCTGTTTTAGCTGGCAGTCAAGCTGTATGATAAACCTCTGAGAAACACTATATAGGAAAATCATTTAGAGCAGTGCTTAATTTTGTCGTAAAAGTCGTAAAATCTAATCTAATCTAAAACTCTTCAAAAAACTGTTAGTCTCCGTTTCTCTCTGTTTAGGGAGCGTTAGTTTGAGCAACGAAATACCGCAATATCGTGCATATAGGCGCATTCCAATTTGAATCTCGGGGACTTGACCGTGAATCGCTTCACCGCAGTCAACGGAGACCACTAGTAGTTTGTGCAGTACTCATTCGGACTCTTCCTACGTACCCTTAATACTTGAATAAGGAAGTATACAGTGCAACCGTACATGCTCTGTTCTGTTTTTGGTGGGCTTTTCTGTGACATCTACAGCTTCCTGCTGAAACAAAAGACAATGTAAAAAATGTAAAAAAATAAAAATGAAAAAAACCCACAACAATCTTTCATCCATTCAATAACGTACTGACAAAGGAGTAAACCAAACATATAAAATGGTGAGATACTTTTATTGACTCTGCTCCACAGTTATTCAACTGAAAGTGAGATCAGAGTTCATACCAAAAGTCTTAGTAAAAACACCCCATACTTAAAAGAAACAAAAGTCACAAACAAGGGCAATTGCTTGTTGTACATTATCATATTTCTTTCTATCATATTTCTTGTTGTACAGTATCATATTTCTTCAGATTGTAATGATTTTTTAATTAGCACTATAAAACATGAAATTTATTTTAAACTTTAATGTTATTATATTCTATAGTCTAATGTATTATAAAAATGTTATAAAACATTTTATAAAAATAAATGGTAACACTACATGGTGCCACTGCCCACATGTCTTTGTTCTGTCAATATGTCTTGTGTTTACACTCCTTTAACCCCATATTGCCTTTAGATATTGTAAGGTGGGCTCAAACTCAGGTCAGCTAGCTGACGACGCTGCCAGCCTACTGGGTGAGCAACCATGCTCAAATATAGACCGCAGCAGCTATAAAAACCAAACTTCGAACCAAAATGATGATAATATCACGCATAATTATCACTTATTAGAGCCGGATACTGTCGCCCTTTCTTGTAAACATCATCGCACCGTGCGAAGCTCACACGAGCGCATCAACAGTCGCGAATATCCTCGCAAAGTGCACAAACGACAGCGCGTTTCTAGGAGAAAACAGTCTATAGCGTAGCACCATACCCCATAACATGCAACCAGTTATGCTCTGTGGCGTGTCGATGAGGAGAGCTTAGTTTGGCAGAGGACGCGGTCGCGATAAGCAAATGTCGCGTTTGCTTTGCGCCAAAGGTTCGAGACGTACCTGTAGCTCTAATTTGTAGGCCTGGTGTAAATGCGTTGGGAACACTGTGAGCTGGTGCTGCACTTGCAGGGAAACCGTGTAATCCATTGACTAGACGACCGGGGCGTGCGTGTAGACTTGAAGACGCTTGCGCAGCGGGGCAGAACTTTCAGCAGGAGAAATGGGACCTGCTGCTTTTGTCCAAATAAAATGCATCAGCTGCAGCTGTCACCACAACGTCATGTATTGTCAGACACATCCATTGAGAACTAAACACATGCTATTTTTAGCTTCATTCTGGAACTTCACACTTTGGTCTCTTTTTGAGCATAGTCACTAATGGCAGGTTGAATCATGCCCCCTGTCCAGAATCTCACCACAAAAATTCCGCCCCCGATAAATTTCTGAGTCAGCGCATCACAGTAGAATCAGGCTGCCAGAAACTTACTCAGCCACCATCAAGCAAAGGAGCTGTGAGGTGCCACTGAGCATGTGACAGCATGACAGGTGATTCATAAGTGTCACTGATCCCAGATCAGGGGGACTGAGTGTGCAGGCTTTCCCCCTGAAACTCAGCTGTCATGCTGTCACTGGCAAACGGCTCAGTAATGTCAGGGAGAAACTGAGTGACACCTGTTTTAAAAAAAGGTCCTTCCAGCAGAGGACAGAGTGGTACTGCAGAGGTCTGATTTTGAAAGTTTTTGGGGTTTTGTGCAAATGTGTGCAGTACATTTGGTTTTGTCCTGACAATGCATGAAAATATAGATTTTTTTATTAAACTACAAATTACACCAGAACTCCTTTCACACTACATACGTCATCACATTTTCATATCTGCACCCCATGCAGCCCTTGGTTGCTATAAAAATATTAATGATGGTTTGATTGTTCACAAAACATTTTTTACAAAAAAAAAATGGGGTGGGGGGTAAATATTATAATGCAGTGTGATCATCAACCCCGGTGATGTACCATTCTTCAGAGTTCATTTCCTGAATGTATCCAACACCTGATCCAGCCAGTCATGTCTTTGAAAAAGCAGGGTGAAATGTGTTAGGGTTGGGTGAGGTGAGGTGTGTTAGGATTGGGTGAGGTGAGGTGAGGTAGAGTTAGGGATGGAGCTGAACTCTTCAGGAAGAGTTCAGGTTCATGTTCCCCTGAATGTCACGAACAACCATTTGGTGAGGCAGTTGAACATCTGGACAGAATGTTCCCCCTGGATTCCTTACTCTGTCATACTGGTCTGCTCTGTTGCCTATGGTTGGCCGTGGGGAAAACACTCTGGCACTCTCCCTGGGCACTGTGGGTAAGTACATCATGCGGTCAGCTGCAGTATCACTGTTCTTTCACTGTCTGATGGCCTCATCTCCTCACAAGGTCTCTATAAATCACACAAGTGATCAATCTACATCAATCACTCTGCACTGGAACTACGCGGGTATGCCAGAAAGCGGAATGGGCTTATTGAGTTATTGGCTACTGCTAAAGTGTGATGGTCAAAACCGTCTATTTTTACAATGGTGTTAGTCAGATTGGGGGTGCATTTTTATTACTGCAGCTAAGGCTATGACAGAGCAGAAGCAGGCCTTGGTTAAGCAAATGATGTGGCATACATTGCATGAATATTCCTTCTATATGACGTCAAGCTACATTAAATCTGGCAATATAACTACAGCATCAAGGCCAACACAGGCTGTAAAATATTATTTACTTAGTAGACTGAGAGTTGGGGGTTTAAACATGAAGCCTAACAACTTTCATAGCCACTTATTTAGCATAGTACACTTCCTCCCTAAGATGAAGTCAGATTCAAGCAGTGCTATAGGATGAGTGCTTGTCATAGTGTGTCATAGTGACCCAATGTTTTCTCTCCCTGGGGGTGGTCTTTTAGATCTGACTATTAATCCCAAGCTTTTCTGGCTTGTCTTTACTCACAATTTTTACTGTAAGTAGTTGAGGTATCTGGTTACTGTTATAAATATCAGTAGATGCTAAACCCCATCTTTTGGCAAGCACAGGTCATCCTCTACTGCTTCATCAGTGCTCAGATTGTGAACACACACACCCCTCCATCAGGGAGAAAGGCAGAGGTGAATCTGAGTGGAGACCACATGAAGGAAACCCAAGGGCATACACACACACACACATACACACACACACACATACACATGCACGCACACACACACACACACACACACACACACACACACACGCACATGCACATGTGCACGCACACACACACACACACACACACACACACACACACACACACACACACACACACACACACACACATAATCGCTTGCAAAGGCATACACACTGACTCCAATAAGGCTGAAGCTGACAGGAAGCTCAAGGTGACCCACAGTGATATGACAACTCCTTCCTGATGCATCACTCTTCCTCCACCCCCACCCCCACCACCATGCACACCCAACCCCCTCAGACACAGAGGAAAGAGAGAGAGGAAAACTGTGGGTGTGTAAAGAGAGAGCATGCCAGGCTACTGTTCCCCAGGGAAAACCAAGTGATCTCATGTAATCCTGGGCATGACTGCTACAACTGTGAAGCCAGTGAGAGTCAGTTACCGCCCAGCAGGGGGCGCTGTGCCAGGCTGTGGGGCTGAGCTGCACGTAACAGGCCAACAGCTTCTCCACACTGTTTCTGCTTCTTGTCTGACTCATTGCCGTTTCACTTTGATTAAAACAAGGACACAGTGTCATTGATGTGTACAAAGATGTTAGTATATCAATAGTAACAGCGCCCCCTTATGGCAAGTTTTATTTTTAAACGTGTGAGCAGTGTGTAAGTGCGCTACAAGCCAGGCCCACAAGATGTTTCACATCTAAAAAGGAACAATTAGCAATGGCCATGAGGTTCCACAGAGAAACCTTAAAAAAAACCCACATAAATATAAAATACTTAATTAGCTAATTTGGTTTCATGGAAATTATTAAATGAATACAGTTTCAAGCAACATGTACCAGGAGGCCTGGAAACACAAACATATTTCCTGGTGCTGTTCACCTTGCAATGAGCCCTCACTCCTCAGTGGATGACCAAGCAGAAAGACCACTGAGAAGGACCTGCTCTGAAGGTTCTGCTCTGAAGGTCCTGCTCTGAATGTCCTACTTTGATGGTCCTCCCCTGAAGGTCCTGCTCTGAAGGTCCTGCTTTGAATGTCCTGCTCTGAAGGTCTGCTCTGAAGGTCCTGCTCTGTCATTCTTCAGCACTTGGAACACTTAGTGTATGTTGACTCAATTACTGATTCAGTCTGGCTGTGCCTGTGTTTGGGCCCAGTTTTTCTGTGGTGGTGTTTAGTCAGCCATAGTGTTGAAAGCCAGATGGCGCAGTTTACATAAAGAACCTCCAATGAAGCAGCTTGTGATTGCTGGCCTGCCAAGGTCACTGAGGTCACCTTTTTGTTTGTTTTAAATCATGTGCTATTTGTTTAACACTGTTAGAGATTATAACCCATCTTTTGCTATATACAACTTGTGTTAGTGTTAGTGGCACTTCCTAGTGTCCTTGTCTCTATGGTTTCCCTGTCTTGTGTCTTTTGTTTTGCTTTACTTCCTTGTTGTGGTTCTATTCCTAAGTTTCATTTTCTCCACCCCTCATGAGTTGCACCTGTGTCTAGTTAAGCCCTCATTACCTTGTTTATGTAAACCCTGCCTTTTTGCCTGTGTTTTGCTGTTCATTGTTAAATCTAGCTGCTCTGTGTGATTGCTAGACTCTGTGTTACAGCCTGCATCCCCTGTTTATCGTTGTGTGCTTTTGTTTGTTTGTTGAGATGTATTCCTAGACTCCCCATGTTGGTAAATTGACCCTGGACTGTGACTACGAATCTGATTATGGATTTGCCCTTAATAAATCTCGCTCCTTTCAGCATATGCGTCCGCCTTACAATTGCTCCAGGTTACACAGTTAGTCATCTTCTAGTCATTCATCATTTAAATATTACACTTTAAGCTATAGGGAGAAAATAATAATAATAACAATAATAATAATAATAATAACAACAATAATGATAACAATAATGATAACAATAATAACAACAATAACAACAATAATAATAACAACAACAACAACAATAATAATAATAGCTTGACAAAGTGTGTTGTTTGAAGCATTATATGGATAAATGTGACGTGGCTTACCTGCTGTTTGGCTGGATCACACTTTCAGCACTGGCACTGTAAATCTCCAGTGACACTGGGGTTTGGCTGGCCTGACGAACTTGTACCAGCTTAACAGCCACAAATATACAATGTCACTGCTAATGCTGTGTTGAATGACCCACCAACCAAATAATATCCAAACATCAGCTATCCTGTGGACAAATACTGACCATTATTGAATAGTGATGAGGCTGACCGCTAGACTGTGAACGCTAAGACAGGAATCCTTAATAAAACAATATTTGATGTCTAATAACTCTCTTTAAACCGGTGTCCGCGTGTGCAGTGCTCTTTGTGATGGTTCTGTGGTCATATAAAAGAGATTTCATGCCTGTTCATTGCAGTGCACTGACCTAAAAACCTGGAGCGAATGCCACCGCGCGTTCTTGCAGAGTGGGCTTTAATTACAGCCGCGATGGGGACGTTTAAGCGGTACGAGTAAACGCGTATCCTACTGAAGGTGCTAATGGAAGCTGCTTTGTTTGGTTGTAGCGTATTAAACCAGAAATCCATAAAGCGCTATCAAAATAACGGCATCCTGGTAATACTTTACAATGCGCCACCTCTAAAACTTCACACAACAGCAGAAAAAACAACTTTTCGCTGGATCTAGCGATGGACAAGCGATTTTACTGTGCGGCTTGATATTTTTCGATTTAAATTTACAGCATCTTAGTGTTGAAGAAAACGTATGCTGTTTTTAACGAAAAACCGGGATAGAAAGATGCAATATCTCTCCTGGGATTTGGTTTGGCTGCCTGTCAGCCAAACAGAATAGTTTAAAGTTGGATAAACTTGTGAGAATTGAAAAATATACCGGACGGTGAGATGATTATTGGGGGGGACTTTTATTTATTTTTAAAATTTCCCTATTTATTGCATAGCTCTTTCTTTGGCACTGGGCCATGAAATTGAAACATGGTAAAACGGTTCGCACAGTCGGCAATAATGACGGAGACGGTGATGCCCGTGACGCTGTGACGCGCGAGGATCGCGAGGCCTGGCTGTGTTTGGCTCCTCGTGCCAGGGGGTGCAGCAAACGCCAAAGTCCCTGCAGAGCAGAAGCTGACAACGCCGAGGAAGAGCTGAACTCCCTCGTTCTTCTCAGTCATCTGAATGTGAAAACCCCTAGATATCACACCTGTCTTGTTTATTTATTTATCTATCTTTTACTGTGCTACCCGTGTCAGGAACAGAGAGTTTCTCTGCTCTGTATGCTGTTTTCCGAACTTGCCTCTTAATATAATACATTTGCATTTTCTGTCCTGCCGTACTCCCCGTTCCAGGTCTGTTGTGTTTTCATCCCACCATGCCCAAAGGTTTGGGCTTATTGTGTGTCCAGCTCAAGCCAGATAGCAGAAGCCTGTGTGTTCGTAATAAATGGCACTGAGAGGGAACCCTGGTTATGCCTTCAAGCAGAGACAGCAAGACCCTCACTGACCAGGCCAGCATGAACTGGCTCTTAAACCAGCCGGAAAAATGCGCCATTTCCAGGGAGAAACACATTGTTAGGCTAGCGAGCATTTTTTTTTGTCATCTTTGTCAACACATTTCTTCACAAAAAGTATAGTAACAAATAAACAAACCAGGATGGGTGCGGGTGATCAGCTACTGGGGTACTGTAGTCCTGCAGCCGAGTCACAGCACGCTAAGATGTCGGTGAGAGTGAGTCAGCAGCACTGGGAATATGGAGGGCAGACTGGATAATCGGACTGGTCTAAAAACCATTCACTGGTTATACTGTATCTCACAGGCAGACACACACAGGCCTGCTGGGTGCGGTTTTCCGCTCTGGGTGTGTGCGTTTAGTATGTATGAGTAGTATGTTGCAGAGTCCAGTAGCCCTTTGCTGAAGTCATACAGAGAGTAGCATCTTGTTTCTGCATTTAAAAAGTGCTTTATCGTACTTTTCACCCTACCAAATTTATTTAACGACGTGTTTACGTTTAAGTACATTTAAGCACATTTGTTTATTTAAAAAATGAATTCAATTAAAAAAAACATAAAAATAAAATTTAAGTATGCTTATGCACAATGTATTTTTTTTTATAAAAAGCAATTCACAGCAGTTCATTCTCAAATATAAAGAACATTACATACTCACACGTGTATATATCTTATAATATTGTATCTTATAATATTTACATGTACTTTTTCTGTTTTTAGACCCACTCCTGTGAAGGCACGTTTTTTCTAGAAGAAAGATGTGACGCAAAGAGTAATTTTGTAATGCTCATAATGTACAAACCAATAGCCAAATCAATTCTTCTTTGGATGGAAGGTTTATGTCCGTACATGTGAATTTGGCTCCCTCTTGTGGTAAGGTAATGCAAACACTTTCATTTCACACATCACACTAATTCAGTAGCGACACATTAATTTATCATCATCAACGAACTTCATTTCCAACAACCCGTTTGGTCCGAGTTGCAGAATGAGCTCTGTCAAAGTCTGGTCTGTACGGTAGGACATGAGGGGACTCCTTAGGAAGATACACGCTGTGCTCACCTCTTGGGAATAGTACGGTAGTGTACTATGTTGTATCTGGCCCGAGTGCCGATGGGCGTGGAGCAGGACGCACAGACTTCCTCCTTCGTGCAAAATATTTATTGACACTAGACACAAGAAACAGAGGTGGCACTCACATACAACGCTCACGATAAACATAATACATTTAACAGAAACTACACAAACCAACGTTACCACTACACAGATGTAAACACACGTAGTGACCAGCGATGGGAGCACACAGGGACAGGGGTTTAATTAGATGTGAGACATTAACATAATCCTGTACACGTGTGTGCAATCCCGGGGGTGTGTGGCTACAACACAAACAATACACACGTGTATCCCGCATGCGGCGGGCCGTACCACGTGATTTAAGGGGGCGGAGCAGTCCGTGGTGAGTAGATTATGTAGTAACAGATTCAGACTCTTTCTCTCTCAGTGCATTCACTGTTAAACCACTAACCCCTCTCTCTGATCACGGCCAAATCACTGTGTTCATTAATAGTACAGAGACTAACACCCAGCCCAGTAAGATGGACAACATTAGGAGGCCATACAGATGGGCCCAAAACAGCACAGAAGAATTCCAGAAAGCAACCAGTACTGCTGAAATTCAAACACTTTTAGACACCTTTCACAACACCACATATGCTCACAGTAAAGAAGGAGTTAATCTGGCAGTGTTACGAACTCCAGGAACCACGCTCATCCCCGCACTGCCACGCCTACCTCGTTCCTCCGACATCTGTGATGCGGTTCGCCGGAGTCCTAATTACACACCTGATGAATATTCTCCCCATTATTACCCTCCTATTTAAGCATCCCTCACACTCTCTTTGTGAAGTATTTCCATTTCGCTCAGCAATGTCATGATATTCCAGAATGGAATTCAAGGTCTCAGGGATCAAAACACACATTTACATTAGATACCAACAATATTGAACTTTCAAACAATTACAATTATTTAGAGGTCAAAGTGAGTTCTACTGGATGTTTTAACTTGGCAGTGAATGTACTGAAAGAAAATGCACACAGGGCTTAAAAAAAATACATCAGTAGAAATATCAGTCACAATTTGGATAAAAATATTTGAATCTGTAATTGAACCAATTGCCCTGTATAGCTGTGAGGTGTGGAGCCTGCTTTCAAATCAGGAATTCAACAAATGGGATAAACATCCAATTGAGACCCTGCAAGTGTTACGACCCTGCCTATGCGGTGAGGTCGCGACAACACTGTGAAAAGACTGGTAGCAGGACGGTAGGTGGAATGATTAGTCACTGGACTAAACTGCTAGACGAGGTGAAATTGTGTATTTAAATGGTTAACAAAAAGACACACATCTATCTACAAACACTGAATAACTTCGAGTGGTTATTTGCCAACATAAACAAAACCCACACTACCAAAAGAAACACCACTGACTACACTTTACAGGACAAAAACAAAATGCAATCCTACACTAACTCCAACAATAAACAGACAATAACCCCAAACACAAACCAACAGGCACCACTCCCTACAATCAGTAACTATACATAAACATACACAAAAACCTTTCAGCTATCACAGGGATCACAATCAAACAAAACACAGGGAATACTAATATACAAATCTACACATACACAAGTTAAGTAGGGATATCAAGACAAAACAAGCACAGCCAAGATTTCAAACTCACAATTCATACAGTAAAACACCAACGCAAAAAGTAGCTTGGGCAAGCTCCAATCTTCTTGCAGCAGGGTTCTTATATAAGTCTCAGCAATCACAGCAATCACTCAATGAGGGGCGGGGCTAGCAACGAGGTACACAGACAACCCCAAATGCCAAACTGGATCAGGAGCACATTGCAGCACTCCACAAGTGTAACACAAGTAGAGTTCTGTAAAACTATTTTAAAGTGCACAGGAACATCACAAACAATGCATGCAGGGCAGAATTGGGCAGATATCTATTAATAATAAAGACAGAAAAAAAGGGCAATTAAATTCTGGACCCAAACTTATATCATTCTAAAGGTCTGGAGTACCAAGAACTGCACAAAGAGAACAGTGCCCTCACTCAGCTGATCTGGAAATACAGTTCAGCATTAACACACACTAACACTACACTAATACACACTAACACTACACTTAGACACACTAACACTACACATGCTCAGGGCCAGAAAATAACAGCAAACCCAATCAGAATCACCAGAATTACAAAACAACTCAAACAAAACTACATCATCAATCAAAATCACAGCATAAAATGGAGTGTTATTTGGTCCTAAATTGAAAGTCCCTAAGAACACGGTCTGATCCAAAACTGAGATCCACCCTGACCAATACAGACTCAGTGACCACTGCCTGGCCATAGAGACCAACAGACATAAACAGTCCTTTTTACCTGAAGAGCAGAGACTGTATCAGCAGTGCCAGGACTATAAGATCCAGACAAAGCTGCACTTTCTGAATGAATGTACAACATTTAGACAGATTAGGACTAAATTCTTTAAGAAAATTAGCCACATATTCCCTGAGTTTAAAAACCTCCCTGATGAGGAGAAGCTGCCATATGTTGTTGGTGAACATAAAGAGTTCAGCACACTGGCAGCGCTGTACGTTCACTCCTGCCACAGTCTGAGGGTGTGATCGAGTCTGAGTGAGTGATCGAGTCAGATACCAGAGACACAGAGGCATTATTATTATTATTATTATTATTATTATTATTATTATTATTGGATTATCATTATTGTTGTTGTTGTTGTTGTTGGTGGTATTATTATTATTATTATTATTAATATTATTGGTATTAGGTGTATTGTTGTAGTTATATTATTATTGTTGTTGTTACTATTATTATAAGAGGTTGTAGTATTGTTGTCATCCTTTTTTAGTGTTAATTTCTTTATCAAAACTTTGGCAATACAAATATGAACATTTGAGAGAGAGAGAGAGAGAGAGAGAGAGAGCCGCTTGGAAAGCTGAACTCAAGATGAAGAAGAGGAGAGAGAGAGAGAGAGAGAGAGAGAGAGCGAGAGAGAAAGAGAGAGAGAGAGAGCCCCACGGGGACGGAGAAGGACAGAGAGAAATTTTGAGATTTCTCAATAAAGTTTAATAATCAATTATGATATTCATACACATTCAAACACAGTATACAATTTCAAAAAGGAAAATTTTAATTAAAGAAACACCAAAAACCACTCCCTCATCTTTCACAGAGCACAAAACATCATTGTAGCCCCAAATATTTTCAAAAGTAGTCATATAATTCATGGCAGAATAAAACTTAATATCTAACACTATATAACTCTTTACCAATCTTTTAAACACATTTAAAATACTGCCATCTTAGACTGCACTAAAATGAAATTCAAAAGTTGACATTGTTCTTTCTTCTTCTGTGTGTAATTATACCCACAAATGAAGAGTGCTCCCTTTTGTGAGACTGTCATTCATAACCTCCAGCACATCCTCTACAACCACACACCAGAAGGATTTGTAAAACTCCACTGGCAGTCCGTCAATACCATCAATACCACCTTCCATGCTCTGAAGGGCATCCTGCAACTCCACCAGGGACAGTGGCCCCTCAAGACCCAAAATGGCCTCTTCTTCTACCTGAGGAGGACCATCTAAGAAAATATTTTCCAACTCTTGGTATGATTTATATTCACTGATATATAGCCTATTGTAAAACTGTGCTACTCTTCTAGGAATCTCCACAGGATCTGAAAGTGCAGTACTAGACTTCAAGGCACATATCCATCTCCTCTTTCCATTTTTATGCTCTAAACTAAAGAAAAACATGGAGGTTCCATCTGTGTCACATTCTGAAAATGAGAACAGACCAGGGCCCCCTGTGACTTTACCCCAAGCAGGTTGGCTAGTGCCACAGTTTATACTTTAAGAGCCTCAATATCCTCCACTACAAATTGTGGAACCCAGCTGTTGGGAAGGGGCAGAGCCATGGCCCCAGCCATAACAGAGCCACGCCCCCAGACATGGTGCTGTTGTGACTAAGAAAGTGTTACCTTCTCAATCTCTCAGCCAGTCTGCTTCATTCTGCCTATCACTATCAGTTTCTTGAGCAAGATCTAGGTCACTTCCTTTAAATTTGTTTAACTGAAAAAGCTGTGTTCTTTTATTCATATCCCGGCCCCATTAATAAGGAGGCAGACACGTGCAGAGAAGAGTGAGATTTATTAGGGGCAAATCCAAAGTCGTAGTCATTAGGGTAGTCCAGGTCATATTACCACTACAGAGACTCAGAGAATACATGACAAATAAACCTAGGGCTAGGATAAACAAAGGGAAGTAATGACAATCCAAAAACACACAAAGGCAAACAGGGAAAGCAGGCTATAACAGAAACTAAGAAGTAACATACGGATGTAAGGAAAAACAAAACGGCTAGAATCAAACAGGCTAACAGACACAGGCTTAGAAACAAAGTCGGGCTTATATACATCCAATACATTCAAAATATTCCATGCAATGCATGGAAACAAATGCATGCAATGAATAGCAAAAACACAAGGAATCAGATATGGTTTAAATACATGAACTTAACAAGGTAGAAACGAGGGACAGGAGTGAGCAGTCAAACAAGGGGTGGAGAAAATGAAACTATGACATGGAACTTAAATACACAAGACAGAGAAAACGTGGAACATGGAAGCGGGAGGGACTAACCGTGACAGGATACAGTTACAAATACTTTAATTTCTACATTCTTCTTGAACCAATTCCTTCCACTCTGTTCCAGACAATCTGCTTCCTTTCACCTGTGTCATCATCAACAACTCCTTATCTTTTGGACATGTGCCAACTGTATTCAAAACCACCAGGGTAGTACCAATCCTCAAGAAGGCCACACTCGATGGCTCCAGAGCTACCAATTACAGACCAGTATCACTTCTCTCTTTCCTTTCAAAAGCCTTCAAACAAGAAGTTTACAATCAATTGTCATTTTCCTCATCCAGAACCAGTTGCATGAGCCCAATCAGTCTGGCTACAAACCAGCACATTCTACAGAAACAGTCCTCTTAGCAGTTATGGAGAAACTTCATGCTGCTAAAGCTGCCAAGCTGTCATCTGTTTTGATTCTTCTAGACCTTTCAGCAACCTTTGCCACAGTAAACCACAACATTCTCCTCTCTGTTCTCTCCAGGCTTGGTGTGACTGGCTCTGCATGGAAATGGTTTCAGTCCTATCTGGAGGGATGGTCCTATCAGGTGACATGGAGAGGATCCACATCCAAACCATGTAGACTCTCCACTGGTGTTCCACAGGACTCAGTATTAGGCTCCCTTCTCTTGTCTTTGTATACTCCTTTCCTTGGAAAAGTCAAATCTCTCATGGTTCCTCCTATTACTGCTAAGCTGATGACACTCAGTTACCTCTTTCTTTTCCACCCTCTGACACGCAGGTCTCCAGACGTATCTCAGCATGCTTGACTGACATTGCATCATGAATGACAGCCCACCACTTGAAGCTCAACCCCAGTAAAACCGAGCTTCTATACATCCCAGGTACTCCCAACCCTTACCATGACCTCACAGTTCCCTTTGAGAACTCCTTGGTATCACCAGCCGAAGCTGCCTGTAGCGTGGGCATAACTTTGGACAACCTGTTGTCATTCTCTCATTTCAAATCTAACCCGGTCTTGCAGATTTCTCCTTTGTAACATACAAAGGATTCAGCCCTTTCACTTGCAGGAAGCTGCCCAGGTACTTGTGCAGTCTCTTGTGATCTCAAAGCACCACTTCTGCAGCTCTTTACTTCCTGGTATTCCTCTAAGAGCCATCAGACCTCTACAACTTGTCCAGAATGCAGCAGTATGACTGGTCTTCAATCTTCCGAAGTTCATAATCCATACATGAGGTCAATGTTCAAAGCTTGAAATATCTTGCTTCAGGTCTCATGGAAGACAAGCATCGAGACTATTCTCTGTGCTGGCTCCCAGATGGTGGAATGAACTTTCACTTGCTGTTCGGACAGCAGAGTCCCTTGCAGTCTTCAAACGCAGAGTGAAGACCCATCTATTTGTTTTTTATTTATTTAAATGACCACTGACCCTGCTCCTATATTGACTAACTAAACTAGTACTTATTGTAGGGTATTGTTTACAACACTGATGTTGTCTAACAAACTAGTACTTACTGTTTATTACACTTACACTTAGATACACCTCATGTATCTTGTACTTCTAGGCATCAGCAGGGATCCCTGTATTTCTACAGTATTCTAGCTGATTGTTATATTGCATTCTAACGTACTCTACTGGCTGGGATGTATTTTATGAGTAAATGACAAAGCATTTTGTAAGTCAATCTGGATCAGAGCATCTGCTAAATGTAATATATGTAAATGATCTTTGTCTCCTTGTCTACTCTGGTTTGCTGTGTCTGATCTTTATCTCCTGATCTCCACAGGATTGTTGTGTCTGATCTTTATCTCGTGGTCTCCTCAGGAAGCCCTGAGTGGAGAATGTGAAGACTGGAGGACAAAGACACTATAATTGCCTCAGCAACTGCAAGGGGAGGGGTGGAATGGGGTAAGAAGAAGGAGGAAAAGAAAAGAGGAGGAGAAGAGACACAGACTCTGCCTCCTGTTAAAAAGGCCAAAGCTCAACAGCCACAGAGCAAGAAGCAGAGAGGGAGGGACATGTATTTTATTTTTGTGTTCTGGTGTAATTAGTATGATTATGTGGGATTTTGTTGGGTGGGGAATTTTAGGTTTATGAAAGGAATAAGTTTCAAGTTTCAAGTTTGGTTTATTTGTCACATACATAGTCATACACAGTATAACTCGCAGTGAAATGGTTGAGAGTGCTCTGTCCAAACTGAGGAAAAAGGAAACAGGGGTGCATAGAGAAATATATATTCTATATATATACAAAATATATTAACAGTGTATGTACAATGTATGTATATTATGTTTATATACACAATGTATATGGTTGTGTATATATGTATGTACAGAATGTACAGATCCATCTTGTAAAATGACATATTTACAGTTTTTATGTTACATGGTGGTAATTGAACATATTACAGTTATGTTACATGGTGGTGGTGGTCCCCACAGTTTATCAGTTTCCCTGATTCAGGGCCCGAATGGCCTGTGGGAAGAAGCTCTCTCTGTCTTGGTCTTCAGGGAGCGAAAGCGCTTCCCTGACCTCAACAGAGAGAAGAGCCTATTTTTGGGATGGGTGGGGTCCTTCACAATCCTCCTGGCCTTGGTCTGGCACCGCTTGTAGTAGATGGTCTGCAGGTCAGGAAGTTCCGTATGAGTGATGCGCTCTGCTGAACGCACCACCCTTTGGAGTGCTTGTCTGTCCTGCTTGGTGCTATTCCAAAACCAGACTGTGATGTTCCCCGTGAGGATGCTCTCGACAGTGCAGGTGTAGAAGTTCCGCAGTACCTTGGAGGGCAGTCTGAAGTCTCTTAGGCGTCTGAGGTGGTAAAGACGCTGACGAGCCTTCTTTGCCAGGTAGTTGGTAAGGCGGGACCAGGACAGGTCCTGCGAGATGTGAACACCAAGGTACCTGAAACTATCTACTCTCTCCACCGTGGTTCCACTGATCCTCACAGGTTGGTAGTGCCGCACCTGTTTCTTGCTGCAATCCACGATCAGCTCCTTTGTCTTACTGACATTTAGGAGGAGATTATTTTCCTGGCACCAGTTTTCCAGGTGTTTAATCTCCTCCAGGTAGGCCCTCTCATCGTTGTCCGAGATCAGGCCCATGACAACGATGTCGTCAACAAACTTGACAATGATGGTGGAGCTGAAAGTGGCTGTGCAGTCGTAGGTGTACAGTGAGTAGAGCAGGGGACTTAGGACACAACCCTGAGGAGCTCCAGTGCTGAGGGTGAGGATGGATGAGACACAGTTGCCCACCTGTACTGATTGTGGTCTCTCTGTTAGGAAGTTGGAGATCCAGTCGCACGGGGATGTATGCAGTCCTGAGTAGGGAGGGGATGATAGTGTTAAATGCTGAACTGTAGTCGACAAACAGCATTTTAACATAATTACCCCTCCCTTTGTCCAGGTGGGTCAGTGTGGTGTGGAGCAGATGTGCAATTGCATCATCAGTGGAGGGGTTGTGGCGGTATGCAAACTGCAGTGGGTCCATGGAGGCTGGCAGTGAAGATGAGATGAGATGAGAATAAGTTTGTTATATCCATTTTTCTATTCTCTTTTCTATTGTTATATAGAGACTTGTGTGCTAAAAGGTAACACTGAGTAAATTAATAATTATGTCATATGCAAATTTATGACATCTGACTAGTCATTAATTACACTCTGTAGTGAGGCTGGAAGTTCTCAATGGAATTTGGTTGTGTACTGCTATAAAGGACACATAGATAGCTCACTCATAGATAGCTCACTTAATAGTTTACATATGATGAGGAGCATGTTTGGTTCCTTCTTCTAACAGAAGAGCAGTGCCAGTGATCCAGCTGTTATTTATTCTTACTGTTTTCTTGTATCTTTATCTCCTCTGCATGGCATTTATTTAATATAAAATGTAAATTATCAAATGTCATGTAACCAGCAATGCTAATACACATTTACTGCTATTCTTTTACTGTTAGACTGTGTTTTGTGTGCTCTGTGTTCTTTGTTCTATGTGTTCTATGTGTTCTCTGTGTTCTGTGTGTTCTTTGTGTTTTGTGTTCTATGTGTTCTGTGTGTTCTTTGTGTTCTCTGTTCTATGTGTTCTGTCTGTTCTATGTGTTCTGTATTCTGTGTTTATTATACAAATTACATTAATATTTAGTACTCCTAAATTTGTCTTACAATGCAGAATATTATGTATTAATGTATTAATGGAGTTATCTAATGTGATTGTATCTAATGTGATTTAATAAGAAGTTTGATTCTCTGAAAAAATCCACACCAAATGTAAAACCTCAAATTGGTAGTTGTTTTGCATGAATGTAAATGTGTTGTTGTTATTATTATTATTATTATTATTATTATTATTATTATTATTAAGCACACCATGTAGTTTTCTGTTGTACCAAATACAGGTAAACTATTCTTTCACAAATACTGATTCTATTCTTTCACAAATACAGGTAAACTATTAAATTATTTTTCCACAATACTTGAAATAAACGCACACACACACACACACACACACACACACACACACACACACACACACACACACACACACACACAAACGGGCGCGCACGCGCACAGATCATGCCCAGCATTCAGCCATTAAGAAGATTCTTTATTTGTCATATAGCACAACATGCTATGGACGTTCACACACTTACATGCTTATTGTGAGGCTGCTTATCTAAATTACGATCATCTGTAAGTTAGATCTACAAACAAAGTGGTTTGTTAAGTTCCGAAGTGTTTCAACGTGCCGACATAGTGGAGATTTACTCTCAGCGGAGCCGGAAAACAAGTCCGTGTAGGCGGGACTGTGAATCCATTGGCTGTATAGACTGTATAGTGTATGATTGGCTGCAGCAAAATGATGGACAGCTAACTTTGGTTGATGATTGGCTTAACAAAAATGACTGTTATAAGAAATCGGTTGTGTAATTGGCTTCATACGAAAATGATTGACATGCGCTCTACTTACGCCCACTGGTGTTCCTGTAGTTCCTCCTTTCTCAAGAAAACGAAAGTATTTTCTGAACTGTCGCGATTACGCGCCTTTAAAATATTTCACGGTAAGTTCGTCCTATTTGTTAAAATGCGATGTCGGTGCAGTTTAAACAGCGTGTTTTGTAAGTACATAGTTCTGTGTTTAAATCGTAGGTCCACCCAAACGTGGATTAAATGTAAAGATTAAAGTCCTGGTGAAGTTAACGGTACGCATCTAAAATGACGGACACTAAAATGGCCAAGTACGATCGCACAGTTATATTTTTAAATAATATTTAACTGGCTCGGATATACGTTGTCAGTTATTGTAAATCTCGATTTTAAGTCGTAGTTAGTCAGTAATCTTTCCAAATTCTCCCAGTTTAAACTCCTCTGGCCTAAACGTAAAGTTGCTGCTGTAACGTTTGTTTTTTTACAGTTAGTTTCCTGTTCAGTTTCAGCCATTTTGTAGTGTTGTTCAAATCCTCACTGGACAGTTCAGATTCCCTGTATAGTTCATTATCTGTATTATTAACTATAGTTTGGGATGGGACGGTCAGTACTGACGTTTCTACGCTTGTTTGGAGCTTCTGAAGCGCAGCGTTTTAAAACTCTGATCCGAAGTGTGGCTCAAAGCGGCCATGTCACGTGACCACGGCTAAACGAAGCTTGTGTTTCTACAGGTGTGATACAGAACCTGCCGCTCCTGTCTTTGACTGACAGTGTCTGAAACAAACCTGATCACACATCTGTCTCAGTCACAAACTCTATGAATGCTTATAAGTCAAGAAAAGACACCCAAGCTTGAGGGTTTTATGAGAAGGGAGAATTTGAGAGATGGAGAGATTCAGTGTTGTCTAGATAGAAGGTTACTGATAGGACATATTGACTGATAGGCTAGTGAGAGACATCCAGTGAGCAGTAGGTAGGATAGATATAGTGACATTAATATATAGAAAGTGTATGTAGAGAGAGATGCTCTGGTTTACTGACAGGAGTGATGTGCTGTACATCCACACATTTATATAATGGTAAAAACACCTGTGCATGCCAGCAACATGTGTTCTATGTGAATTCATCTTTTCCAAGACTGAGGAGGTAATTTGGGAAGAGAAGAAGCCCCCAAAACAGCAGAAGAACTAATATTTTATAATATAAATATAAATAATAATAAATATATAAATGTGAGACATTGTTCCTTTATGTTACTTTATTGATCTTCATTATCCATAATCATAATTATCTACATTCACAACACTTCCTTCTGCTGTAGATGAAACCGGTTCCACACAGACAATTCACTAAATAGGTCTGCACTTCATAGAATACGGAGTACATGTGAACCCACACAACCCTACAGAGTACATGTGAACCCACTCAACCCTACAAAGTACATGTGAACCCACACAAACCTACAGAGTGCATGTGAACTCACACAACCCTACAGAGTACATGTGAACCCACACAACCCTACAGAGTACATGTGAACCCACAGAACCCATGTGGTTATTTATCCCAGTAAACATACTGGCATTTTGTTTATAGATTATCTTTCTAAATTTCATGTCTTACACATGAAACTGAAATACCTGGAATTTGAAATACCTTACAGAACACAACTGAAAACAGAAACATCTTTTGTTTCTTTGTTTGTTGTGTGGTGATTGCTCTGAAATATTTATTGATCTTATGTATTGATAACCTGGCATAACCCACCACAATAATATCTATGCAATGTAGTTTAGACTTTGTTGTTTCACAGAATAGAATCATCAAGATGTTAGCAAAGTGGTCACTGTGGAGATCATTGACAGATTGCTTCTGTTCTAAAGGCCCAGAAGTGTTGGAAGAATTATGAGTGAATATTATTTAATTAAATGTTTTCCTTATAATATATTTATCCAGTTAAACTTTGTGTCATTGGCTAAATATCAGTCGATTATCCAGATAAATGTTGTGTCATTAGCTAAAGATATTGGTTGAATATCCAGTTAAACTCTGTGTAATTGGCTAAAGATATCGGTTGTATGGTTGCATGAGTTCAGACGTCATTTCTTGCAGGAAGCAGTGCTGAGTGTTACCCACACAGTAAAACTCTGTTTGTGTTAAACCCAGAGACTCTGTGTTACTGATAAAATGTAAGTCGCGCATCTTCATATTGGTGTTTTGTGATGAAAAAAAAATGTTAGTTGATGTTTACAGTTACTAACAAGCAGGCATGCTACTCCATGTGCTCTCTGTATAGGTTTAGTTTCACTTTCATGTTTTAGCATATTTCTCTTCTGGTAATACTGTTTCATATCAGCTGGGAGATTTACTTCCTTTGTGTATTAGGACAAAGCTACCACCACCTATAGTGTACCGTAAATGTAGTGAACAACTGATGTACACTGATTAAGGACAAAGATACCACACCTATAGTGTACCGTAAATGTAGTGAACAACTGATGTACACTGATTAAGGACAAAGATACCACCACCTATAGTGTACCGTAAATGTAGTGAACAACTGATGTACACTGATTAAGGACAAAGATACCACACCTATAGTGTACCGTAAATGTAGTGAACAGCTGATGTACACTAATTAAGGACAAAGATATATAATATTAATTCATTAATACTAGTGGTGCCAATCAATTAAAAAATTAATCAATAAAAATAGATTAATCATTATTAATCATGAAGTTTAACATTTTAATACAGTATTACAATGCTAGTATTTATTTGTATTTTGGGGGATAAAACAAATACATGTGTAGTGTTAGAATGAATGAATGCATGATACACTGGTTTAAGGATTCCATTTGTTCTTTAACATCTCAGATTAATTGAATAGCAAGGAAGCTGCCATTCAGCACAACGGCTGTTGTCTCCTCAGTCATCGTATTATCTGTTGTCACTCCTGTCAGTAATTCAGACTGGTAAAAATCCATGCGGGATATATGGGAAGACGCTGGGGTCAAACTGGGAAATATGATTCATTTGTGTAAAAAACCAAAAAGGTAATGTTTTTAAATTGATCATGAGTGTTAAGGCTGACAGCCCTAATAAATACATTTGAAAGCATTAAGATTCCAGTTTCCCACTGTGTGAAAACAGTACAGTAGAGGCTCTCAAAAAACGCCTCCATCTTCCTCTGTGGCACTTTGAGGACCTTTGGAATGTCTGATTGGGCATCATGGAGATTTATGATTTAAAATGTTTGAAATATTGTGACATAAAACAAATGATGGTGCACAGCTTTATGGGAATAAAGTTAATTCTAAATTCATTAAGAATAACTTTTGTGTGTATAACTGTTTTTTTGTATTCAGTGGAATATTTTAATGAAGCCATAACAGTGTGTTCAGTATTCTGTCATCATCACTGTTTCAGTTCTCCAGCCACGTAATGTTGATGTGAGTTTTGTCAGGATTTGATTCAGTGTGATTCACTCTGTGTATGAACTGTTGACAGGGAGCAGAGAGCAGCATCTCCGGTGTCCAGCTGTGTGTGTGTGAAGAGGAACAACTCCATGATGGAGCCTCATAACTCCAGCAGTGGAGGAGGAACCTCTGACCCACAGTGAGGAGCTTTCCATCAGCACTTAATCTGAGGAAACAGGAAGAGGGAATATTCAGGATAAATGAGATGTAGTGAAGGATGTAATTACTCAACACTTTCCTCATCTTCATCAGGGTAGAGAGAGCAGAGCCTCCAGCACCCAGCTGTGTGTCTATGAAGAGTGAATCACCTCCAGCACCCAGCTGTGTGTCTATGAAGAGTGACTGGTCCATGGAGTCTCCTCCTGTATTCAGCAGTGGACCTGTGCCCTCAGTCCTATGGTGAGTGACACATTACACACTCAGATTCTTTCATAAGTGGGGTGGATGTGTTCCTCCCAGTGTGTGAGGGCGTGAAGTTCCCCCAATATTACAACAATAATACCCCAGTAAACAATGTCACCATTCTACAGGTCAAACTAATAAGAGGGGTTCACCACAGGTGTGTTTTAGTTTTAGGAGAAAAGGAGTGTAGTATGTTTGTGTTGATGACAGACAGGTGTGTGTGTGTGTGTGTGTGTTGCTGAAGGATGTGTGTGTGTGTGTGTGTGTGTGTCTGTGTGTGTGTGTGTGATATGTTTGTGTTGCTGACGGACAGGTATGATGTGTGTGTCTGTGTGGTATGTTTGTGTAGTTGCTGAAGGAGAGGTTTGATCCGCATGTTTGTGTCTTTGTGTGTATGTGTGTGTGTGGTATTTTTGTATTGCTGACACAGGTGTGGTGTGTGGTATGTTTGTGTAGTTGCTGAAGGACATGTGTGTGGTTCATTTGTGTTGCTGAAGGACAGGTGTTTCTAATCAAGTGTCCAGTGAGTGCAGGTACCAGGTGGAGTTGATTGGATAAGATTGTTGTGGGTTTAATTGGTTTGTTCCCTAGTGTGATTTATTTTCACTATTCAGTATCATCAGGAGGTTGAGAGAGAGAGCAGCAAATCCAGCACCCAGCTGTGTGTCTATGAAGAGTGACTGGTCCATGGAGCCTCCTCCTGTATTCAGAAGTGGACCTGTGCCCTCAGTCCTACGGTGAGTGACACATTATACACTCAGATTCTTTCATAAGTGGGGTAGATGTGTTCCTCCCAGTGTGTGAGGGAGTGAAGTTCCCCCAATATTACAACACTAATACCCCAGTAAACAATGTCACCATTCTACAGGTCAAACTAATAAAAGGGGTTCACCACAGGTGTGTTTGTTTTAGGAGAAAAGGAGGAATAAATTCAGCATCATCTACCCACACACATTCTCCAACTCTCTCTTACTTGTAACATGAGGCTTGCAATGCCAGCAAGCTGGGAGTTAATCAGTGTTCATTATGACTCTATGAAGCCTTGGTGTGTGGGTATTTTTTCAAGTGGAAAGTTCCCAACAAGAGTCCCCTGTTGTCTTTCTTCATTCATGTCTGTGTTGTCTTGTGTCTTCTGGGGAGGGTCCCTCTCCATCAGTTGTTTATTAGGAGGAGAAATGTCCTGTAGCAGGAGGTGTCCCTGTGTGTTTGTCTGTCTGTCTTACAATTGTTTGTCTTTTGTTCTGTGTTCATTTCCTGCTGTGTTTCTGGAGAGAAACAGTGTCCTGAGTCTACTACACACACATAGTGGTTAGAGCTGCATCATCACACTAGTGCAGACGCTGGTTTGACCCTCAGACCAGACAAGTCACTTTGTTTTTCATTAGAAGTGGCTGAGGGTTTTCTGGCCCTTAAACATCCCTTCACTGTTGAACTCTTTTGTTTGTTCGTACTATTAAACAGTAAAAACACCCGTTATGTCTCCACCAAGCACTCCCTTCACTCCTTCACTCCCCTTCACTTCTTCACTTCCTTCACTCCCATCACTCCCCTTCACTCCCTTCACTCCAATCACTCCCTTCACTCCTTCACTCCTTCTTCCCAGTAGTGTAGGGGGTAGAACAGTGTGGTCTTGCTCACCCACTCCTTCAGTTCAAACCCTCTCAGTTGTGTGGTTTCCTGTTCAGTTGTCCCTGTTCCACCTCATATGTGTTTGGGTCCATCTAGGAGGTCCTGGTTACCTGAACAGGTGGGACAGTCCAGTTCTGTGATACTGACACTATAGTAAAGCAATAGTGGTGGTTCTGGTCTCATTAGTTTTAGAAACTGTTACATGCAGGTGGATGAGATGTCAGGATACAATTGCTGAGGACATTTATTAGGCCACAGGAAGAACCACACAGGACACAGACAGACTGGGGTAATAAAGAACCGCACAGGACACAGACAGACTGGAGTAATAAAGAACCGCACAGGAGACAGACAGACTGGAGTAATAAAGAACCACACAGGACACAGACAGACTGGAGTAATAAAGAACCACACAGCACACAGACAGACTGGGGTAATAAAGAACCACACAGGACACAGACTGACTGGGGTAATAAAGAACCACACAGGACACAGACTGACTGGGGTAATAAAGAACCACACAGGACACAGACAGACTGGGGTAATAAAGAACCACACAAGACACAGACAGACTGGGGTAATAAAGAACCACACAAGACACAGACAGACTGGGGTAATAAAGAACCACACAAGACACAGACAGACTGGGGTAATAAAGAACCACACAGGACACAGATAGACTGGGGTAATAAAGAATCACACAGGACACAGACAGACTGGGGTAATAAAGAATCACACAAGACACAGACAGACTGGGGTAATAAAGAACCACACAGGACACAGACTGACTGGGGTAATAAAGAACCACACAGGACACAGACAGACTGGGGTAATAAAGAACCACACAAGACACAGACAGACTGGGGTAATAGAGAACCACACAGGACACAGACAGACTGGGGTAATAAAGAATCACACAGGACACAGACAGACTGGGGTAATAAAGAACCGCACAGGACACAGACAAACTGGGGTAATAGAGAACCACACAGCACACAGACAGACTGGGGTAATAAAGAACCGCACAGGACACAGACAAATTGGGGTAATAAAGAACCGCACAGGACACAGAGAGACTGGGGTAATAAAGAACCGCACAGGACACAGACAGACTGGGGTAATAAATACACTACAGAAAGGGGAAGTTTAACTAGTATTATCTACCATATCAGTTAACTCCAGCCAGGCATATAACTTTATTGTGGAGTCTGTGGTACTGGAGACCCCCAGCCATACCAC
>NC_137497.1:8656220-8678720 GCF_041902795.1 Electrophorus electricus
CCTCTGCTCTCCTTTGGATAACCTCTCGACCAGCAGCAGCCAATCAGATCCCTCCTGAGTGTGTTGACCAGGTAACAGAGGTAAGAGGGTTCAGTGAACCACAGAAAGAGGAGTATTTCAGGAAGAGAATCAGTGATCAGGGCCTGGCCAATAGAATCATCACACACATGAAGTCGTCAAAAAGCCTCTACATCATGTGCCACATTCCAGTCTTCTGTTGGATTGCAGCCACTGTTCTAGAGAGAATGTTAGGTGAAGCAGAGATTAGAGAGATCCCCAAGACTCTGACTCAGATGTTCACACACTTCCTGATCTTTCAGCTCAGACACAAGGATCAAAAATATGGACAAAGTATGAAAGGACAAAAAGGTCCCACTCACCCACGTCACATGAGAAAAAATGTTTTGGCACTGGGAAAACTGGCTTTCCAACAGCTAGAAAAAGGCAACCTGATCTTCTATGAGGAAGACCTGAGAAACTGTGGCATTGATGTCAGAGAAATGACAGTGTATTCAGGAATGTGCACTCAGATCTTCAGACAGGAGTTTGAGCTACAGCTGGGGAAGGTGTTCAGCTTTGTACATCTGAGTGTTCAGGAGTTTCTGGCTGCTTTATATGTGTTTATTTCCTTCATCTCCACCAACACCAATGTGCTACAACAGCAACACCCTGAAATAGTCAAAACCCCAATGTCTGTCTTCCTCAACAGTGCAGTGGACAAGGCCTTACAGAGTCAAAATGGACACCTGGACCTTTTCCTTCGCTTCCTTCTGGGTCTCTCACTGGAGTCCAATCAGACTCTCTTACGACGCCTACTGACACAAACAGGAAGCAGCTCTCACAGCAAAGAGGAAACAGTCAAGTACATCAAGAAGAAGATCAGTGACAGTCCCTCTACAGAGAAATCCATCAATCTGTTCCACTGTCTGAATGAACTGAATGATCATTCTCTAGTGCAGGAAGTCCAAACATACCTGAGCAGAGGAGGTAACAGTAGTCTCCATGGAGCCAGACTGTCTCCTGCTCAGTGGTCAGCTCTGGTGTTTGTGTTGCTGAACTCTGAAGAGGAGCTGGATGAGTTTGACCTGAGGAAATATGACCCATCAGAGGAATGTCTGCTGAGAATGTTGCCATTGGTCAAAGCATCCAGAAAAGCCATGTGAGTATTTTCATTTAGAGATGAACAGTGGGTGTAGCACTGGATGTGCTTGACTCAGAAGGTCTTCTGTGAAAAATGAAAAGGAGAGAGAGAGAGAGAGAGAGAGAGAGGGAACATTAGAGAGAGAGCAGGATAGAGAGATCCCATCACCAGGTGCTTAAGTTAAACCATAAAGTTGTGGAACATTGGAATGTAGTAACACTGTCCAGTGATTCATTAGTCTAAATGTATTAATGATGGTTAAATGATATTTGATGTCATGGGTAGTTGTGTGCCTGTGTATTGAGAATGGTCCTACATTTAAAACAGTGGCCAACAGTGTTTGTTTATAGTTCACACTCTTAGTAAAACAGCCAGAGAAAATATGCTGCAGTGTAACATACAGAAGTGTTCAAGTACGAAATATCAGTGTGTACACGCGCACACGCATGCACACACACACACACACACACACACACACGCATGCATGCACACACACCACACAGTGTAACATACAAAAGGGTTCAAATATGAACTATCAGTTCAGCTTTCTGATCAACATTACAGTTCAATCACTACTGACCAATACAGAGAAAAGTGCACAAGGATGAGCATAACCAATGTATACACATATGCACACACACTCACACACACACACACACACACACACACACACACACACATATATATATTTCACACTGATGGCAGTTTTCAAACTTTATCACAGGTTTTCTTTAGAGCCGATGATGGTGATTGGGCACATTTATAAAGGTGTAGGTGTTAATATGACTTCATCTGAAACATTTTCATTGTTTAAATATTTTACCAAGGCAATTTGACATAATCTAGTTGTAAATAAGTTTAAGTCAAAATAAACTAACATCATTAACAGCAACTGATTCTAGTACTACACCTTCAGTGCTGTGTGATTGAGGTACTTGACTTTTAATTAGAAGGTTGCTGGTTCAAGCCCCACCGCTGCTGAGTTGCCACTGTTGTGCCCCTGAGCAAGACCCTTAACCCTCAATTGCTCAAGTTGTACTCAGTCATAATTGTAAGATGCTTTGGATAAAAGCGTCAGCTAAATGCCATAAATGTAAAATGATGAGTGTAGCATGCAGTGACGTTCACAGCTCTGTGCGATCAGTGTAACATGCAGTAACATTCACAGCTCTGTGTGATCAGTGTAAAATGCAGTGACGTTCACAGCTCTGTGTGATCAGTGTAACATGCAGTGAGTCTCCCAGAAGCTAATGCTGTTACTACTGTCACTCACCTAAAACTGTAGCAGGCTACTACTGTTGATCACATACAGTGGGACCAATATCTCAGACCACTAGTGAAAATGATTGTTTTGCATTTCTCTCAAGTTTAATACAATGATTTTCTTTACAAATCATATAATCAGCATAATTTGAGTGAACAGTTGAACGTTTTTTAATGAATTTCAGAAAGTATTACTATTTGGCTCTACTCAAATGCATGTAAGCACAGTTGTGAAACTGACTGCATCAGTTCTTTTGTACAAAAAGTCAGAAGTCCTTGAGTCCTCACACAAGCAGTGCAGGAGAAGTGAGTCAGTTCTGATCCAACTGAAACATGTGAACCATCCTCCTCTCCCCAGTATTTTACTGCACACATACAGTCCATGAAGGACAAACTCCAGGGACACATTTCATGTCAACAGCAGACATGAGATAGTTGCCTCACACACACTTAACTGACTGATGGGGTCTGCCTCACACACACTTAACTGACTGATGGGTTCTGCCTCACACACACCTGACTGACTGATGGGGTCTGCCTCACACACACACCTGACTGACTGATGGGGTCTGCCTCACACACACCTGACTGACTGATGGGGTCTGCCTCACACACACCTGACTGACTGATGGGGTCTGCCTCACACACACCTGACTGACTGATGGGGTCTGCCTCACACACACCTGACTGACTGATGGGGTCTGCCTCACACACACCTGACTGACGGATGGGGTCTGCCTCACACACACCTGACTGACGGATGGGGTCTGCCTCACACACACCTGACTGACGGATGGGGTCTGCCTCACACACACCTGACTGACGGATGGGGTCTGCCTCACACACACCTGAATGACTGATGGGGTCTGCCTCACACACACCTGAATGACTGATGGGGTCCCTGACTCAGCTATTGAGCCTCCAGGATTCTCGGTGCACCACGCAGACAGAACTCAGGACCTCACTGGGAAAAGCAAAGGCAGAGGAGAATGTTTCATGATCAGTGACTCATAGTGTGAGCACAGGAATGTAAACACTAGTAAAAGATTCTGCTCTCTGCATTCTGTCCATTCCTCCATAATCACTACTGCAGTGTTCATCCCACCATCATTAGTACTGCAATGTTCATACACTAATATTCACTACTGCAATGTTCATTCCTCCATAATCATAATACAGTGTTCATTACTCCATAGTCACTACTGCAGCGTTTATTTCTCCATGAAAAACACTACAGTGATTATTCCACCATAATCAATACTGTGGTGTTTATTCCTCCATAATCACTACTGCAGTGTTTATTTCTCCATAATCACTACTCTGCATGGATTCCAACAATATTTTCTGTTTGTATATTAGTGTATTTGTATTTGTGAAACATTGAATGAGATCTATGTTGTTCTGTTTACTGTTATGGTGTTAGGGGTGGGATATTTTGATATTTGGACTCTGATTATGGCAACTGCCATTCACTGACTTATGAACCAACCATCCATTATTTGGTCACCTGTCTTAGGTTGCTAATGAATGTTATTTGTCATGTCTTTGTCCATTTTGTCTTTGATGAAGACACAGTAATGTTGAAATGTTGCTGTGTTTGTAAAATTAAAAGGCTGAAAATGTATCAGTGTGTTCCAGACCTTTCAAGCTCTTCTTTACATTTTTATTAGCAGTTCAGATCTTTTAATTCATCATCCTCTGACTGAACTACATTATTTAATGTATTAACTCTTTTACAGACTATCTGGCTGTGGTCTCACTGAAGAGTCTTGCAAATCTCTCACATCAGTTCTACAAACAGAAAACCCTTCACTGAGAGAGCTGGAGATGAATAATAATGACCTGCAGAATTCAGGAGTGGAGCAGCTCTGTGCTGGACTGAAGAGTTCACACCGTAAACTGGAGATTCTCAGGTGAGTTTCTGTGACTATTTTTGAATGTAAATAAAGAGGCATTTTAAAAAGGTCAGTGTGAACTCCCTTATAGTACAGTATTAAACAAACATTGCCAGGCAAGGCAATGCAAGGAAATGTACACTTTTATAAAGTTTTCTTCTCTCAATATTTCTAAATATAGTTTTCTGTTGAAACCTCACTGCATTTCATTAAATGACCACACTGTGGAGACAAAGAGTTACATCTGTGATGCATGAGCAGATTTTCAAGTCTAGAAGAGAAATAGAACATTGTAAAGAGGAGACACCAATGAGTCCTTGTCCACGTGTGCAGGTGTATTTATTACAATGCTGCTTCAACTAGGCGCTTTGGCATTTTGTCCACAAGCTGCATTTTTGGTCACCTGAGAGCAGAAATTTAGCAAAATGTCTTACAGGATGAATATATTCAGAAACTCCAACAGCTGTGTTGTAAAATGAAGTGTTTTAATGTAAGATTTTCACTGAGTGATTTTATGTAGTTTATGTATGGAAACACTAAACATCAGTCATTCTAATCTCTCTGCAAATAAAAGCCCTTAAAATCTTAATTAAAAATATTTAAAGCTGAACCATTGAGGTTCTGGACACATTACAGGACACTTTTACAATCACACAATTCCCTTGCGTTTTTGGGTGGGAGACCCTGTTCTCATTATGATTTACACCGTGTGTTCAACACATGTTGAGATGAGCTGAACTGACAGCTGTGCTGAAGGAAAGAACGCAACAAGTTAATATTCATTCAATAGACCTGAAAGGTTTATTGGTTATTCCTTAAGATAAACCTGTGATCTCTCTCCACAGGTGTTTTTATGAAACATGTAGCTGGCTAATATTAGTAACCTTAAGCTTGCCAAGTTACAGTATAATGTTGGTTACTACACCTAGATACCTCACGCTAACGTCATATTAGCTTGACTTAGGAGTGAATGTTGGCTGCTAATTTTTTCATCAAGCCAGAGACATCAAACAAAAATAGAACAGTGATGGTAGAAGACGTGGAGTCAGCAGAGAGAGAAACTGAGCAGACAGCTGACAGTAAACTCAGGACATCTGAACACAGTAGTGAGGAACAATGTTCAGCACTGGACGAGTGAACCTGTGGACTTAATTACAAGAGAGAAAGAAAGACACACAAGACACAGTAATCAATAATCAGGAGATTAGGAGGAGAGAAGGAGTGAAGTGTGTGTGTGTGTGTGTGTGTGTGTGTGTGTGTGTGTGTGTGTGTGTGTGTGTGTGTGTGTGTCACACTGGGTGCCTGATGTACTGTAACAAAGCTAATGAGGCTAATGTTAGCTTCCTTAAATCTAAGGAACTGGCTAGAATATAAAATACTCCTGCTTGTTCATTTACAGTTAGTATAGAGAAACAGAAAACAACCAGGATGAAGAGAAAGAGTAATGCTATTGCCATGGCAACCTTCTTTAGTAAGAAGACAGCAGGAGAGAGAAAAGACAGAAGAACTTGATGGTGAAAGTGTCCAGGAGGAGGACATGGAAGAGAGTGAACACAGCAGACAGAGACAGAGGAGCCAGCTGTGTCCACTCTCACTGTAGCCCCACAGGTCTGCTGTAGTGTCAGCTGTGTCCACTCTCACTGTAGCCCCACAGCTCTGCTGTAGTGTCAGCTGTGTCCACTCTCACTGTAGCCCCACAGCTCTGCTGTAGTGTCAGCTGTGTCCACTCTGACTGTAGCCCCACAGCTCTGCTGTAGTGTCAGCTGTGTCCACTCTCACTGTAGCCCCACAGGTCTGCTGTAGTGTCGGCTGTGTCCACTCTCACTGTAGCCCCACAGCTCTGCTGTAGTGTCGGCTGTGTCCACTCTCACTGTAGCCCCACAGCTCTGCTGTAGTGTCGGCTGTGTCCACTCTCACTGTAGCCCCACAGCTCTGCTGTAGTGTCGGCTGTGTCCACTCTCACTGTAGCCCCACAGCTCTGCTGTAGTGTCGGCTGTGTCCACTCTCACTGTAGCTCCACAGCTCTGCTGTAGTGTCGGCTGTGTCCACTCTCACTGTAGCCCCACAGCTCTGCTGACTTGTTTAGTTGTTTTTTTGTGTTAATGTAAATGGTTGATTTTAGTGAATATATTAGTTGTGTGAAGTAGCGATATTGTGTGTGTGTGTGTGTGTGTGTGTGTGTGTGTGTGTGTGGTGCATAACATGTGTGGTGTTTTGTAATTACATCAGAACTTTAGATCAGATATTTCTGCACCCATAATTCATCATTTGATACTACATAATTCAGGTACACTGAGAATTATAACCACACATAGAAATATAACCACACATAGAATTATAATCACATGTAGAATTTTTGGAATCTTGAAATACAACCTTTTTCGAGGGGATGAATCAAAGAACTGAAGATACTTGTAAGTGATATAAAATATTAAGTGCTGGACAGAAATGAAACCTTTCTCAGGTAATAATATTTATGTTTATGTAACCCTCACCCTTGATTTATTCATGAAGATTTATTCAAATTGTAATCTTATGGGTTAATTAATGATTCCCTGCCTGACCTCATGTGAATGTCATAATCTGATAAGGAATTAAACAGTATGTAGTTTATTATACACTATAATAGTGGTTTTACCACTGTATTAACTTGTGTACCCTGAAATTCCTCTGTGCTGTAAGGCCATTTTAGTGTGTCACCACAAGAGAGAGACAGACAGATCTATTATTTGTGTGTGTGAAAGAGACAGAACTATTATCTGTGTGTGTGTGTGTGTGTGTGTGTGTGTGTGTGTGTGTGTGTGTGTGTGTGTGTGTGTGTGTGTGTGTGTGTGAGAGAGAGAGAGAGAGAGAGAGAGAGAGAGAGAGAGAGAGAGAGACAGACAGACAGACAGAACTGTGTGTGTGAGAGGCAGATCTATTATCTGTGTGTGAGAGAGACAGAACTGACTGACGGATGGGGTCTGCCTCACACACACCTGACTGACGGATGGGGTCTGCCTCACACACACCTGACTGACGGATGGGGTCTGCCTCACACACACCTGACTGACGGATGGGGTCTGCCTCACACACACCTGACTGACGGATGGGGTCTGCCTCACACACGACTGACGGATGGGGTCTGCCTCACACACACCTGACTGACGGATGGGGTCTGCCTCACACACACCTGACTGACAGATGGGGTCTGCCTCACACACACCTGACTGACGGATGGGGTCTGCCTCACACACACCTGACTGATGGGGTCCCTGACTCAGCTATTGAGCCTCCAGGATTCTTGGTGCACCACACAGACAGAACTCGGGACCTCACTGGGAAAAGCAAAGGCAGAGGAGAATGTTTCATGATCAGTGACTCATAGTGTGAGCACAGGAATGTAAACACTAGTAAAAGATTCTGCTCTCTGCATTCTGTCCATTCCTCCATAATCACTACTGCAGTGTTCATCCCACCATCATTAGTACTGCAATGTTCATACACTAATATTCACTACTGCAATGTTCATTCCTCCATAATCATAATACAGTGTTCATTACTCCATAGTCACTACTGCAGCGTTTATTTCTCCATGAAAAACACTACAGTGATTATTCCACCATAATCAATACTGTGGTGTTTATTCCTCCATAATCACTACTGCAGTGTTTATTTCTCCATAATCACTACTCTGCATGGATTCCAACAATATTTTCTGTTTGTATATTAGTGTAGTTGTATTTGTGAAACATTAAATGAGATTATGTTGTTCTGTTTACTGTTATGGTGTTAGGGGTGGGATATTTTGATATTTGAACTCTGATTATGGCAACTGCCATTCACTGACTTATGAACCAACCATCCATTATTTGGTCACCTGTCTTAGGTTGCTAATGAATGTTATTTGTCATGTCTTTGTCCATTTTGTCTTTGATGAAGACACAGTAATGTTGAAATGTTGCTGTGTTTGTAAAATTAAAAGGCTGAAAATGTATCAGTGTGTTCCAGACCTTTCAAGCTCTTCTTTACATTTTTATTAGCAGTTCAGATCTTTTAATTCATCATCCTCTGACTGAACTACATTATTTAATGTATTAACTCTTTTACAGACTATCTGGCTGTGGTCTCACTGAAGAGTCTTGCAAATCTCTCACATCAGTTCTACAAACAGAAAACTCTTCACTGAGAAAGCTGGAGATGAATAATAATGACCTGCAGAATTCAGGAGTGGAGCAGCTCTGTGCTGGACTGAAGAGTTCACACCGTAAACTGGAGATTCTCAGGTGAGTTTCTGTGACTATTTTTGAATGTAAATAAAGAGGCATTTTAAAAAGGTCAGTGTGAACTCCCTTATAGTACAGTATTAAACAAACATTGCCAGGCAAGGCAATGCAAGGAAATGTACACTTTTATAAAGTTTTCTTCTCTCAATATTTCTAAATATAGTTTTCTGTTGAAACCTCACTGCATTTCATTAAATGACCACACTGTGGAGACAAAGAGTTACATCTGTGATGCATGAGCAGATTTTCAAGTCTAGAAGAGAAATAGAACATTGTAAAGAGGAGACACCAATGAGTCCTTGTCCACGTGTGCAGGTGTATTTATTACAATGCTGCTTCAACTAGGCGCTTTGGCATTTTGTCCACAAGCTGCATTTTTGGTCACCTGAGAGCAGAAATTTAGCAAAATGTCTTACAGGATGAATATATTCAGAAACTCCAACAGCTGTGTTGTAAAATGAAGTGTTTTAATGTAAGATTTTCACTGAGTGATTTTATGTAGTTTATGTATGGAAACACTGTAAACATCAGTCATTCTAATCTCTCTGCAAATAAAAGCCCTTAAAATCTTAATTAAAAATATTTAAAGCTGAACCATTGAGGTTCTGGACACATTACAGGACACTTTTACAATCACACAATTCCCTTGCGTTTTTGGGTGGGAGACCCTGTTCTCATTATGATTTACACGGTGTGTTCAACACATGTTGAGATGAGCTGAACTGACAGCTGTGCTGGAGGAAAGAACGCAACAAGTTAATATTCATTCAATAGACCTGAAAGGTTTATTGGTTATTCCTTAAGATAAACCTGTGATCTCTCTCCACAGGTGTTTTTATGAAACATGTAGCTGGCTAATATTAGTAACCTTAAGCTTGCCAAGTTACAGTATAATGTTGGTTACTACACCTAGATACCTCACGCTAACGTCATATTAGCTTGACTTAGGAGTGAATGTTGGCTGCTAATTTTTTCATCAAGCCAGAGACATCAAACAAAAATAGAACAGTGATGGTAGAAGACGTGGAGTCAGCAGAGAGAGAAACTGAGCAGACAGCTGACAGTAAACTCAGGACATCTGAACACAGTAGTGAGGAACAATGTTCAGCACTGGACGAGTGAACCTGTGGACTTAATTACAAGAGAGAAAGAAAGACACACAAGACACAGTAATCAATAATCAGGAGATTAGGAGGAGAGAAGGAGTGAAGTGTGTGTGTGTGTGTGTGTGTGTGTGTGTGTGTGTGTGTGTGTGTGTGTGTGTGTGTGTGTGTGTGTGTGTGTGTCACACTGGGTGCCTGATGTACTGTAACAAAGCTAATGAGGCTAATGTTAGCTTCCTTAAATCTAAGGAACTGGCTAGAATATAAAATACTCCTGCTTGTTCGTTTACAGTTAGTATAGAGAAACAGAAAACAACCAGGATGAAGAGAAAGAGTAATGCTATTGCCATGGCAACCTTCTTTAGTAAGAAGACAGCAGGAGAGAGAAAAGACAGAAGAACTTGATGGTGAAAGTGTCCAGGAGGAGGACATGGAAGAGAGTGAACACAGCAGACAGAGACAGAGGAGCCAGCTGTGTCCACTCTCACTGTAGCCCCACAGCTCTGCTGTAGTGTCAGCTGTGTCCACTCTCACTGTAGCCCCACAGCTCTGCTGTAGTGTCAGCTGTGTCCACTCTGACTGTAGCCCCACAGCTCTGCTGTAGTGTCAGCTGTGTCCACTCTCACTGTAGCCCCACAGGTCTGCTGTAGTGTCGGCTGTGTCCACTCTCACTGTAGCCCCACAGCTCTGCTGTAGTGTCGGCTGTGTCCACTCTCACTGTAGCCCCACAGCTCTGCTGTAGTGTCGGCTGTGTCCACTCTCACTGTAGCCCCACAGCTCTGCTGTAGTGTCGGCTGTGTCCACTCTCACTGTAGCCCCACAGCTCTGCTGTAGTGTCGGCTGTGTCCACTCTCACTGTAGCTCCACAGCTCTGCTGTAGTGTCGGCTGTGTCCACTCTCACTGTAGCCCCACAGCTCTGCTGACTTGTTTAGTTGTTTTTTTGTGTTAATGTAAATGGTTGATTTTAGTGAATATATTAGTTGTGTGAAGTAGCGATATTGTGTGTGTGTGTGTGTGTGTGTGTGTGTGTGTGTGTGTGTGTGTGTGTGTGTGTGTGGTGCATAACATGTGTGGTGTTTTGTAATTACATCAGAACTTTAGATCAGATATTTCTGCACCCATAATTCATCATTTGATACTACATAATTCAGGTACACTGAGAATTATAACCACACATAGAAATATAACCACACATAGAATTATAATCACATGTAGAATTTTTGGAATCTTGAAATACAACCTTTTTCGAGGGGATGAATCAAAGAACTGAAGATACTTGTAAGTGATATAAAATATTAAGTGCTGGACAGAAATGAAACCTTTCTCAGGTAATAATATTTATGTTTATGTAACCCTCACCCTTGATTTATTCATGAAGATTTATTCAAATTGTAATCTTATGGGTTAATTAATGATTCCCTGCCTGACCTCATGTGAATGTCATAATCTGATAAGGAATTAAACAGTATGTAGTTTATTATACACTATAATAGTGGTTTTACCACTGTATTAACTTGTGTACCCTGAAATTCCTCTGTGCTGTAAGGCCATTTTAGTGTGTCACCACAAGAGAGAGACAGACAGATCTATTATTTGTGTGTGTGAAAGAGACAGAACTATTATCTGTGTGTGTGTGTGTGTGTGTGTGTGTGTGTGTGTGTGTGTGTGTGTGTGTGTGTGTGTGTGTGTGTGAGAGAGAGAGAGAGAGAGAGAGAGAGAGAGAGAGAGAGAGAGAGAGAGAGAGAGAGACAGACAGACAGACAGAACTGTGTGTGTGAGAGGCAGATCTATTATCTGTGTGTGAGAGAGACAGAACTGACTGACGGATGGGGTCTGCCTCACACACACCTGACTGACGGATGGGGTCTGCCTCACACACACCTGACTGACGGATGGGGTCTGCCTCACACACACCTGACTGACGGATGGGGTCTGCCTCACACACGACTGACGGATGGGGGCTGCCTCACACACACCTGACTGACGGATGGGGTCTGCCTCACACACAACTGACGGATGGGGTCTGCCTCACACACACCCGACTGACGGATGGGGTCTGCCTCACACACACCTGACTGACAGATGGGGTCTGCCTCACACACACCTGACTGACGGATGGGGTCTGCCTCACACACACCTGACTGATGGGGTCCCTGACTCCGCTATTGAGCCTCCAGGATTCTTGGTGCACCACACAGACAGAACTCGGGACCTCACTGGGAAAAGCAAAGGCAGAGGAGAATGTTTCATGATCAGTGACTCAGTGTGAGCAAAGGAATGTAAACACTAGTAAAGGATTCTGCTCTCTGCATTCTGTCCATTCCTCCATAATCACTACTGCAGTGTTCATCCCACCATCATTAGTACTGCAATGTTCATACACTAATATTCACTACTGCAATGTTCATTCCTCCATAATCATAATACAGTGTTCATTACTCCATAGTCACTACTGCAGCGTTTATTTCTCCATGAAAAACACTACAGTGATTATTCCACCATAATGAATACTGTGGTGTTTATTCCTCCATAATCACTACTGCAGTGTTTATTTCTCCATAATCACTACTCTGCATGTCTTCCAACAATATTTTCTGTTTGTATATTAGTGTAGTTGTATTTGTGAAACATTGAATGAGATCTGTGTTGTTCTGTTTGCTGTTATGGTGTTAGGGGTGGGATATTTTGATATTTGGACTCTGATTATGGCAACTGCCATTCACTGACTTATGAACCAACCATCCATTATTTGGTCACCTGTCTTAGGTTGCTAATGAATGTTATTTGTCATGTCTTTGTCCATTTTGTCTTTGATGAAGACACGGTAGTGTTGAATTGTTACTGTGTTTGTAAAATTAAAAGGCTGAAATTGTATCAGTGTGTTCCAGACCTTTCAAGCTCTTCTTTACATTTTTGTTAGCAGTTCAGATCTTTTAATTCATCATCCTCTGACTGAACTACATTATTTACTGTATTTACTCTTTTACAGACTATCTGGCTGTGGTCTCACGGAAGAGTCTTGCAAATCTCTCACATCAGTTCTACAAACAGAAAACTCACTGAGAGAGCTGGAGATGAATAATAATGACCTGCAGAATTCGGGAGTGGAGCAGCTCTGTGCTGGACTGAAGAGTTCACACTGTAAACTGGAGATTCTCAGGTGAGTTTCTGTGACTATTTTTGAATGTAAATAAAGAGGCATTTTAAAAAGGTCAGTGTGAACTCCATTACAGTATTAAACAAACATTGCCAGGCAAGGCAATGCAAGGAAATGTACACTTTAATATTACATTATAAAGTTCTCTTCTCTAAATATTTCTAAATATAGTTTTCTGTTGAAACCTCACTGCATTTCATTAAATGACCACACTGTGGAGACAAAGAGTTACATTTGTGAGGCATGAGCAGATTTTCAAGTCTAGAAGAGAAATATAACATTGTAAAGAGAAGACACCAATGAGTCCTTGTCCACATGTACAGGTGTATTTATTACAATGCTGCTTCAACTAGGCACTTTGGCATTTTGTCCACAAGCTGCATTTTTGGTCACCTGAGAGCAGAAATTTAGCAAAATGTCTTACAGGATGAATATATTCAGAAACTCCAACAACAGTGTTGTAAAATGAAGTGTTTTAATGTAAGATTTTCCAGCACTGGACGAGTGAACCTGTGGACTTAATTACAAGAGAGAAAGAAAGACACACAAGACACAGTAATCAGTAATCAGGAGATTAGGAGGAGAGAAGGAGTGAAGTGTGTGTGTGTGTGTGTGTGTGTGTGTGTGTGTGTGTGTGTGTGTGTGTGTGTGTGTGTGGTGCATAGCATGTGTGGTGTTTTGTATTACATCAGAACTTTAGATCAGACATTTCTGCACCCATAATTCATCATTTGATACTACATAATTCAGATACACTGAGAATTATAACCACACGTAGAAATATAACCACACGTAGAATTATAATCACATGTAGAATTATAACCAAATGTAGCAATATAACTACATGTAGAAATATAACCACACACAGAATTAAACCAGACCTCACACTGTTTAGTTCAGGACCAATATAACTATTGTATATACACAGTAAACCAGACCCCACACTGTTTAGTTCAGGACCAATATAACTACTGTTTATACACAGTAAACCAGACCCCACACTGTTTATTTCAGGACCAATATGACTACTGTTTATACACAGTAAACCAGACCTCACACTGTTTAGTTCAGGACCAATATAACTACTGTTTATACACAGTAAACCAGACCCCACACTGTTTATTTCAGGACCAATATGACTACTGTTTATACACAGTAAACCAGACCTCACACTGTTTAGTTCAGGACCAATATAACTACTGTTTATACACAGTAAACCAGACCCCACACTGTTTATTTCAGGACCAATATGACTACTGTATATACACAGTAAACCAGACCTCACACTGTTTAGTTCAGGGCCAATATGATTACTGTTTATACACAGTAAACCAGACCTCACACTGTTTAGTTCAGGACCAATATGACTACTGTTTATACACAGTAAATCAGACCTCGCACTGTTTAGTTCAGGGCCAATATGACTACTGTTTATACACAGTAAACCAGACCTCACACTGTTTAGTTCAGGGCCATAATGACTACTGTATATACACAGTAAACCAGACCTCACACTGTTTAGTTCAGGGCCAATATGACTACTGTAAATACACAGTAAACCAGACCTCACACTGTTTAGTTCAGGGCCAATATAACTACTGTTTATACACAGTAAACCAGACCTCACACTGTTTAGTTCAGAGCCAATATGACTACTGTTTATACACAGTAAACCAGACCTCACACTGTTTAGTTCAGGGCCAATATGACTACTGTTTATACACAGTAAACCAGACCTCACACTGTTTAGTTCAGGGCCAATATAACTACTGTTTATACACAGTAAACCAGACCTCACACTGTTTAGTTCAGGGCCAATATAACTACTCTTTATACACAGTAAACCAGACCTCACACTGTTTAGTTCAGGGCCAATATAACTACTGTTTATACACAGTAAACCAGACCTCACACTGTTTAGTTCAGGGCCAATATGACTACTGTTTGAAATCTTATTTATTACACAGATTGACACAAGTATGTTTCATTTACTGTTTATAATGCTTCACCTCAATTGAAACGTGTGTGTGTGTGTGTGTGAGGGAGAGACAGAACTATTATTTGTGTGTGTGTGTGTGTGTGTGTGTGTGAGAGAGGGGGAGAGACAGAACTATTATCTGTGTGTGTTTGTGTGTGTATGAGAGAGAAATAGAGAGAGAGAGAGAGAGAGACAGATCTATTATTTGTAAGTGTGAGACAGAACTATTATCTGTGAGTTTGTGTGTGTGTGAAATAGAGAGAGAGAAGACAGACAGATCTATTTGTGTGTGTTAGAGAGGCAGAACTATTATCTGTGTGTGACCACCACTGACAGAATGTGCTCCTCACTGGACCCCTTGCTGTGCTCCTTGTCTTTCTGCTTCCTCCATACAGGAGAACAAACACTGACCACAGAAAATAGTTAAAACCACAAGATGTCTGGAGGGCTCAGAAGTTCAGAAACAATAGTGAAGGTGTTTTGCAGGGAAATTATATAAAATACAAATAGTGGGAGAGTCAAGGCACTGCTCTGTTAAAAAAAAAAAGGAAAAAATGTGTAAAACTCTTATTTAATGCATTGTTCATAGCAACACTCTAATACAATGGTTATGCTACAGTTATAATATGTTGCACATTTATATGTGTCCAAGCTACATCCCACACAATATAGTAACATGGCCGTCTTTAGGGTTCACAAATTATGAAGAAAATCATCAGTTTTATCTTAGTGTTTGGAGTGTTGGAGGCAGCCATTTTTAGTTGCTGGTTATTTCAGCTGCAGATGATTAGAGAGAGATACCAACCTTTATACATCTGTTATGTGCCAGTGTAGGGGGAGAGACCACAACAGACACTTTATTCTGAGCACAAACCATTATTACAAAAAAGTAATAGAGATCTACAAACATGCCATCTGTCTCTATGGGGAGTATAAGCCACAATAAAAACCAAACCCAACACATGCTCCACCCCAAACCTGTCTTCATTAAACATAAGCCATAAGAGGGAAAAGAAAATACAGTAGTAGATGTAACAAGCTCAAATCCACTCAGTGAATGTACAGTAATCTTCTACACCCACGATATTTTATGTTGATACACACAGCCACACAATAGACTACACTACCCAACACTGGCACAATGACCTGGGGGAGTTGTTCTAGGACAGAGCCAACTCTGGAAACTGAAGGTACAAATCTGTGTTCTATTAGCATGCCTGAGTTCAGTCTGTCTATTAAATCTTATCAGGCTGCAGTTATGGAGTGTCTGTAGTTTCACTGTAACTGTAGTGTGGTAGCAGCAGGGTGTGTTTGGGTGTGTGTAGGGCACCAGAATGGTCAGAAACAGTATAACACCATTATATGTAGTGAAGATAATGTTCCTAATATTTTTCTCAACTAAAACTGGGAGCACACTTAACAGCAGAAAACAGTTTGGTCTAGAAATACAGTAATAACCTTGTGATTGTTGCCCTTGTGTTTTTAGGAAGTCTATGTTGACGTATTAAAAAATGTCAAAAGGTACAATAAAAACACTCCACAAATTTTTTAAATTGTACCATTTGAAAAAAAAAATAAAGGTAGTAATAACATGAATATCCAAGAAGCACTTGTATCCAGCAGTAACAGGAATATGAGTGAGAAGGTTCTCATTTTGAGTGACAGTAATTTGATCCAATCACATATGTGGTAGGACGGCCGGGGCGGCAGAATATTGAATGACGTCATTACAGTGGCCAATAGCATCAGAGGAGCTGTTTTAACTTACTGAGGTGAAGAGAACTGTAGTGGATCATGAAAATGACAGAAAATCTCAAACTGGAATTGGAGGATATTTGCTGCTATGGTGATTTCCAAGAGAAAAGGAAAATACCAGAAAGGGACAGACAAAAAGTAAAAGTAGATGGACTAAGACAGACAGACAAAGCCTGTGTGAGTTTTTCACTCAATCTCTGATCGTCATTCATGGCTAACAGCTAACTAGGTAATGTTAGCAAAGAAAGTCTAGCCATGTTGATTTGTTTACTGTTCAGCACAGATATCTAACCAGCTAACAGTCTCAACAATTTGACCAAACCGTCAATAAGCAAGATTGGACTTCTTGTCTTTGCAACAATCAAGTTACAGTCTTTAGGAGAAATGCGGTTGGATCTTCACGTAGTTGAGAGCAGGAGGGAGGAGGGTGAGGGTGTGAAGGGAGATTTGACGGGGATGTGATTTATAACATCTGGTGTTCATGAAGTACAGCTGTGTATTAATCAGTCAGGTCTCCTACATCAGTTTAAACACATTTAAACCTTGTAGCTAGGTTACGGGTGGTTACTAGGTTACAGGTGGTCACTAGGTTACAGGTGGTCACTAGGTTACAACCGCGATCACGCTATCCGCGCTTTAGCGATTCACGGTCAAGTCATCTGCGCTTTAAATTTAATGCGCCTATATGCGCGATTTTACGGTATTTCGCTGCTCACCGCAATCTAACTCTCCCTAAGCAAAGAAACAGACTTGCGTATTTGTACAAAATACAGTTAACTTGATTGAACTACTTTAATTGCATAATTAGATTAAACACAATTGGTAATATATTTACACAGCTTAATAAGCATTGTGGAAAGTGATTTTTCTACATAATGTTTCTCAGAAGGTTATTATAGATCTTGACTGCCAGCTGAAACAGGGGTCATCACTAGTGAAATGTGGCAAATGTGCAGGGCAGGAGAACTCCAGGGCTGAAATATTCCACTGCCAATTGAATGGTGGCCCTTGGCCATCACCAGATCATTAATAAATCTATATTGAAGTTTTACATATTTTTCTGAATTTTAACAAAATGCAAAAACAGTTCCACTACCACATGTGAGTAGAAGCCCTTGACTATTAGCAGAGTAAGTTTGGACACTCACTGTACAATGTCTTCATAAATCCATATTAAAGTCAAACTACCTTTAGGCGAAATAATGCACTCATTTTGTATAGACTGAATTTGCAGAGTATCAGCAGAGTAAGTTTGGACAGATTTCACTCTACTATTTTTCATAAACTCCTATTAAAATAATAATACCTTTGGGTGAATTCATGTTTCATTCAGGTTGATTTTGGATATCTATTTCTCAGAAATGTCCTATAAAGCCAAGACAGTTCCATGACCACATAAGAGTACATTTATATTTACTTTTACAGCATTTGGCAGATGCTCTTATCCAGAGCGACTTAGAAAAGTGCTTTGTCATTTCCTCATAGAACAGATCCTAGCCAGTAAAGTAGGTTAGAGTGCAAGATACCAATGAACTAGAATACTGTTGAAATACAGGGATCAATGCTAATGTCTAGAAGTACAAAATACATTTAAGCTCTATAACAGACAATCAGTGCAATAATCCATAAGTACTAAAGTTAGTCAACACAGGCGCAGTCAACATCGGAGTAATAAACAAGTACTAGAGTTAGTCAACATAGGAGCAGTCAGAGTAGTAAACAATAAGTACTAGTGTTAGTCAACATAGGAGCAGTCAACATCAGAGTAATAAACAAGTACTAGAGTTAGTCAACATAGGAGCAGTCAGAGTAGTAAACAATAAGTACTAGTGTTAGTCAACATAGGAGCAGTCAACATCAGAGTAATAAACAAGTACTAGAGTTAGTCAACATAGGAGCAGTCAGAGTAGTAAACAATAAGTACTAGAGTTAGTCAACATAGGAGCAGTCAGAGTAGTAAACAATAAGTACTAGTGTTAGTCAACATAGGAGCAGTCAACATCAGAGTAATAAACAAGTACTAGAGTTAGTCAACATAGGAGCAGTCAGAGTAGTAAACAATAAGTACTAGTGTTAGTCAACATAGGAGCAGTCAACATCAGAGTAATAAACAAGTACTAGAGTTAGTCAACATAGGAGCAGTCAGAGTAGTAAACAATAAGTACTAGAGTTAGTCAACATAGGAGCAGTCAGAGTAGTAAACAATAAGTACTAGAGTTAGTCAACATAGGAGCAGTCAACATCAGAGTAATAAACACCCTACAAGAAGTACTAGTGTTTCAGTTAGTCAACATAGGTGCAGGATCAGTGGTCATTTAAATATTCCACAAACAGATGGGTCTTCAGTCTGTGTTTGAAGACTGCGAGGGACTCTGCTGTCCAGACAGCACGCGGAAGTTTAATAATCCCATATTAAAGTCATACTACCATTAGGGGAATTCATGTACTCATTTACAATATGCTGATTTTGGATATCTATTTCTCAGAGATATTCCCATAATGACAAAATAATTCCACTATACTATATACTATGGAGTATGTTGTGATATCTGTTGTATCTACTGTAGGGTATATTGTAATATTGTATCTACTGTAGAGTACATTGTGATATCTGTTGTATTTACTGTAGGGTATATTGTAATATTTGTTGTATCTACTGTAGGGTACATTGTAATATTTGTTGTATCTACTGTAGACTATATTGTATTGTCTGTTGTATCTACTGTAGGGTATATTGTGATGTCTGTTGTATCTGCTGTAGGGTATATTGTGATATCTGTTGTATCTACTGTAGGGTATATTGTGATATCTGTTGTATCTACTTGCAGTCTAGCTATCTGTAATCTTGAGGAAAACACTTGTGAAAGTCTGGCATCAGCTTTGCAACTTCCAAAAAAAGTATGCATCGCTTAGGATTCTTAGACTTTATCTCTGAGTCACAGGTCCATAAATGTGACAGTGTTATTACTCCTGTTATCACAGCCAGATGTAGAATTCTGCCAAGATTTTACTGGCATCATCTCATACAGTCTGACATGTAACAGTCTAATAAGACCACTGAAATCACAAAGTGTAAGTCCAGCTTTAGGGTTCTTCTGATGTAGGTTAATAGTGCACTAGAGTTCTGAAGGGCTGAATAAAAATAAGAGCTAAAATAAACACAGACAGCAGCGATCTGGAGAAGAGTGAACAAAACCATCTGCCATGGAGGACGCCAGAGAGAGATGAGAGTGGAGGAACCTCCAACTACAGTTACCAGCCTCTCTAGCTGCCCTATGCAGGCTGCTCTGGAAGTGCATCTCACTCTCTGTCTCTCTCTACCTGTTTCCCTCCTTTCTGCAGACTGTCTGGTTGTTTGGTCACAGAGGAAGGCTGTTCTTCTCTGGCTTCAGCTCTGAGGTCAAACCCCTCCCACCTGAAAGAACTGGACCTGACGTACAACCACCCAGGAGAGTCAGGAGTGAAGCTGCTCTCTTCTAGACTGGAGGATCCCCACTGCAGACTGGACACTCTCAGGTATGGAACGTTAGTGTGTGCATGCGTATGTGGGTTTGTTTGTGTGTGCTTACGTGTATATGTGTGTGTGTGTGTGTGTGTGTGTGTGTGTGTGTGTGTGTGTGTGTGTGTGCGTATATGTTTCTGTGTTGGTGTCTGTGTGTGTTTATGAAAGAGTGAGAATGAGAAAATAATGAAAACTGAGTCTTCCATTCCTGAGTAGTGCAGTTCCCATATCATAATGTGGTGGCTGGTGAGTTCGCTCTCCATCATTCTCCTGTAGGAACTGCTGAGTTTTAGTTGACATGCTACATTTCCTCAGCCTCCTCAGGAAGTACAGATGCTGTTCTGTCAGTTTATAAACTCTGTTCCATTTTTTGAGGTTAGTTGTAATTCATTTAAGAACCACAGGGTGTCAGTAGCAGCGAGTCGGTTCATGTGTGTAGCGATCGTAGAGTGAGAGAATACAACTCCAAGAGTTCTAGTTATTATAGTTATTATAGTTATTGTAGTTATTATAGCCGTGCTAATGCAGTTGTCTGCGTACATCTCATACCTTTTGAAAACATTGTGGTTGTGTGTAGTTTATTGTATTGTTATTTGTAATCACAGATCATTATTTGGTGGATAATGTTATTCTCTGTGAAGTTTGCTGCATTGTGTTTTGTGTATATCGGTACTTGTTGTGGCTGGCTTGTTGTTGATTTGTCTTTCATGTGATTCAATTTCACGTTTCCTCCTGTTGTCAATAAAACTGTGAACAAGAGCTGAACATTTTCAGAGTTCTGATGTCAGGAGAGTGTTAACCTGCAGGTCATGCTGTGTATCGTACATAAACAGAGGACACAGCAGATACTGTTGGGATTTCTTTATGATGTGGTGTTTGTTGTAGGTCCAGGTGAGGTCCTCACTGATGTGGGGTGTGTGTTGTGGGTCCAGGTGAGGTCCTCACTGATGTGGTGTGTGTTGTAGGTCCAGGTGAGGTCCTCACTGATGTGGGGTGTGTTGTAGGTCCAGGTGAAGTCCTCACTGATGTGGAGTGTGTGTTGTAGGTCCAGGTGAGGTCTTCACTGATGTGGGGTGTGTGTGTTGTAGGTCCAGGTGAGGTCCTCACTGATGTGGGGTGTGTGTGTTGTAGGTCCAGGTGAGGTCCTCACTGATGTGGGGTGTGTGTGTTGTAGGACCAGGTGATGTCCTCACTGATGTGGGGTGTGTTGTAGGTCCAGGTGAGGTCCTCACTGATGTGAACTCCAGGAAGGTGAAGGAGTTCACCTCCATCTCTCCTGTCTGTAGTGGTGTGTGCTGTTGCTTCTCCTTCCTCCTTGGGTCAACAATCATCTTCTTGGTCTTGTCTGCATTCAGGGAGAGATTGTTATCATGACACCATGTCACCATGTCTGTCACCTCCCTCCTGTATGCTGTCTCATCCAGTGATCAGTCAAACCAGTTTGATGATGCTGGTGTTATACTGGGCGGCCACACAGTCCTGGGGGGTCCCAGAGTTCTCAGTCCTTGTGCTGGATGTACATTGCCAGTTCTGACTGACTGATTCTGTCTGTTAGAAAGTTCAGCCCCATTTACAGAAGGAGGGTGTGAGTCCAGTGGTGAGTGTTTGTCAGTTTGGTTGGGGTGACTGTGTTGACTGCTGAGCTGTAATCAGTGAACAGCACTGGAACATAACTGTCCATGTCCTCCAGATGTGTGAGAGACGTGTGGATGTCAGTGCTGACAGTGTCCTCGGTGCACTGGTTCTGGTGGGCTGTAAACTGGTGGGGTCCTCTGGACAATAACGGACATTACAGTAGTAAGAATATAGACAATAAGGAGCAGAATAAGTAGTGAGATGGAGAAAAATAAATAAAGAAATATGGAACAATAAGCAATTAATGTCTAGTGTGGTTTTCTAGAAGTCCTTGTCTGGTCCCGACGGTGTGCACATGACCGAAACTCTTCCTGTATGAGATCATCCATGAAGGGCAGCGGGGAAGTAGCTGTGTGGGGTGGAGGTGTGGGGGGCTACAACAGGGGGCATCATGGGGTGGTGGGATTAGCCATGGCAGCTGAGACAGTAACGTCATGACATCAGGGGTAGGTGAACCTCAGCAGACAGAGAGACTAGATTATTAGACATGTCCAGGTAGAGGGTGTGTAAATTAGGAAACTATGATGTGTAAAGATGGACTGTGGCAGATGTAGCTGTGGCAGCACAGCTAAAAGGAACCACAGGCATGATCAACACTCCACCGCTCTCAGTCAACAAACTAGAGAGACAAAAGAGAGGTGAAGTGACATCACATCCCAGTTTACCAGAACTCTCAATGCCCAGAACGATGTGTGTGTCTGAAATGGAGAGAGAGAGCGAGAACTATTATCTGTGTGTGTTTGTGTGAGAGAGAGACAGAACTATTATCTGTGTGTGTTTGTGTGAGAGAGAGACAGAACTATTA
>NC_137497.1:8696220-8698720 GCF_041902795.1 Electrophorus electricus
AGAACTATTATCTGTGAGACAGAGAGAGAGAGAGACAGTACTATTATCTCTGTGTGTGTGTGAGAGACAGAGAGAGAGAGAGACAGAACTATTATCTGTGTGAGCCAGAGAGAGAGACAGAGAGAGAGAGAGAGAGAGAGGGAGAGAGAGAGACAGAACTATTATCTCTGTGTGTGTGTGAGAGAGAGAGAGAGACAGAACTATTAACTGTGTGTGTGAGAGAGAGAGACAGAACTATTATCTGTGTGTGTGAGAGAGAGAGAGAGCGACAGAACTATTAACTCTGTGTGTGAGAGAGAGAGAGAGACAGAACTATTATCTGTGTGTGAGAGAGAGAGAACTATTATCCGTGTGAGAGAGAGAGAGAGAGAGACAGAACTATTATCTGTGTGAGAGAGAGAGAGAGACAGAACTATTTTCCGTGTGAGAGAGAGAGAGAGAGATAGAGACAACTATTTTCCGTGTGAGAGAGAGAGAGAGAGACAGAACTTCTATCTTTGTGTGTGTGTGAGAGTGAGAGAGAGAGACAGAACTATTATCTGTGTGAGAGAGAGAGGGAGAGAGAGACAGAACTATTATCTGTGTGAGAGAGAGAGGGAGAGAGAGACAGAACTTCTATCTCTGTGTGTGTGTGAGAGAGAGAGAGAGACAGAACTATTATCCGTGTGTGAGAGAGAGAGAGACAGAACTATTATCTGTGTGTATGGGAGAGAGAGAGAGACAGAACTATTATCTGTGAGACAGAGAGAGAGAGACAGAGAAAGAACTATTATCTGTGTGAGAGAGAGAGAGAGAGAGAGAGACAGAACTATTATCCGTCTGAGAGAGAGAGAGAGAGACAGAACTATTATCCGTCTGAGAGAGAGAGAGAGAGACAGAACTATTATCTGTGTGTGTGAGAGAGAGAGAGAGAGAGAGTGACAGAACTATTATCTGTGAGACAGAGAGAGAGAGACAGAACTATTATCTCTGTGTGTGTGAGAGAGAGAAAGAGAGAGAGAGAGCGACAGAACTATTATCTGTGTGTGAGAGAGAGAGAGAGACAGTACTATTATCTGTGTGTGTGTGTGTGTGAGAGAGAGAGAGAGAGAGAGAGAGAGAGAGAGAGACAGAACTATTATCTGTGTGTGAGAGAGAGAGAGAGACAGAACTATTATCTGTGTGTGTGAGAGAGAGAGAGATAGAACTATTATCTCTGAGTGTGTGTGAGAGAGAGAGAGAGCGACAGAACTATTATCTGTGTGTGAGAGAGAGAGAGAGAGAGACAGAACTATTCTCCGTGTGAGAGAGAGAGAGAGAGAGAGAGAGAGACAGAACTATTATCTGTGTGTGAGAGAGAGACAGAACTATTATCTGTGTGTGAGAGAGAGAGAGAGAGAGAGAGAGAGAGAACTATTATCTGTGTGTGAGAGAGAGAGAGAGAGAGAGAGAAAACTATTATCTTTGTGAGCCCGAGAGAGAGAGAGAGAGAGAGAGAGAGAGAGAGACAACTATTATCTGTGTGTGTGTGAGAGAGAGAGATAGAGAGAGACAGAACTACTATCTGCGAGAGAGAGAGAGACAGAACTATTATCTGTGTGTATGTGTGAGAGAGAGAGACAGAACTATTATCTGTGAGAGAGAGAGAGAGACAGAACTTTTATCTGTTTGTGTGTGAGAGAGAGAGAGAGAGAGAGAGAGCGGCAGAACTATTATCCGTGTGAGAGAGAGAGAGAGAGACAGAACTATTATCTGTGTGTGTGTGTGTGAGAGAGAGAGAGACAGAACTTTTATCTGTGTATGAGAGAGAGAGAGAGAGAGCGACAGAACTATTATCTGTGTGTGAGAGAGAGAGAGACAGAGAAAGAACTATTATCTGTGTGAGAGAGAGAGAGACAGACAGAACTATTATCCGTCTGAGAGAGAGAGAGAGAGACAGAACTATTATCTGTGTGTTTGTGAGAGAGAGAGAGAGAGAGACAGAACTATTATCTGTGTGTGAGAGAGAGAGAGAGAGAGAGAGAGAGAGACAGAACTATTATCTGTGAGACAGAGAGAGAGAGAGAGAGACAGAACTATTATCCGTGTGAGAGAGAGAGAGAGAGAGACAGAACTATTTTCCGTGTGAGAGAGAGAGAGAAAGACAGAACTTTTTTCCGTGTGAGAGAGAGAGACAGAACTATTTTCCGTGTGAGAGAGAGAGAGACAGAACTATTATCTGTGTGTGTGTGAGAGAGAGAGAGAGAGAGAGAGAGAGAGAGACAGAACTATTATCTGTGTGAGCCAGAGAGAGAGAGAGAACTATTATCTGTGTTTTTGTGAGAGAGAGAGAGAGAGAGAGACAGAGAATTATTTTCCGTGTGAGAGAGAGAGAGAGAGAGAGAGATAGAACTATTATCTGTGAGACAGAGAGAGAGAGAGACAGAACTATTATCTGTGTGTGAGAGAGAGAGAGAGAGAGAGAGAGAGACAGAACTGTTCTGTGTGTGTGTGTGAGAGAGAGAGACAGAACTATTATCTG
>NC_137497.1:8701220-8706220 GCF_041902795.1 Electrophorus electricus
TCTGTGAGACAGAGAGAGAGAGAGACAGAACTTTTATCTCTGTGTGTGTGAGAGAGAGAGAGACAGAACTATTATCCGTGTGTGAGAGAGAGAGAGACAGAACTATTATCTGAGTGTGTGAGAGAGAGAGACAGAACTATTATCCGTGTGAGAGAGAGAGAGACAGAACTATTATCTGTGTGTGAGAGAGAGAGAGACAGAAGTATTATCTGTGTTTTTGTGAGAGAGAGAGACAGAGAGAATTATTTTCCGTGTGAGAGAGAGAGAGAGACAGAAATATTATCTGTAAGACAGAGAGAGAGAGAGAGACAGAAATATTATCTCTGAGTGTGTGAGAGAGAGAGAGAGAGACAGAACTATTTTCCGTGTGAGAGAGAGAGAGAGAGACAGAACTATTAGCTGTGAGACAGACAGAGAGAGAGACAGAACTATTATCTGTGTGTGAGAGAGAGAGAGAGAGAGAGAGAGAGAGACAGAACTATTTTCCGTGTGAGAGAGAGAGAGACAGAACTATTTTCCGTATGAGAGAGAGAGAGAGAGAGACAGAACTATTTTCCGTGTGAGAGAGAGAGAGAGAAAGACAACTATTTTCCGTGTGAGAGAGAGAAAGAGAGACAGAACTTTTATCTGTGTGTGTGTGTGAGAGTGAGAGAGAGAGAGAGAACTATTATCTTTGTGTGTGAGAGAGAGAGAGAGAGAGAACTATTATCTGTGTGAGAGAGAGAGAACTATTATCCGTGTGAGAGAGAGAGAGAGAGAGAGACAGAACTATTATCTGTGTTTTTGTGAGAGAGAGAGAGACAGAGAGAATTATTTTCCGTGTGAGAGAGAGAGAGAGAGACAGAACTATTATCTCTGAGTGTGTGTGTGAGAGAGAGAGAGACAGAACTATTAACTGTGTGTGAGAGAGAGAGACAGAACTATTAACTGTGTGTGTGAGAGAGAGAGACAGAACTATTATCTGTGTGTGAGAGAGAGAGAGAGAGCGACAGAACTATTATCTCTGTGTGTGAGAGAGAGAGAGAGACAGAACTATTATCTGTGTGTGAGAGAGAGAGAGAGAGACAGAACTATTATCCGTGTGAGAGAGAGAGACAGAACTATTATCTTTGTGTGTGAGAGAGAGAGAGAGAGAGAGAGAGAGAAAACTATTATCTTTGTGAGCCCGAGAGAGAGAGAGAGACAACTATTATCTGTGTGTGTGTGAGAGAGAGAGAGAGACAGAACTACTATCTGTGTGAGAGAGAGAGAGACAGAACTATTATCTGTGTGTTTGTGAGAGAGAGAGAGAGAGAGAGAGACAGAGAGAACTATTTTCCGTGTGAGAGAGAGAGAGAGACAGAACTATTATCTGTGTGTATGTGTGAGAGAGAGAGAGAGAGAGACAGAACTATTATCTGTGAGAGAGAGAGAGAGACAGAACTTTTATCTCTGTTTGTGTGTGAGAGAGAGAGAGAGAGAGAGAGAGAGAGAGAGCGGCAGAACTATTATCTGTGTGTGAGAGAGAGAGAGAGACAGAACTATTATCCGTGTGAGAGAGAGAGAGACAGAACTATTATATGTGTGTTTGTGAGAGAGAGAGAGAGAGAGACAGAACAATTATCTGTGTGTGTGTGAGAGAGAGAGAGAGCGGCAGAACTTTTATCTGTGTGCGAGAGAGAGAGCGAGAGAGCGACAGAACTATTATCTGTGTGTGAGAGAGAGATAGAGAAAGAACTATTATCTGTGTGAGAGAGAGAGAGAGACAGACAGAACTATTATCCGTCTGAGAGAGATAGAGAGAGACAGAACTATTATCTGTGTGTTTGTGAGAGAGAGAGAGAGAGAGAGAGAGACAGAACTATCTGTGTGTGAGAGAGAGAGAGAGAGAGACAGAACTATTATCCGTGTGAGAGAGAGAGAGAGAGAGACAGAACTATTATCTGTGTGTGAGAGAGAGAGAGAGAGAGAGTGACAGAACTATTATCTGTGAGACAGAGAGAGAGAGAGAGACAGAACTATTATCTCTGTGTGTGTGTGAGAGAGAGAGAGAGACAGTACTATTATCTGTGTGTGTGTGTGTGTGTGTGTGTGTGTGTGTGTGTGTGTGTGTGTGTGTGTGTGTGTGTGTGTGTGTGTGAGAGAGAGAGAGAGAGAGACAGAACTATTATCCGTGAGAGAGAGAGACAGAACTATTTTCCGTGTGAGAGAGAGAGAGAGAGAGACAGAACTTTTTTCCGTGTGAGAGAGAGAGAGAGAGACAGAACTATTATCTGTGTGAGCCCGAGAGAGAGAGAGAGACAGAACTATTATCTGTGTGTGTGTGTGAGAGAGAGAGACAGAACTATTATCCGTGAGAGAGAGAGAGAGAGACAGAACTATTGTCTCTGTGTGTGAGAGAGAGAGAGAGAGAGACAGAACTATTATCCGTGTGAGAGAGAGAGAGAGAGAGACAGAACTATTATCTGTGTTTTTGTGAGAGAGAGAGAGACAGAGAGAATTATTTTCCGTGTGAGAGAGAGAGATAGAGAGACAGAACTATTATCTCTGAGTGTGTGTGAGAGAGAGAGAGAGCGACAAAACTATTATCTGTGTGAGAGAGAGAGAGAGACAGAACTATTTTCCGTGTGAGAGAGAGAGAGAGAGAGAGACAGAACTATTAGCTGTGAGACAGAGAGAGAGAGACAGAACTATTATCTGTGTGTGAGAGAGAGAGAGAGAGAGAGCGACAGAACTATTATCTGTGTGTGAGAGAGAGAGAGACAGAACTATTATCTGAGTGTGTGAGAGAGAGAGACATAACTATTATCTGTGTGTGACAGAGAGAGAGAGAGACAGAACTATTATCTGTGTGTGTGTGTGAGAGAGAGAAAGAGACAGAACTATTATCTGTGAGAGTGAGAGAGACAGAACTATTATCTCTGTTTGTGAGAGAGAGAGAGACAGAACTATTATGTGTGTGTGTGTGTGTGAGAGAGAGAGAGAGACAGAACTATTATCACTGGGTGTGTGAGAGAGAGAGAGAGAGACAGAACTATTATCTGTGTGTGTGTGTGTGTGTGTGTGAGAGAGAGAGACAGAACTATTATCTGTGTGTGAGAGAGAGAGAGAGAGAGAGAGAGAGAGAGAGAGAGAGAGAGAGACAGAACTATTTTCCGTGTGAGAGAGAGAGAGAGAGACAGAACTATTGTCCGTGTGAGAGAGAGAGAGAGACAGAACTTTTTTCCGTGTGAGAGAGAGAGACAGAACTATTTTCCGTGTGAGAGAGAGAGAGAGACAGAACTATTATCTGTGTGTGTGTGAGAGAGAGAGAGAGAGAGAGAGAGAGAGAGAGAGAGAGACAGAACTATTATCTGTGTGAGCCAGAGAGAGAGAGAGAGAGAGGGAGAGAGAGAGACAGAACTATTATCTGTGTGTTAGAGAGAGAGAGACAGAACTATTATCTGTGTTTTTGTGAGAGAGAGAGAGAGACAGAGACAGAACTATTATCTGTGAGACAGAGAGAGAGAGAGACAGAACTATTAGCTGTGAGACAGAGAGAGAGAGAGACAGAACTATTATCTCTGAGTGTTTGTTAGAGAGAGAGAGAGAGCGACAGAACTATTATCTGTGTGTGAGAGAGAGAGAGAGACAGAACTATTTTCCGTGTGAGAGAGATAGAGAGAGAGACAGAACTATTTTCCGTGTGAGAGAGAGAGAGAGAAAGACAGAACTATTTTCCGTGAGAGAGAGAGACAGAACTATTATCTTTGTGTGTGAGAGAGAGAGAGAGAGAGAGACAGAACTATTATCTGTGTGAGCCCGAGAGAGAGAGAGACAGAACTATTATCCGTGAGAGAGAGAGAGAGAGAGAGACAGAACTATTATCTGTGTGTGACAGAGAGAGAGAGAGACAGAACTATTATCTGTGTGTTTGTGAGAGAGAGAGAGAGAGAGAGAGACAGAACTATTATCTGTGTGTGTGTGAGAGAGAGACAGAACTATTATCTGTGTGTTAGAGAGAGAGAGACAGAACTATTATCTGTGTTTTTGTGAGAGAGAGAGAGAGAGAGAGAGACAGAATTATTTTCCGTGTGAGAGAGAGAGAGAGACAGAACTATTATCTGTAAGACAGAGAGAGAGAGACAGAAATATTATCTCTGAGTGTGTGTGAGAGAGAGAGAGAGAGAGAGAGAGAGAGAGCGACAGAACTATTATCTGTGTGTGAGAGAGAGAGAGAGACAGAACTATTTTCCGTGTGAGAGAGAGAGAGAGAGACAGAACTATTAGCTGTGAGACAGACAGAGAGAGAGACAGAACTATTATCTCTGAGTGTGAGAGAGAGAGAGAGAGAGCGACAGAACTATTATCTGTGTGTGAGAGAGAGAGAGAGAGAGAGAGAGAGAGACAGAACTATTTTCCGTGTGAGAGAGAGACAGAACTATTTTCCGTATGAGAGAGAGAGAGAGAGAGACAGAACTATTTTCCGTGTGAGAGAGAGAGAGAGAAAGACAACTATTTTCCGTGTGAGAGAGAGAAAGAGAGACAGAACTTTTATCTGTATGTGTGTGTGAGAGTGAGAGAGAGAGAGAGACAGAACTATTATCTGTGTGAGCCCGAGAGAGAGAGAAAGAACTATTATCTGTGTGTGAGCGAGAGAGACAGAACTATTATCTGTGTGTGAGCGAGAGAGACAGAACTATTATCTGTGTGTGAGAGAGAGAGACAGAACTATTATCTGTGTGTGTGTGTGTGTGTGTGTGTGTGTGTGTGTGTGTGTGAGAGAGAGAGAGAGAGAGAGACAGAACTATTATCCGTGTGAGAGAGAGAGAGAGAGAGACAGAACTATTATCTGTGTTTTTGTGAGAGAGAGAGAGACAGAGAGAATTATTTTCCGTGTGAGAGAGAGAGATAGAGAGACAGAACTATTATCTCTGAGTGTGTGTGAGAGAGAGAGAGAGACAGAACTATTTTCCGTGTGAGAGAGAGAGAGAGAGAGAGACAGAACTATTAGCTGTGAGACAGAGAGAGAGAGACAGAAC
>NC_137497.1:8711220-8731220 GCF_041902795.1 Electrophorus electricus
TTATTCTTGTAAATGCTAAATTTTCCTTTTTTGAACATTTTTGTATGTTTTTGATGGGATGTGGTTTTTCTTTTGCACTGGAGCACTGGGAGCCAATAAAAACCTTTTCTTTTGTATCCACTTGGAGTGCTTAATGTTACCGCCAGATATTACTGCATTACAGTAGTCCAATCTTGATGTAATAAATGCATGGACCATCTTTTCTGCATCATGTGAGGAGAGTGTTTTGATTTAAATTGTGCATGTGCTCATTATACCAAGGTACTAATTTTTTGTCCCTAATGATTGTATTCTTAAGTGGAGCAACATCATTAAAGGTGCACAGGAACAGCACAAACAAAGCACACGGGGCAGAGCTGGGCAGAGATCTATTAATAATAAAGACAGAAACAAGGGCAGTTAAATTCCAAACTTCTATCATTCTAAAGGTCTGGAGAACCAAGAGCTGAGCAAAGAGAACAGTGCCCTCACTCAGCTGGTCCGGAAATACAGTTCAGCATTAACACAGTAACACTACACTAACACACACTAACACTACACATGCTGAGGACCAGAAAATAACAGTAAACCCAGTCAGAATCACCAGAATTACAAACAACATCACTTATTGGGAAACTCAATCAAAATGTTATCTGACCCTAAATCAAAGGTACAGCGTGGTAGATTACCTAAGAACACCCTGACCAAGTACAGACTCAGTGACCACCGCCTGGCCATAGAGACCAGCAGACATAAACAGTCCCGTTTACCTGAAGAGCAGAGACTGTGTCAGCAGTGCCAGGACTATAAGACCCAGACAAAGCTGCACTTTCTGAATGAATGTACAACATTTAGACAGATTAGAACTAAAATCTTTAAGAAAATTAGCCACGTATTCCCTGAGTTTAAAAATCTCCCTGATGAGGAGAAGCTGCTGTATGTTGTTGGTGAACATAAAGAGTTCAGCACACTGGTAGTGCTGTACATTCACTCCTGCCACAGTCTGAGGGACAGTGAGGGACCAAGTCAGATACCAGAGACACAGAGACATTATTATTATTATTATTATTATTATTATTGTTGTTGTTGTTGTTGTTGTTGTTGTTGTTATTGTTGTTGTTATTATTATTATTATTATTATTATTGGTATTATTATTATAGTTATTCTTATTATTATTATTGGTATTATTATTATTATTATTATTATTGGTATTGGTATTGGTATTATTATTATTATTATTATTATTGGTATTATTATTATTATTATTATTGGTATTATTATTACTGGTATTATTATTGGTATTATTATTATTATTATTGGTATTGGTATTGGTATTATTATTATTATTATTGGTATTATTATTATTATTATTATTATTGGTATTATTATTATTATTATTATTATTATTATTGGTATTATTGTTATTGGTATTATTATTATTACTGGTATTATTATTGGTATTATTATTATTATTATTATTGGTATTGGTATTGGTATTATTATTATTATTGGTATTATTATTATTATTGGTATTATTATTATTATTATTATTGGTATTATTATTATTATTATTATTGGTATTATTATTATTACTGGTATTATTATTGGTATTATTATTATTATTATTGGTATTGGTATTGGTATTATTATTATTATTGGTATTATTATTATTATTATTATTATTGGTATTATTATTATTATTGGTATTATTATTATTATTATTATTGGTATTATTATTATTATTACTGGTATTATTATTGGTATTGGTATTGGGTGTGTTGTAGTTCTATTATTATTGTTGTTGTTACTAATATTGTAAGCGGTTATAATATTGTTGTTGTCATCTGTTGTTAGTGTTAATGTCTTTATCAAAGCTTTGGCAAGAGAGAGGGAGATGCACACTGGGACCCAGACTCCTGATGGAGGGAGAGAGAGAGAGAGAGAGAGAGAGAGAGATAGAGAGAGAGAGAGAGGGAGAGAGGGAAGGAGGGCCACACTGTGACAGACTCTGAATGGAGGGAGAGAGTCTCCACTTCTTCATCTGGAGTCCTGGTCCCCTCCCTCTCTCTCCCTACATCCGTAGTCCCGTACGGCCCTCCCTCTCGTTTCTCTCTCTCTCTCTCTCTCTCTTTCTCTCTCGCTCTCTCTCTCTCACTCTCTCTCTTTACATCTGGACTTTGGGTCCCCAAGCGGCTCACCCTCTTTCTCCTTCTCCCTCCATTTCTCTCTCTCTCTCTCTCTTTCCATCTGGAGTCTGGGTCGCCTCTCTCTCTGTCTCTCTCTCTCTCTCTCTCTCTTTCCATCTGGAGTCTGGGTCGCCTCTCTCTCTCTCTTTCTCTCTCTCTCTCTCTCTTTCCATCTGGAGTCTGGGTCGCCTCTCTCTCTCTCTCTCTCTCTCCATCTGGAGTCTGGGTTGCCTCTCTCTCTCTCTCTCTCTCTCTCTCTCTCCAGCCTCTTCTTCTACCTGAGGAGAACCATCTAAGTAAATATTTTCCATCTCTTGGTATGATCTATATTCACTGGTATACAGCCTAGTTTAGAACTGTGCTGCTCTTCTACGAATCTCCACAGGATCTGAGAGTACAGTACCAGACTTCAAGGCATGTATCCATCTGCTCTGACCATGTTTATTCTCTAAACCAAAGAAAAACTTGGACAGAGAGTACATCTGTGTCACGTTCTGAAAAGGAGAACACACCAGAGCCCCCTGTGCCTGTACCCCAAGCAGGTCGGCTAGTTTTTTTTTTTCTTTTTTACTTTAAGAGCCTCAATATCCTCCATTACAAATTGTGGAACCCAGCTGTTGGGAAGGGGCAGAGCCACGCCCCCAGACATGAAACACCCACGCCCCCAGACATGACACAGCCACGCCCCCTGACATGACACAGCCACGCCCCCTGACATGGTGCTATTGTGACTAAGGAAGGCTTTACCTTCTCACTCTCTCAGCCAGTCTGCTTCATTCTGTCTATCACTATGAGTTACTTGAGCAAAATCTACATCATTTCCTTTACATTTGATTAACTGAAAAAACTGTGTTCTTTTATTCACATCCCTGGCCCCATTAAGTGTTGCCACACCACACACACTCATTTTGAAAATGAACATTAAATCTAAACAAAAAAGTGACACAAAAATTAAGCAATCTTCTTACCTTCATCGTTAAGTTGCAGGTTTAGATCAGTAAAATCTTCCTCCTATAAATTGCTTCTCAAACACTGAAAAGATTGTATAAAACCTGCCAGATCTGGAAAGTCCTCTTCCACCCGAACCCCTTTTGCATGTTTTGTATTTTCCAAGAATGTTCTGATCATTTTCAAAGTACACATTTCTCGAGGTCCACAGGGCTGTTAATACAAGGAAACGTTTCTTTCCTGATATCATTCTGACACACAGGTAAACAGGAATGGAAAAGACCTCCTGCAGCTCTGTCAAAATCTGGGTCTGTACATTGTCAACAGTAGGTTATGAGGGGACTCTTTGGGGAGATCCACCTTTTGCTCACCTCTTGGCAATACAGTGGATTACATGATAACAGTACATTATCTCTCAGTACATTCACTGTAAAGCTACTAACCCCTCTGTCTGATCACAGCCAAATCACTGTTCATTAATAGGACAGAGACTAGCAGTGCTGCACCCACACAGACCAGTCAGCTGTTTAATACCAGGAGACGATACAGATGGGCCCAAAACAGCACAGAGGAGTTCCAGAAAGCAAGCAACTCTCAAGAAATTCAAACACTTTTAGACACATTTCTTGAACACTCTTAATAAATCTAAATAAGAAGAATTGGCTTTTCAAAACACATATTGGATAACACATATTAAGTCTCTTTACAATCAATTACTCAAAAATGCAAGACCTGAACAAAAGCATATAACTGAAAAATTTAATATATTAGAACTACCAATAAAGGACTTCTAGAATCCCTTGGACTCACCCATCACTGAGCAGGAACTTAGAAATCAAATTTCTACTCTTAAAACCAAAAAAACCAAGTGGACCTGATGGCATTTGAAATGAAATGATTAAACACCCAAGGAAAAAAATCCTGAAAAATACCAAAACCATCATTTTCCAAAAAGAGCCAGATCTCAGGCAAACACACCACACAAGTTTCACATTATGAACACAAACACTAGAAACCTGTACAAATTACAATTACTCAGGATTAAAGATTAGTTAAACTGGAAACTTCAATCCAGCAGTCAGTCAACTGAGAGAGAAAACACGCAGGGCATTCTGTGCAATCAAATGTCAAATTCACATTCAAATACCAATTCAAATTTGGCTCAAAATCTTCCAGTCTATCATACAACCAATACTGCGGTATGGTTGTGAAGTGTGAGGGCTACTCATAATGGAACAAACACCCAGCTGAAATTATGCACTCTGAATTCTGTAAAAATATCTTGAAAGTGCACAGGAAAACAACAAATAATGCCTGTAGAGCTGAATTAGGCCAATTTACACTATTATTCCAAATTCAAAAAAGGATTATTAAATACTGGCTATACTTAAAAAACGGTGACTACCACTGGTACCACTATAAAGCCCTGCAGTGCCAAGAGCTGAGCACAGAAAAGAGTCCCTTCACACAGCTGGTTCCCTCACACAGCTGGTCCCCTCACACAGCTGGTCCCCTCACACAGCAGGTATCCTCACACAGCTGGTCCCCTCACACAGCTGGTCCCCTCACACAGCTGGTCCCTTCACACAGCAGGTTCCCTCACACAGCTGGTGCCCTCACACAACAGGTCCTCTCACACAGCACGTCCCCTCACACAGCTGGTTCCCTCACACAGCAGGTTCCCTCACACAGCAGGTCCCCTCACACAGCTGGTCCCCTCACACAGCAGGTCCCCTCACACAGCTGGTACCCTCACACAGTAGGTATCCTCACACAGCTGGTCCCCTCACACAGCTGGTCCCTTCACACAGCTGGTTCCCTCACACAGCTGGTCCCCTCACACAACAGGTCCTCTCACACAGCAGGTCCCCTCACACAGCTGGTCCCCTCACACAGCAGGTCCCCTCACACAGCTGGTCCCCTCACACAGCTGGTCCCCTCACACAGCAGGTACCCTCACACAGCAGGTATCCTCACACAGCTGGTCCCCTCACACAGCTGGTCCCTTCACACAGCTGGTTCCCTCACACAGCAGGTCCCCTTACACAGCTGGCCCTGACACTGAGTTCATTAACAAACACTAACACTATAACACACGAGGACCAGTCTGAAATACAAACAATCAGACCAAACCGAATGATAACACTACAAAAGCTAAACTACATTAACCGTTGGAACACACAAACACAAGCTCAAAGCATAATGCACTGTTATCTGACCCTAAAATGTCACTACACTCTAGTAGACTACCTGTACAAAGTGAGTGACATTAAACACAGAAACATGTTGACAAAGTACAGACTCAGGGAACACAGCCTGCCCATCCAGACCAGCCAATATAAGTCATGCAGTCTGCAGAAGAACAGAGACTCTGTCAGCAGTGTAAAAATGACACTGTAGAGACAGAGCTGCACTTTCTCACTGAATGTGAAACATTCAAACAGTCAAACACAACAAATTTACTTTACAAAATTTGAGACGACCCACCCCAACTCTAAGCATCTATTGAACACTGACAAATTGTCCATCCTATTGGCTGAAAAGAAAGCAGTGCTTTAACTGGACAATATACAGCTCCGGAAAAAAATAAGAGACCACTTCAATTTTTTCTTAAATCAACATCTCCACATGTACAGCAGCCCTTCCATTCAAGTGTTTGTTGAATTCCTATTTTTTAATGGTACCAATTGAGAACTTAAATGAACATTTAACACTGTTATTTTCTGCACTGTTTGCTTAAGTATATCTGTACTCTGTCAGCAGGGCATTTATTTTAAATAAAAATCTCCACAGGTAATAAAAAATAAATAAATAAAGAAGACCCACCCCTCACCCCCCGCCCAACCTTCTCAGTCGACGGCAGGAAGGAAAAGAACAATGCCAGTGCTGATTATAAAAAAGACATTTAATTGGCCAATGAATCGGTCGACCACTACTTCACCCTGTGCTTCATGATAAACAACTGACATGGTGAGGTCTCGTACGGAGGTCTAGGATCCATTCCTCAGCTATGATTCTACACCAATAAATTCCCCTCCAAAAAAAGAAACCCAGTTACCATAGCAACATGTTGTCACGGCTAGTCCCTCCCAGCTTCTGTGTTCCGTGTGTTCCATCTTGTGTATTTTAGTTCTATTCCGTAGTTTCGTTTTCTCCGCCCCTCGTTTGATTTTCCACACCTGTCCCTCGTTTAGTTCATGTATTTAAACACTGTCTTCTTGCCCTTGTCTTGGTTGTTCATGGCATTTGCGTGTTCATGGTGGTTGTTAGGCGTCATTGCGTTTGGTGAATGTTTTTGAAAGCCCGATATGCATGTATTTAAGTTTGTACTCCGTGCCTTTGTGTTTATGCTAGACTTCGTGTTTCCTAGCCTTTGTTATAGCCTGTTTGCCTTCGTGTGTTTTGTTTGTTTGCTCATGTATCCACGTACTCTCCGTGTTGGCTCCATCACCCTGGACTGCTACAATGACTCTGATTTTGGATTTGCCCGTAATAAATCTCGTTCTTCTCCACACTTGCGTCCGCCTCCTTACCGCTCACTTACATTTGTACAGGTCATTTACTGAACAGTTCTGTGGTTACCACTGTATTCATCACCCATTCCACACTGCCACTCAGTTTTTAACTGTTTATATGTGATTGTCATGTAAGAGAGAGTTAAACAGATGAAGTATAAATGACCACTGTGAACCACAAACATTACTGGGTGCTGAAATAGATTCAGTAATGAACCTTCATTAATTCTAATTAACAAAAACCTTATAGCCAGACCTGCCTAATCATGAACACACAACTAATTAGATCAGGAAACTAAGCTGTCCTTTAGACACACTTACACACCACCATAAAATAGACTAATAAACATTATCTACATGTAGCCCTGTGGGGAAAGGAATGTGCATATGATGTTATATGTGTATGTATGTATAAGTACTGTATATATTTATTTCCTTTCTTCTTGTTGTTTGAAGGAGAAACGGTGAAATTGTTTAGTTTTTCATGTGTATACTTGATTTCTGTGAGCGTTATTGTCACAGACTGCTACTCCCCCATAAGTCACGTGGTGAGGCCCGCTGCGTGCAGGGGGATCCACACGTACTGTGAATAAATGTTTTGTAACCACGCCACTTCGGGATTACATACACAGGGTTTATTGTTAAGTGTCAATGTGTCTATGTAAACCCTGTCCATGTGTCCCTTTGTTGGTCATTGTCGCTACATGTGTGTTAACTCCTGGCTCTGTAGCAGTAACGATGGTTTGTGTAGTTCCCGTTAATGTGTAAATGTCTTCGTATGCTGCTTACAAAAGGGCTGCTGCTTCTCATCTGTCTGTGAGTGATTTGAGTATAAAAGTTGATTTCTGCCTGTAAAGCGTCCTTGAGTTTGAGAAAGGCACTAAATAAATGTAACTAACTAATAATAATTTTTATTTCTAGTGTGGCTTATGTTTTTTTTTTAGTTTGGCCTTGTCTGCTCCTGAAGCTCAATCCCTCTACATACGACCTCCAATAAATCAACAAATACTTCACCCTCAATATCACTGTTCACTGTAGTAATTATGATGTGTGTTAATATGTAAATGTAGTCAGTGATGGTGCAGTAATTATGCTGTGTGTTAATATGTAAATGTAGTCAGTGATGGTACAGTAATTATGCTGTGTGTTAATATGTAAATGTAGTCAGTGATGGTGCAGTAATTATGCTGTGTGATAATATGTAAATGTAGTCAGTGATGGTGCAGTAATTATGCTGTGTGTTAATATGTCAATGTAGTCAGTGATGGTGCAGTAATTATGCTGTGTGTTAATATGTAAATGTAGTCAGTGATGGTGCAGTAATTATGCTGTGTGTTAATAAGTAAATGTAGTCAGTGATGGTGCAGTAATTATGCTGTGTGTTAATATGTAAATGTAGTCAGTGATGGTGCAGTAATTATGCTGTGTGTTAATAAGTAAATGTAGTCAGTGATGGTGCAGTAATTATGCTGTGTGTTAATATGACAGACTGGAGCTTCAGCAGTGATCATAGTTATGACGGAGCACAGGTGGTGATCAGGGTGGTGGTGGTTGTTGTTGTTGTGTACCCCCCCACCCCCCTTTGTGTGGCTCATTCTCTCCACTGGTTCATTCACTTTGAACTCTGAGTATGTTTCTATTCTACATTTACAACAATATTTCTCTACAAGATCCAGATTTGTTTTAGTTTGATTTCTAAACAGTTCTCCATCACTGTAATAGTTACTTCCTGATGCTGAGCTCACTAGAGGACACAGACACAAATCTGTAGAAGTGGTTACTATGGTAACTGCTGAAACATTATGCATACCTACTTGTTAAGATCTTGTGCAGTGATGCTGTTGTGATCTTTCTGTCAGGAACTGGAGCTGAACTGCCCCAATCCCACAATCATTCTAGATCCCGTCACCGTGACCAATCTCGTGCATACACATATAATTATAACTCTGTATGTTTAAATACACACACACACACACACACACACACACACACACACACACTACGAGATCCTGTGATGTAATTTAATGCAACTGTAAATACTTTTGTCAAGTCGTGGAAAAACAGGCAATTTTGTCTGTAACATCTTTTAAATAGTTTAAATAGTTTAGTTGCCATTTATTTGTCAACATGTTTTATTTAAGAGTTCCCCTTATTGTTCAGGTTATTGTAACCTGAACATGTGCGTAGGAGAGCGAAATTTATTAGGGGCAAATCCAGAGTCGTAGTCAGAGTAGTCCAGGGTCATAGAATGCATAACAAAAACAAGAGCTATCTGCCATTCATACAAAGGCAAGGAAGCTGGTGGGCTTTTAGTTTTATTTAAGTTAATTAACTATTTAAGTTCATAAAATTATTTTCACATTTGTTTACACATTGTGTTATATTGCTACATATGTAACGTTTAGGTTTTTATCGTTAAAGGGGAAGCTGGACCTTGTTTAAGAGCATATGGGAAAACCAAAAAAGAAACTGATTCAGGAGGTTGAAACAAGGTGGTACAGCAGCTTTCAAATGCTGGAGCGATTAGTAGAACTCAGGGAGCCTGTAAGCACTGGCAGGCTTACAAACTGCTATTCCTGCGCTGACCTCTGATGAGTACAGTAATGTTTGTGAGCTCCTGTCTATACTGTCTCCTTTTCACAAGGCCACACTGGTGCTGTCAGAGGAGAAAAAGGTATCTGGCTGCAAAGTGGTGCTATTATTGAAAATGGTGGAAAAGATGCTCCAGGAAGAGGCAGCAAAGGCAATGGTCCCAGTAGCTAGTGAACTGGGAGAGACCTCATCAGGCTCATTAGGGAAAAGCTCCACACAGCATGAGCATTATATCGCTGGGACCGCTGCTAGACCCAAGATACAAATCACTTGGATCCTTTATCCAAAAAAGGCAGATGAAGGAATAAAACAACTCACCTTTGAATGTGCCAATGTAATAGGGCACATTCAACCCCAGCTGCAGCTTCAACATCACAGGATGCTGTAGCTGAAAGACCTGGTTAATATTTTTGCATTGGTTTAAAGTCAATTTCAGAGTTATGATCTCATTCATATTATCTGGTTTTGCTTCTCAGGAAACAAACTGTGGTGTCATTTTGATGCCACGTTCATGGAGGCCAGAAGAACTCACAATGTCACTGCTGATGCCACAGTTGAAGTGCAGACCTGGCAGAACTGAACATCAGCAGAACACAGGATCCCCTCCAGTACTGGGAGAGGCAGAGGTGCATATATCCAAATCTCCACAGGCTTGCTGTGGGATACTTGTGCACCCCTGCTTTCTCAGTACCATGTGAAAGTGTTTTCTCCAAACCATTGTGGTTATTTCCAGACAGAGAAACCAACTGAGTCCAAGCACAGTGGAAAAAATATTATTTCTTAATAAAAGTGAATGAAGTCACCAGAGAATTCATAAGCATAACCATTGTCCCATCTTTGAAAAACACTGCAACAGTCTTAAAAACATCTCAACATAAATATCTCATGTCCTATTTGGTTTATTTAAACATTGACTAAAATCAACCTGTTTTTTGACACTAGTAGACCTCCAAAACCATCACCTACACATCAAAAACAGATTAGATGAATGAATGAACTGCACAAAATCATATTAAGTTGTTTTTATTTCTATTGTTGGCAGTGCCTATTCCCATGCTGACACTGGTGCAAAACAGCCAAGAGATCCATCACAAATAGTTGAAATGACAATAAAGGTTTAGCCAGCAGGGGGGGGTATGTGTGCACATGAAGCCTCCAGATATGAACCTTTTTTTGAACCAATTGGATGGAAAGCTTGAAGGATTCATCTGGCCATCACTACAAAAACAAACAAAATGTTCAAAAAAAGAGACTTTAGTATTTACAAGTTACAAGTTCAATAAAAGAAATCCAGCAATCATAAATTCTCCAACATAAGTCAACATAAAAACTCCACTCTTGAAATTTCCATTGGAAACTAATACAAGGAAAAACAGGAAATTGGGTGATGTCACCTCCTGTCTTTAAGCAGGACAATTCCCCCTAAAGCTCCCCTTCAAAGACAACATGGAAGACTCTCCACAAAAAAAATCAAAAGTAAGTTTTTTTTTAATAGACTTTTGTTTTACCTACTTAGTTAAAATATACAGACTTTGCTGTGTTAATCCTGTGTTTTAATTTACATACATATATATATATATATATATATATATATATATATATATATATATATATATATATAAATATAAATAAATGTATATAAACACAGCATATGTGCATCTCAAACACACAGTCCATATGAACACACTGTGGTGGAGGGTAACTATCACATTACACTCATACTGTGTACATCTGCACCTGTATCACTCCACCACACAGAAAACAGAATGAAAAATATTTCCCAGTTTCCAAAGATTTCCAACTTTAATGTGTAGATTTGTACAGAGACTTCAACACAGCGAGTTATGATTCCACAGCATGTATAACTTGTAGAACAGTGTGTATCAGAAATCAGAAATCAACTGCAGCTCAACAGTCCTTTAGCATCATTTATTGTGAGGTTTTTTGGGAAATTTGTGAGGTTTTTAAAAAAATTTGTGCTCCGGGGGTTCCGTATCTTGGAAGCTAAGCCCATTTCTAATCCAGGACTAGTGTCTGAAATTTTGTCTGCATGTACACTACCAGCTTGGCTGGCTATCATAACGGTCAAGGGTCATGATTCAACCTCTGAGTCTGACACGGCCACTGGCAATGCTTCAGCAGATGAGATCCCACGTTGGGCAGCTGTTAATGCCCCCTTATGCCCATATGCTATATCCTCGATGTGTGAAGCTATCGCCATGTTTTCTCATTGCTTTGTGCCGAATAATATCAATCTGCGTTTCTTACAAACTCAGGGTACACAACAAGACTACTCTCACTGGGTTGATTAGGGCTGTAGTCCTGATTTAAAATGGTCTAATCCGTGACCCGGAGGGGCGTCACCCTTCCTAAATCTATTTTGCCATTTCTTGTGAGCCATTTTCATGGGATTTCACATATTGCACAAGGGGGAGTGACGGCTAGCACTCAAAAACAGTTTTGTATCCCTGCAAAACGTCTCACTATAAAACTCCTCCTAGATTGCTGTTTAACCTGTACCAGAAGCAACCAGGGTAAAACACAAGCCAAATATGATGGCTTACTGGCTCAAGAATATTCCTTTCAGTGTCTACAGATAGACTTTATGCACATTCCACCTTGTGGTCAGTTGAAGTACGTGCTAGTGATTGTAGACAGGTTTTCCAAGTGCACTGAGGCATTTCCTTTTCTAAGGAAGACTTTCAACAGGCCTGTCATCCCACTGGAACTTACGCTAACTTCATTTAGATTAAAAAAAATGATCAAAATATTCTCTTTCATTTAAATCATCACATCCGTGTTCAGGGAATTCTTGCATCCTTATGGGACTCCCAGGAAGTTCAAGAAACACATGTAAGAACCCTGCTGTTCATACTGCCTTGTGTAACCCTAGTCAGATGTTTCTATCAAAAAGAAAACAAAACAAAAAGAAGAAAAAAACTCCCCAAAACTGTGCGAACCATCATAAAACAATAAAACTTTTCTAGGTACAGCTGCAATGTAGCGATTCCTGAAAATTTTTTTCATCAAAAGTATTTTCATCTCGATCAGTTCCACTCCTTGGTCCTCTGTGTTTCTTCGCACCTATAAGGCTTGTCTTGTACGTATTTGTTTGTTGGTGGAGTTGTTTGTGTTAACATCACTTGTTTACACTCACCTGCTGTCAGAGGGTATATGTATTTTTTCTGTCATTTAGGCATCTGATAAAGTGAAAAAGGAATTAATCTACAAAACCAGACTGAGTCGATCTACTAACAGGTGGTAGTGTTATAACACTGACAGTGGTAGAAAAGAAAAAAAAAATTCAAGCAGAATTTATTTTTCATGTTATATTCTATATTAAATAAAAAATAAATTTACTTCAGATCTCAAGGCAGAGCTATCTACTGTATGGCAAATAGTAAATTGTTAATGCATAGATTTAATTAAGTATTTAATGCAGATCATTTGCATTGGCTGAATGAACCTTTCACTCTTCGGTCATGTCTATCTGCCTAACTATCAGGTGTGTGTGTGTGTGTGTGTGTGTGTGTGTGTGTGTGTGTGTGTGTGTGTGTGTGTGTATGTGTGTTTTTTCTCTCTCTCTTTCTCTCACTCACACTCACATTCTCTCTCCCTCCCGCTCTCTCTCTCTCACACACACACACACACACACACACATACACACACACTCTCTCTCTCACATTCTCTCTCTCTCTCTCTCTCTCTCTCTCTCTCTCTCTCTCTATCTATCTATCTCTCTCAATGTCACATTCTCTCACTCTCACTCTTGCATGCTGGCCTTTGGTAACACTGCCCTTCACCACCTGCACCTCCTGTTCTCCACCTGTACCTTGTGGCCTCTGCCCCCTGCCCTGTCCTGCGTTGCCTTGCCCTGCCCTTCAACTCACCTGGCTGACTGAGAGAGTACTTGGCCATTCCAGCCAATCCGAGCATCAGGGTCAGCTGTTAGAGGACAGACGAGTGTCACACAGTACACTGATCTAAGCCCTCCATTCACCCCTACACTGATCTAAGCCCTCTATTCACCCCTACACTGATCTTAGCCCTCTATTCACCCCATACACTGATCTAAGCCCTCTATTCACCCCTACACTGATCTAAGCCCTCTATTCACCCCTACACTGATCTTAGCCCTCTATTCACCCCATACACTGATCTAAGCCCTCTATTCACCCCATACACTGATTTAAGCCCTCTATTCACCCCATACACTAATCTAAGGCCTCTATTCACCCCATACACTGATCTAAGCCCTCTATTCACCCCATACACTGATCTAAGCCCTTTATTCACCCCATACACTGATCTAAGCCCTCTATTCACCCCTACACTGATCTAAGCCCTCTATTCACCCCATACACTGATCTAAGCCCTCTATTCACCCCTACACTGATCTAAGCCCTCTATTCACCCCTACACTGATCTAAGCCCTCTATTCACCCCTACACTGATCTAAGCCCTCTATTCACCCCTACACTGATCTAAGCCCTCTATTCACCCCATACACTGATCTAAGCCCTCTATTCTCCCCTACACTGATCTAAGTCCTCTATTCACCCCTACACTGATCTAAGCCCTCTATTCACCCCTACACTGATCTAAGCCCTCTATTCACCCCATACACTGATCTAAGCCCTCTATTCACCCCATACACTGATCTAAGCCCTCTATTCACCCCATACACTGATCTAAGCCCTCTATTCACCCCTACACTGATCTAAGCCCTCTATTCACCCCTACACTGATCTAAGCCCTCTATTCACCCCTACACTGATCTAAGCCCTCTATTCACCCCTACACTGATCTAAGTCCTCTATTCACCCCTACACTGATCTAAGTCCTCTATTCACCCCTACACTGATCTAAGCCCTCTATTCTCCCCTACACTGATCTAAGGCCTCTATTCACCAGTACACTGATCTAAGCCCTCTATTCACCCCTACACTGATCTAAGGCCTCTATTCACCAGTACAAAGATCTAAGGCCTCTGTTCACCAGTAGACTGTAATGATACATTGCAAACTGCCCTGACTGCCTCTGTCCCAAATGCAGAGCTCCAGGGTGAGATCTGTCATTAACTCCACTAGTCAGCAGTCTGGCAGGAATGATCCACAAAGCATCAGCTATTATGGATCTCTGTATGGACCTCCGTTCTCAGACAAGGACTTTAAGGCCCATGCAGTCAAGAGTTTGCCAGTCTAAGACCACATCTTGTTTTATTAATGGACTAAACAAGGTGCAGTTTGTTTGAGTCGAAACATCTGGTTTATGAAGCTCATGTGATACACCCATCATCTTTAACCCAAACTGGATCAACGGCACCAGTCGTTGAAGCTATGGCGGCATTCACGACAAATAAACAAAGAAGGATATACGACTGGAGCGGCTCAAAGTGGTGTGTGTTTTACTGCTTGCGGTGAGCTAGAAGAGTGGTGGATGTTGTGTCATAAGTATCTGGCGAAAAGCCTTTATACAAGAGTATGTGTCCCTGAATTATTTCCCTAAGGAGAGAGAGCATGAGGGGAAAACAAGAAAGAAAAGAGCCTGAGATTTGGAGAAACATGTTTACCCTCAGCACATCTTTGTCTGGCTTCCATGAACAAAGTTGAAGCTCTCAGATGAATACAATCTTCTGAAAGACACAAACAGGGATTGAAACTGTGGGCTTTGGTTTATAAAACTAACACCTTGCCACTTGGCCATCATGCCTTAGAAGCAAGTCATGAACTGGTCTTTAACAATGCACGAGCTTGCACCTTAAGTCTGACAGTAGAAAAGCCTTGAAAGGGTTGGAAGTTACTAAAATATTGACAGCCTTCTGACTCATGAGTAACTGTCATTGGAAGCTGATCGTGCACTATCGATAGCATCAGCGTAAAGCACAGCTGTATATGCTTCCAAAATGAACCCCTTCTAGAGAGGATATATCTAAATTCTAAAGCACATGCAGTTGTTCTAAAGATCAGTCAACTAGGCTGGAGGTGCTGAGTATGGAACCAAGGACCTCTGACATGCAAAGCATGCACTCTAGCACTGAGCTACACTCCCGCCACTCTCAAACTTTGAGGTAATAACACTAAAAAGAATATCTGCAACTGTTTGTCAGCTAATTTGCAGGAGTCAAATGTGTAGCAGAAACGTTGCGTTGGGTGCCTGAGGACTGTTCAATTTCTCAATCAACATTTTGGTGTAGTCAACCAGGATCACGTCCATGTCACCTCAAAGAGAAACACCTGGGTTACCTCTGGCACATGGGGTGGTAAATAGTCTACCATAAATTACCTCAAATGGTGACAATTTGGTGGTGGCACTGGGTATCATTCTGATCTCACAAAACTGCTGACCACCTTGTGGTCAGATTCAGAGGTTGTGTCATGACCCTTGACCTTTATGATAGCCAGCTGAGCTGGTAGTGTACATGCAGACAAAAGTGCAGAGACTAGTCCTGGATTAGATATGGGTTTACTGTCCGAGATGCAGAACCTCCTGGAGTGCCAAATCTTACTGAAGTCATGAACAACCCCAAACGCATAACAGGAATCAGTGTATATGGTGACAAACCGATCCTGGAATAGATGGCAGGCCCTGGTCAATGCCATTAGTTCAGCTCCTGTAAGGGAGAGAGTAAGCCTCCCAAATGAGGTTAGACAGAGAGCAGACAGAATAACCATAGACAAATTCAGAGTCAGACGGTTTAAAACATGAGCCATCTACAAAAATTTAATAGTGCTAGAAAGTTCAGAACGCATGCTAGAGGACTCATGGATAACCTCCATGCAGTCGTAGGGCACAGAGTCAGCAGAATGATTTACCAATGTCAAAAATGATTGTAACAGACTAGCAGGTGAGCACAGGGTCATGTGTGATTTAATGGTTAAGTTCCGAGTGGCACAGAGGATGGCCTCGTAGCCCGAACGTTGCTGTGCTGTCATGTGATGTGTTTGAATGTTATTCAGAATAGTAATAACTTGATGTGAAGTGTGAAGAACCATTGGATGAGACAGTGCCAATTTCTCTACGTCAGTGACCAGCAGGGCTGAGGCAGCCACGGCGCGTAAGCAGGCTGGCATGCCTTGAACAACCGAATCAAAAGGTTTGGAAAGGTAGGCCACAGGGCGATAACTGCCACCGTGCTCCTGGGCCAGGACGCCCATGGCTGTGGAGCCTTGTTCAGAAACGTAAAGGTGGAGGGTCAGATTATAATTTGGTAGGCCAAGTGCTAGAGCAGAGCACAAGGCCAATTTCAGATTCCTGAATGAGTGATGCATGGGTTGAGTCCAGACTAATGTATCAGTACAGTTTTTTCCACAGCCCTGCCTGAGGACTTTATCATGAAACTCAACATGGGTTGTTTTGTGTTGGGCAGAGGGATGTCACGTATGATTCCCCACACTCATTAGAGAAAGGTACTGTAAGTATTTGAGATTAAATATTGTTCTTATAATTTTGTTTCTGGAGTTTAAGTTTAATGTTTATCTTGCCAGGAAAGTTTGTTTATTTTAACTAAGTAGGTAAACAAAGTAGATCAAGAGAAAAATTAACTTACCTGTGATTATTCTTGTGGAGAAGCTTCCACGTTGTTTTGGAGTGAAAATAAACTGTAGCCTGTGTTGAAGGGGACTTTTATGGGGAATTTTCCTTCCCAAAGAAAGGAAGTGATAGCACATAATTTCCTGTGGTGATGTTTCCTTATATATGTTTCTAAGGGAAAATTCACTAGAGTTGTGTTTTGAAGTTGATTGATGTTGGAGAATTTAGGATTGCTGGATTTTTTCCCCTTGAACTTGTAAATACTTGTAAATACTGCATTTTCCTTTTTTTGAATATTTTTGTTTGTTTTTTATTGGATATGGCTTTTTGTTTGCACTGGACTACTGAGAGCCCATAAATACCTTTTCTTTTGTATCCACTAGGAGTGTATCCATGTGTCTTTACTAGTGGACCATTACAATGATATTTCCGTATGTGCAGGATTAAAATACTCTACAAATAAATGCTCTTAAAATAGTCCATAAATAAATATTCTTAAATACTCCACAAATAAGTACTCTTTAAATACTGTACAAACAAATAATCTTAAAATACTCCACAAATAAATGAGTCCAGTCTGTGTTTGAAGAAAGCAAGAGTGTTAGTTCGTCCCTGCATCTGGGAGACAGGTCAGAGAAGAGGGAATGGAGAGGGCATGAAGCATTTAAGGCTCACACTTTATAATAACGATAGTTTATAGAGCATTTATATGCTTGTAATTCATAATGAACTAATCATGAACTAATGAGTTAGTGTTATTCATCATGAATTAATATATTAGTGATCATTTATAAGATGTATCTAAGCTCTCACTTCATAATTATCTGATTATGAACAGATCAGGAAGTGAGATGTTATGCTTAATTGGGTTTTTAAGCACTATTCTTTATTACATAATGAATTATGCCATTGCATACGTGCAGGAACAATGCAACTACATTTAATTAAAGTAAATGTTCAGAATGTTGTTAGGTTACTGTGTGTAGGGTTTGGAGTTGGGGCTCCAGGGGCTTTAGGTGGCAGGTTGTATTTCCTAGAATAACAAGAGATGTTTCCTTACCTCTTGCCTTCTTTTAACATGTTTTACAATAAACCCTCTGTGTGGGCATTGTCTTTGAGGACATGTCCTGCTGTAATATTCACAGTCTACATGTCTTTGAGGCATCTTGGGACTCTACATGTCCTGCTGTAATATTCACAGTCTACATGCTTTCTTGCCCACACTTTATAAGATATAAGAATGCCCTGGTAACTCTGTCCGCTCGTGTAAAACATTGCTGTAGTCATAACCAGTTTCTGTCATGTCACGAGCCTTACAGTGGTGAAACCCAACCTGTACCTAGAACTCACTGAGCTTCAGGTGCAACCTGCTTAACCTCCATCCTTTAAGAGGCCTGGAAGACAAGCATCAAGACTCCTTGTTGTAGCCCTGCAGGTGGTGAAGTTTCTCTGGTTGTCTGAACACCAGAGTCCCTCATTGTCTTCATACGCCGACTGAAGATACACTTACCTGAACATTAGTTTTGCACTTATTAAAACTTATTAAAAAATAAAAAAGTTTTAATTGCATTTATGAAATATGCTATTGTGTTATGCACAACAAAGTCACTCTGGATAAGAGTCTGCTAAACACCTTAAATGTTAATGTAAATATGTATGTTACAATTTCAGAATTAATGGTAACCAATTCAGGAATTCAGAGGATATGCACCATTAGTTAATATATTATTAAAATGACAGCTTTACTAATCCTGGCTCCTAAGAGTCTTTGTGAACCTGTTAAAATAATTAAAAAGTGTAGCCATACAAATTATTTGTTAAACAGTAACAAACAGCAGCTGTAGTTTCTAAATTACTTGTCATATAGAAATTATCTGTAGCATTTTACAGCCACTAAGGTGAAAACTATTCAATATACACGAATATCTATAAATGTCTGTAGGCCATTTATAAATGACACACTTTCAAATAAACTTATCATTTTAAGTTGTTTGTTAAGAAATGTATAAATGACTTGGTAATAATTTATAAAACATGTTGGAGCCCCTTATCTAAAGTTGCAAAAAATCTCAATATATAGACATTTACAAAGGTTGGTAAACATTACTATTCTAAGTATGAATTACTGGCTATGACACATTTTTTATTTCCCCGCCTCCATAAAACGACAGAGATAATAACACCATCCAAAGGATTTGACCAAAATGTACCAAAAAGACAAGAAAGGAGCAACAGTATTTTGTTCTGTATAGTACGAGGAACAGAGGTTAATAACTGTGTAATCATCACTATTTGCTGTACTTCACCATGAATTTCACTAAAGTGACACTAATGAACAACCCTGAATTACATGACAATTCAGAATGACTATACATTAACATATTTATAACACATTTGAAATTGTATTTTAACTTTATTTGAACAGGTCTCACATAAACAGTAAAATACACACATTAAAAAAAGACTTAATGTGAGAACTATTAACTGTGTGAGAAAGAGAGAGAGAGACAGAACTATTATCTGTGTGTGAGACAGAGAGAGAGAGAAACAGAACTGTTATCTGTGTGAGAGAGACAGAGCTATTATCTGTGCAAGAGAGAGAGAGAGACAGAACTATTATCTGTGTGTGTGAGAGAGAGAGACAGAACTATTATCTGTGTGAGAGACAGAACTATTATCTGTGTGTGAGACAGAGAGAGAACGAATAACTGTGTGAAAGAAAGAAAGAGAGAGACAGAACTATTATCTGTGTGAGAGTGAGAGAGACAGAACTATTATCTGTGCGAGAGAGAGAGAAAGAGCAACAGAACTATTACCTGTGTGTGTGAGAGAGAGACAGAACTATTATCTGTATGTGAGAGAGAGAGAGAGAGAGAGACAGAAATATTATCTGTGTGAGAAAGAGAAAGAGAGAGAGAGACAGACAGAACTATTATCTGTGTGTTTGTGAGAAACAGAGAGACAGAACTATTATCTTTGTGCGAGACAGAGAGAGAGAGAGACAAAACTTGTGAGACCGAGAAAGAGAGAGAGAGAGAGAGAGAGAGAGAGAGAGAGAGAGAGAGAGAGGGAGAGAGACAGAAATATATCTGTGTGTGAGACAGAGAGAGAGAGAGAGAGAAACAGAACTGTTATCTGTGAGAGAGAGACAGAACTATTATCTGCGAGAGAGAGAGAAAGAGCGACAGAACTATTATCTGTGTGTGAGAGAGAGAGAGAGATCTATTGTCTGTGTGAGACAGAGAG
>NC_137497.1:8738720-8816220 GCF_041902795.1 Electrophorus electricus
ACACACACACACACAATACCACAAAATACACCTGTATCTTTCTCTCACACACATACACAGACACACCTCTCTCTCGTGCACACTCTTACACACACTACACTTCTTTCTCACACATTCACGCTACACATCTCTCTCTGTCATACACTCTATACCTCTCACTCTTTCACACACACACACCCACACACAACCACACACAACCACTCACACAGACAGTCTAAACCTTTCCCTCTCTCACACACATACAATAAATGATGCTCCAATAAAGGACTGAGCTGCAGTTGATTTCTGTACATATGACATAAATACTGTTCTACAAGTTACACATGCTGTGGAATCATAACCTCACTGTGTTAAACTCTGTACAAATCTACACATTAAAGGTGGAAATCTTTGGAAACAAAGGTTTTTCATTTTGTTTTCTGAGTGTTGGAGTGATACAGATACAGATGTTGTACACAGTATGAGTGAAATGTATTATAGAAATTTATTGTATGTATTTGAGATGAAATATTATAATATGTTACTAGAGTTTAAGTATAATGTTTATCTAGCCAGGAAAGTCTGTATATTTGATTGAAGTAGGTAAAACAAAAGTAGATTAAGAGAAAAATAACTTACCTGTGATTATTTTTGTGGAGAGACTTCCATGTTGTTTTGGAGGGAAAATAAACTGTAGTGTGTTAAAGGGGACTTTTATGGGGAATATTCCTGCCCAAAGACAGGAAGTGACATCACCTCATTTGCTGTTTTTCCATATTTAAGTTTCTAAATTCAAGAGTGATGTTTTGAAGTTGATTGATATTGGAGAATTTATGATTGCTGGACTTTTATTCTTGTAAATGCTAAACTTTCCTTTTTTGAACATTTTTGTATGTTTTTGATGGGATGTGGTTTTTCTTTTACACTGGAGCACTGGGAGCCAATAAAATCCTTTTCTTTTATATCTACTTGGAGTGTAGCCATTTGTCTTTACTACTGGAGTATTACCATGATATTTCCATAAGTGCAGGATTAGTGGTCAAAAATGCTCCACAAAAAACCCTCTTAAATACTCCACAAATAAATACTCTTAAATACTCCACAAGTCTGTGTTTGAAGACAGCAAGAGACATTGTTAGTTCATCCCTCCATCTGGGAGTTGGTCAGGGAAGAGTCTTGACGCTTGTCTTCCATGAGACTTGAAGGAAGGTGTATTTGAGGTTGGGGCTGGGCTTTGACCAGTGTCATCACGTAGGGAGGAGCTGCTCCATTCTTGGCTTTTTAAGTGAACTTCAGGGTTTTTACATCTGATGTGAACAGCTACTGGAAGCCAGTGAAGGAAACACAGCAGTGGTGTAACACGGGTGAACTTCAGACGACAGGAGCCAACAGGAGCAGGTGGAGCCAGTGTTGACTTATACAGGCTGTGGCCTGACTAATCCTGAAGGATTCAGTTCTACACCATGTAGGAATAATTAGAAATACACACACACACACACACACACACACACACATAATACAAATACACACACATGCAATACACATACATATATAATTCTAGAAGCAGAGAACTGCAAACATATTTATATAGCGCTTTTTACAACAGATGTCGCAAAGCAGGTTTACAAATGTCAGAGTCCAAAGCCCCCAGTGAGCAAGCCAAGGGTGACAGTGGAGAGGAAAAACTCCCTAGAGCACGTGGAAGAAGCCTTGAGAGGAACCAAGACTCAAAAGGGGCACCATCCTCCTCTGGCCAACAACGGTCACCACAATAATAATTTTAGGAGAAAAATAACAAAAAAATGAAAAGGTTAATGTCTAGTCTAATGTTCTAGAGGTCCTAGTCTTGTCCCGATGGTGTGCATGTGTACGAAACCTGTCCCACAAGAGAATGTCCATCAAGGGCAACGGTGTAATAGTTGTCTGGGGTGGAGGTGTGGTGGGCTACAGCAGGGGGCATCAGGGGGTGGCGGGAGGAGCCATGGCAGCTGACACAGGATGAGGCTCAGTAACATCATGACATCAGGGTTAGGTGAACCTCGCCAGACAGAGAGACTGGATTATTAGGCATGTCCAGGTACGAGGGTGTGTAAATTAGGGAACTATAATGTGCAAAGTGTCAGGGGTCATTTCAGTGTCAGGGGTCATTTTAGTATCAGGAGTCTGACAGCTACTGGAGAGGGTGTGAAGCGTTTAAGGGAAACACTTTATAATAACGATAGTTTGTAGAGCATTTATAAGATTGTAATTCATAATGAACTAATCATGAACTAATGAGTTAGTGTTATTCATCATGAATTAATATATTAGTAATCATTTATAAGATGTATATAAGCTCTCACTTCATAATTATCTGATCATGAACAGATCAGGAAGTCAGATGTTATGCTTAATTGGGTTTTTAAGCGCTATTCTTTATTAGATAATGAATTGTGCCATTGCATACGTGCAGGAACAATGGAACTGCATTTAGTTAAAGTAAATGTTCAGAATGTTGTTAGGTTACTGTGTGTAGGGTTTGAAGTTGGGGCTCCAGGGGCTTTAGGTGGTAGGTCGTATTTCCTAGAATAACAAGAGATGTTTCCTTACCTCTTGCCTTCTTTTAACATGTTTTACAATAAACCCTCTTTGTGGGCACTGTCTTTGAGGACATGTCCTGTTGTAATATTTACAGTCTACATGTCTTTGAGGCATCTTGGGACTGTACATGTCCTGCTGTAATATTCACAGTCTACAGGTTTTCTTGCCTACACTTTATAAGATATAAGAATGCCCTGGTACCTCTGTCCGCTCGTGTAAAACTTTGCTGTAGCCATAACCAGTTGCTGTCATGTCACGAGCCTTACAATGGTGAAACCCAACCTGTGCCTAGAACTCACTGAGCTTCAGGTGCAACCTGCTTAACCTCTATCCTTTAAGAGGCCTGGAAGACAAGCATCAAGACTCCTTGTTGTAGCCCTACAGGTGGTGAAGTTTCTCTGGTTGTCTAAACACCAGAGTCCCTCATTGTCTTCATACGCCGACTGAAGATACACTTACCTGAACATTAGTTTTGCACTTATTAAAACGTATTAAAAAATAAAAAAGTTTTAATTGCATTTATGAAATATGCTATTGTGTTATGCACAACAAAGTCACTCTGGATAAGAGAGTCTGCTAAACACCTTAAATGTTAATGTAAATATGTATGTTACAATTTCAGAATTAATGGTGACCAATTCAGGAATTCAGAGGATATGCACCATTAGTTAATATATTTTTAAAATTACAGCTTTACTAATCCTGGCTCCTAAGAGTCTTTGTGAACCTGTTAAAATAATTAAAAAGTGTAGTCATACAAATTATTTGTTAAACAGTAACAAACAGCAGCTGTAGTTTCTAAATTACTTGTCATATAGAAATTATCTGTAGCATTTTACAGCCGCTAAGGTGAAAACTATTCAATATACATGAATATCTATAAATGTCTGTAGGCCATTTATAAACGACACACTTTAAAGGAAACTTATCATTTTAAGTTGTCCGTTAAGAAATGTATAAATGACTTGGTAATAATTTATAAAACATGTTGGAGCCCCTTATCTAAAGTTGCAAAACATCTCAATATATAGACATTTACAAAAGTTGGTAAAAAATTACTATTGTAAGTATGAATTACTGGCTGTAACACATTTTTTATTTCCCTGCCTCCATAAAACCACAGAGATAATAACACCATCTAAAGGATTTGACCAAAATGTACAAAAAAGACAAGAAAGGAGCAACAGTATTTTGTTCTGTATAGTACTAGGAACAAAAGTTAGTTACTGTTTAATCATCACTATTTGCTGTACATTTCAAAAGAGTACTACACCTTGAATTTCACTAATGTGACACTAATGAACAACCCTGAATTACATGACAATTCAGAATGACTATACATTAACATATTTATAACACATTTGAAATTGTATTTTAACTTTATTTGAACAGGTCTCACATAAACAGTAAAATACACACATTAAAAAAAGACTTAATGTCTTCAGACTAATGTGCTTGTTAATAAATATGCATAGTAGGACTTCTTTCCAAGATCATGAATGAATCGTCCTAGAGGGCCATTATGGTGTTTTTTTGCTAGCCATTCATACCATTCTATTACTGTCCAGTGATCCTTTAACAGCTCCTCTGTCCAGTTACTTCTAAACCTCCAAACAGTTTCATTGTATGTTCTCCAGGCCCTCTCTATATGCTGGGTGTGAGCCCCTGTAGGAGCATCCATGTATGATATCCTGTGGTTAACTGTGTAATGTCTATAGCCAAGCTGAGACAGAGCCTACTGGTAGACACATCACTCACCACTGAGGATTGTGGATCCCCTCCTTACATGCTGAATGATGTGGCACTAGTTCCCTTCTGGACCTTCTCTGAACTAGGTGAAGAACTGGCTGTCTTTGTTTAGTGTGGACAGCATTTTCACCCAGCATCCCAGAGACCCACTGCCTCCTCCACAACGCCCGGCCATCCGCCCTCTTCCATACCGTGTAACATAAAACGTAAAGCTTTATTACATTAATTAAGAACTATTAACAAGATGAAAAAATTACAGGTATGAAGCATGAAGACTTGTATGTCCATTACACATTATTAAGACTCTACAAAATTCTATACCCACATAAAAGATGCACCTGCATTTCTTCTATGCCTGAAGTTACTCTCATCTATGACAGTGAACTGTCTGCATCCTCCTTTCCTTCTTCTGAGTTCTTCCATCGCCACCACACAAGCCTCTCTCACTTTCTTAGACAATTTTGACAAGAAACTTGAGAAAACCTGAAGGGACATAATAGCGCTAAATTTATTAAATAATTTAATAAACATATTTAACACTTCCTTACTAAAATATTAACTGTACTCAGTAAAATTGTAAAGTTTATTTGTTAATTAAGTTAATTTGGTCATGTGAACTGTTCTGGTTATTTTTGCTTATTTTAATCAAACAATTTAATTGATTAGAATCAAACCAATTAACCTGCTTGTTACACATGGATTTTTGAGGTTGCACCATTAAAATATTTTTATACTGCAGAAAGTGTCTAGATGTGCTGAGCAAAAATCTGTTTGATTACAGTTCAAATGGCCACTCAGTCCACACTTGTATAAAGTAAGACATATAAGCCTGTGTGTGTTAGCTGCTCCCTCCTGTACACAGATGTCATCCATTTGAAGAGAGACACTTCAGAACACTAAACACAGAGTTGTGTCTGATTGATCTCCTCGTCTGCCTTCCCCTGAGCACAGCACGTTGACACCTCCTGTATGATAACACTGATATGTACCAGGATAGCGATCTGTACAGAGAGTCTAACAGTCTAGACCCAACGTTACATGTTCTGCCTATTTAACACACTGTTAAATTACTATTTGATGTTAGAATGTGCCAAAGTCACAATGAAAAATGCTTGCAATTAATCTCTGTATTCTTTAAGGGACAACGTTATTTGATAAAATCTACGTTAGCTAGAAAGTTTAATTTAAGATAAAGTTACAGTAAAACATCGTTAGCCTACCATTCATAGCAGTCCCATCAGTCGCTGTTGTGTAGTTTTATTCTGTGGTGACAAAGGTCGCATTTCATATTTCTTTGTAGTACTTTCTTATTTTGCAGCCACTTTATTAATTTCAAATGTTTTCTTTTTGATTTCTTGCCCTCCATCAGCTTCCTCAATTTCTTCGGCATTTTGGCCCAATTAAAACCGGATGCCTCCCCTTTACATTTGTTATACTGGAATTTATGGCATTCCAGATTCTCATCGAGTGTACAAGATTTTAAACTTAACAATGCAATGAGTAATACATCCAAATATTTTTATATATTGTGTATGCTTATATTCAGCAGACACATTCATATTTTCTGGACAAACAGCTCTTTGTGAATTTCATATAAACCATCAACAATAAAGGTGGAGCGTTCGTGGGCGTTGGAGTTCATTCAGGTCTGCGCCTCTAATGAGGAGACGCCGGTACAGGTGTGTTTGGAGTCGGATGACAGTGGAGATCAGCACAGCACCTGACGCTCGTCCTCACAGTACACAAAGAAGAAGAGAGTTCACAGTTCAGAGAGAAAACCAGGGCAAAAATCATCAAAAACAAAACAAAACAGCCAAGACACTGGAGAGAAATACAGATGGAGAGGCTGGAACAGGTCAATGCTGTACTGTACTGTAGCTACAGTGCAGCTAAACTGGCGTTAGCTACAAATCAACATTAGCAGATGTGTTTTCAGTAGCTTTCTTGAATACTAGCATTAGTGGGTTATACTTGAACAACGCCATGGTAGTTCACCGTCTTTATGACCTTTAGTACATTTTATTCAGTATGAGTGGAATCTGAACACATCCGCTTTGTTAGATTACTCTGAAAGAAAGCTGTCGTACGTTAGCCAACTAGCTAGTAAACTAGCGCGACTGGAAAAGGTGCCGAACACCAGCTGACTGTCTCCGGATTACAGTGGAGATCAGCACAGCCGGTTTCTCCTGTTGTTTGAAGTTTAGCCCTTCGATCCGTTTTCGGTAGGTTTTACGCTCTGGTTCTTTACCTGGCTTTTATTCCCCGTCTACGTGCGTCAAGAATGTAAAAGTGAGATTTAATGGGCGAAATTAGCAGCCACAACCGACCGACCGAGCTAGCTCGCTAAATCGGTCGCTCGTCTCGGTCATTTATGTGTAAAATTCAGAGTGTCTGACTGGCTAGATGACATTAAAATGGCTGATTAAATGCACCCAGTTAGCTTGCATGCGCGTCCGAAGTGGTGCTTCACAACTCGAGATCGACCGTATTGCGGTATTGCTGTATTGTCTGTATTGTCTGTATTGCAGACGTGCAGCGGTGTACCGCGTTCATTGTAAGTGTTCACTAAGCAAACCGCGACCGTGTCGGTACTATTCTATATGTGGCACTGATGTGTGTGTTCTTCTTTCTACAGTTTGGGTATCGACTAGGGATTCAACTAAGTAGCCTGTCAAAGATTTATGCGTGCGCATGTCGTATTTTGTCTCCACAGACGTGCGTGCGCACGATGTCTCTTCCTCTCGTTACCTTTTGGACAGAATTGGACTGCTCAGTGGCCCAGCGTCAGCCACCTTGTCCAGGCCGTGTGCCTGGCGCTTTGTCGACTTCACCTGGCCGGTCAGACCATCGTCGGGGTCAGGGTGAACAGGTGGGTTGTCGTCATGAGGGACTAAGGTGTCATCTGGGACGTAGTCCTCGGCAGCCTCGGCCTCATGGGCCAGACCCGTATTCAACTTTTTGAGTTGAATCAGCAGACACTGACCCAGTGCTGAGTTTACTGGGTTTTATATTGACCTTATTGGCACTGTGGACTATACAGGCTGAGCACTAATAGGCTGGGCTGCATTTTTTATTACAGGTACCATGCCAGGAAGAAAAAGCAGGAACAGGATGTTCTGCGCCTGAGCGTTGGCCAGTCCAACACTCCCATGTTGGCCCTGAAACCTCGCCCTCCTGCGCTGAGTAAACTCCCAGAGCGTCTGACTCACGGGCACCCTGCCTTTGACTTTAACATCCAGCAGGATGTGTCTGGGCAGGCTTCTCAGCGTGTCAGAGGCCAGCCTCCTCTTCCTCCCGGTGAGACCCCGAGGAGCTCTGGTCCGGAAGGAGATGCGGCTTCTGCCACCATCGCCCCTGCCGCACTGGCCGGGCCCGAAGCACTCCAGACCACAGCGTGGTGTTGGAAGAAAAAGGCAGAGGCCTCTGCTGCCACTGCCCATGGACAGGCCGTCACCCCCGAAGCGGCGCAGGCACGAACACCAAGCCTGCAAACCCAAGACCAAACAGTTTGGCCACAGCAGGTTTCGTGGGGTGCACTTCTGCGCGGTAGCAGCAGGGAAGACTGAGGAGATGCTGGACAGGGTCAGTGATCTGCTGACCACCCCACTCACCCCTTTGTAAATAGTTGTACATAGTTTTATATTTATCCCAATTTTCATTATTTATTCTGTGTTGTGAATGAGCACTTCAATACTATATTATACGTCACAAAGTGAATGAGCACCGATTTTAAACCACTTTAATAAAGTGAATAACTTGTTGGTAATTAGACACATTCTTACAAAAAATGCATTTGTTATTTTGATACTATTTATTTGATGAACAATAAACAAGTACTATTCAGAGTTCAGTTTCCTGTATATAAATGATTCAGTTAAATTAATTCAATTAACATTCAATTAAGTCAGCATTATTATTGTTATTATTATTAATCTTATTCTTGAATGAACATCCACTTTTAACAATATATATATATATATATAATGATGGGATATATTTTTTTTAAATGTGGAAAAACAATATGAAGACAGTAAAATTGACAACCTGTTGAATGTCTGAATTTTTGCATGCAATCTTAATCATGATTAAAAATGAATATAATTACACACAGATTAAAAAGAAAAAACAGTCTAATAACATGAAACACATGGCTACTTGACATGCATGCTCAACTGCACATGGCTCCATAACATGCGAAACAACCTGACCCTCTATCCCATAGTCCCGCGTCCTTGCCGGAGAGGTCACAGGGATCACCTGGGACAGGAATTTGGGCAGATTCTGTGTTCTGGGTGAACTGTGGTTCCGGGAACACTGGGGAGGGTGCAGATGAGATTGCGTGCCGCCGAAAGGGCCATGCGGGTGGGGGGGGGAACAGTGCTGGAGGGGCCCTGGACTGGCCACAGAATGACCACTGGTAGCAGTTAGATAATCTCCACCTGCCCCCAGTGAGCTCTGTGCCTTATAGTCCCTATGACCTTGTCTAGACCTTAACCCTATAAAAACCTTCCCTCTGCTGCTGATGGGTTGGCGGCCAATCTTCTCTGTGTCCAGTCCAGGACCCCTCCAGAATCCAGAACTGTGGTTGTACAGTGGAACTGCTCTTTGTCTTGTAGAATATCTCTCATATGTTTGCTTCAGAATCTCGGACATTTCAAAGCCTTGTTTTAGTGGCTCTTATAGTTCTTTATAAACTACAGAGAACACTCCAGAAATTTAATCCAGCTCCAGATTCTCATCTTTTACATCAGTTACCTTAAAATCTACCCCCTCTCTCTCGCTCTCTGCCAGAGGTATTTATTAGGTACACTATATCTATAGGCTCTCAGTACTTTTTTTGTCAACTTTGCAGTTTGCCTCCGGGGCTTTGGGCAGACCCCTCCAGTCTCGCTGGTGAGTCCGCTGAAGGGAAGGGACACGGGCTTCAGCTCTGCCCACTGGAGATCCCGATGGGTCCACCCAACCGCCCTCTTTCTGGTTGTTGTGGTGCATTTCGGTCTTCCTCGGTCTAGGCTCAAGGCCCTCCCTAGCCCCCCCCAAGAATTTCTTGGGGGTGTTCCCCTCCACTTCCGGGGTGGACACAGACACCAATCACGGTCCTCTCCCCAATCTCCTGGGATCCAGGCAGCAGGGCGGGGCTGCCTACGCATCTCCCGCTAGGAAGTCCGTCTTTAGCTGAAGGACCTGGCGTCCTGTGGTGGTTGGTCATTCTGTAACACGTTGGCCCGTGTGCTGAAGGGCGTAGAGCAGGATGCACAGACTCTCTCGACGTGGACAAACATTTATTTACATAAAACATAAAGACTATAGTGGCACTCCCGTGTAACACAAACAGTGAACATAGAGACACTTAGCACTAACGATTTTTAACATTAACACAAGGTAGACAAAAATGGTTATGAATGTTACATTTAGACATTAACTCACGCACCTCCTGCTAGGAAGTCCGTCATTTACGGAGGGAGTAAGCGTCCTGTGGAGGTTGGTCATTCTGTAATGTTGCTGCTGGCCTGAGCGCCATAAGGCGTGAGCCAGGACACACAGACTCCCTTGACTTTGTGAAACATTTATTAACATTAAACACAGAAAACACAAGTGGCAATCACATACAACTATAACAGTGAACATTATTAAACATTTAACACTAACGATCTACACATAATACGGAAACAGTGAAAACAAACACAGACGTTACTTGCAATGTTTTTTTTTTACACAAGAGACTCAAGAGACTAAGCTAGAGACAATGACCAACAACGGTGCACACACTGACAAGGGTTTAAGTAGACAGACAGTAAACCCTGTGGAGGTGTGTGCCAACCATGGAAGCGTGGCTACAAAACAAACATGCAAGATCCCCCCACTGCACGCGGCAGGCCAAACCACTTGACTCGTGACAGGTGAGCATTCTGTGACATTCGGCTTGTGTTGGCCCATGAATTAATCTATGAGCCCAACCCCCTTCCATCTTATAAGTTAAACAAGATCTCCATTTTTGAGATTTTTTGCTTCAGCATTACAGAGTATAAAATAAAAAGATTTTAACTCTTCATCAAAGTAACATGCTGTTTTACAAGATGGAATATTTGTCCTGGAGATTCCTGAACCTTTCTCATGTTGATTATCCTGCTGCTGGACATTGTTTCCTCTGATTGTTTGCACAGACCTGAAGGTTGCTCAGTGGAATGAGTATGTAAATAAAGCAGGAAGTCTGTCTGCATTCAAGATGTCAGGGGGAAAAGTGAAAGAATTAAATGGATGAAATAAAGCCCTACCAGAGAACTGTGTCAGAGTGTCTGGACTTGCCACAAGTGAGTTGCTGGACTTTGTTGTTTCTGTTCAACAGATGGGTTGTGGGGTAAAAGGAAACGAGCAGCAACTTTAGATAAATTGTTCAGCTATTTTGTAATTCAACAAAACAACAATAAAGAATCTTGAAAACTTCTAAGCCTCATCCTACTCTTTGAGCAGCTGCCCAGATTCACAACACAACAGCAACTGCAAAGCAAAAATGATGAAATTAGAGAAGACATCATTAAGTGACAACACACATTAGTGTTAAGCCACAACAAAAATGTGGCACATTGACAATCTTTAATTTTGGTTGATGTGTTTGTGCTGTGGCTGAATTAATGACTTTCCAGTGAAAAACAAGGATTTAAATGTCCAAATGTCTTGCTAGCAAACCTATCTAGTTAACTAGCAAGATTCCAACTAGATCATAAAGATAAGCATGAAGAGTAACTGTTAAGACAAAATTTGGAAACTATAACAATTTCCTGCCCAGCAAAATAGTATAAAACTCACTTGTATAACTTTTATATAACATTAATCTTTCCTGTCACTAGCCATTTTAGAGGTCTGCAGAAGTGAAGATGAGAAAGTTTGTACTCAGAGGCTCCTCAGTGCAGTGAGGAGTGGCTCACGGGTTCAAGGAGGACTCAGAAGCTGAAGTGAGTATTCGAGTGCAGCATGTTATGCTTGTGAGCTGAACATGGCCACGATCAGAAGAGAGTCTGAACACAATCTTCAAAACCAATTTCACACTGGCTTGCAGCAAGCAGTATTCAATTTAAAGTTAGGCCTGCACTGGTTTTGCACCAAGTAGATGCAGAAACCAATTTACACACCGCAAGGCTTTAGTGGGCCATTCGATCTCAAAGCAGAGTCGCAAACAACTGGAGGATAACATCAGAAAAAGCACCTGATGTTTTATTCTACCAGGGAAGCTGCGTCGTCCAGAGGAACTTAGTGGCCCTACCGGCAAGACAACCTAAAACAGATGTCAAATGAGCAGTGTGACAACCATTAGCATTGCTCAAGGGAGGGCTTTTTGTCATCTGCTGGCTAGGAAAGCATTCCTGAGGGAGAAAACAGGATGACTTTCTATTTTCCTTCACTCTGCTCTAAAAAATAAAGAGGGTGTTACAATCAAGCCAACGCAGGAGGGCAGCTCAACAGCACACCAGTATGCTGCCAAGCTGAAGACCAAAATGGCTGCCTCTGAAGAAGGGCTGTAAGCTGTGAAGTATGCTTCCCTCTTCAGAGGCCCACAGCATCAATATCAGAAGCCATAGTTTATTAATACTAAGCCCTCTTTAAGAATGAGTCGTATATGATGTGAACTAGCACTGCAAATGCTTCTTTGTAGGATTGACATGCCATGGTCAGGATGACTTTTTACTGCTGGTTTTGTTTTGTATTTTTTGACATGCAAAAATAGTTTAGAAGTAGGAAGAGAGGTTTCTGGATTGGTTACTAAAAACCCTGATGAAGCCAAAGTTTTTAACTGCTTATCCTAGAGCCCAGGACAAGTACAGAGACTTTTTTCCTCAGAGCATCTATATTTGTGATCACTATGAGGACTTAGAGATAATTTATTCAGTGTTCTTAAATGAACATTTCTTACAATGGCTATTAGAAAGTATTATAATTTAGTACAAAAGGTATATGCTACTCCGGTGCCACATATTTTTTCAAGCATTACCTATAAGTATTTTTAAGGATACATATTTATAATATTGTATATCGTATACATCATTCTTATTAGATTGTTACAGACCTTTGGCATATGTGGGGGAAGCAGTGTGCATGTAGAAGGCATGGTGGGCCATTTATGTGAACATGATAAGAGCTTGCAAATGATATGCTCTGCTTGTTACTGTTAATGTGGTCAGGATTTAAAACATAACTTGTGTAACTTGTGGATGACGCATGCTATACTCTAACTCCCCATACTTTTTTGAACATGGAAATTGTTTGGTTTACATTTTTCTAGGAAGTGATTGTCCATAGTGCTGGTTTCTAATGACTTGTTCTCTTAGTACATCAACATTTAATTATTTGCAGGTGATATAAAGAAACAGATGGAATCCCCAGAGGGCTGAGAGGGTAGTTGCAAAAACAAATTGAAAGTGAAAGTGACATTTTATAAATTGTAATCACCATGTTCAGATAAAGAATAGTACCAGCTTGTAGCCTATTTCAATCAGTGTTTCCACTGACATCACTGAGCACCATGGACAGTGACACTGCCATAGTGGACCTCCAACAAACTGAAAAAAGACAGAAAGAGAACGAGAGAGAGGCTCTCATGTCACTGCTGCATGACCCAGTACTCTTCAAAAAGCACAATGCTGCCTCTATATACATTCAACTTGGAGCACCCTGCTCATTGCAGTGATAGCAGGAGCTAGCTTTTTGATAGCATGTGACTCAGGAATGGAGCTGGTAGAGATGTGGTCTGCAACCTACAGATCAATGCTGGACCCTGCTCTTTAAGAAAATGAGCTTCAACATGTCAGTAAACAGATTGGGTTCTTGTTGGGTTAAAAACATTTTCTATATCAAGCTGAACTCAGAGGCCTTCAGATGTCTCTGCAGATTTGTTAGCTAGGCAATAAATAATGAAAATGCCTCAGAGAGAGAGAGATAGAGAGAGATGGAACGAGAGAGAGAATGGACTCAATAAATCTCTCAGTCCATGCTTTTCCTATGACTAGTTACTTACTTTTCATATCCTACTCTAGGTCCAGTTCAGACAGTGCACCATTTGTGTATAGCATCTAGCACCAAGGGCTTATTGAGCTGGTGCTTTCTAAGTTATGAAAGATCCATCGATGAGACTGGCTGTGTGCTGGGCTGGTGACATAGATGGAAAACTGTATTGTTTTTGTCATGGTTTTAAAAATGATGTGCAGTGAAATGTACTCCTGGGTCAAATTGCTTAGCTATAGTATGAATCATCTGATTATCTGCTGTTTCTCAGCAGGCTGCAGCGCTGGTACAGGTGCAGATTGTCTGCACGCAGCTTGTCTTTAGTTATCATTACCCCTGCCAGAGCTTTCCGCTTGTTGCCGATCATTGCCTTTATCTTGGCCAGATTGGCTAGTTTGGCCTGGATCTCCAGCTCCACAAAGTTGATCGTTTCTTTGAGATGTTACTGGAACTGAGAGTGGAGGTACACAATACTGAGATTATTTTCTATGCCTTCAAGACTCTACTACTGTACAATACATCTTCCCATCCTATTCCGTGGCAATAAATTTACTGCATTTTCAGTTTTAAATGGGGGCTCGAAATTTCCAAGTTTTGTGATGGGATTTATGGGAAGGGTCTTGTTATGTTTTCAAGTCTACTTGACAGTTCCATGGCTATCTAAAAAATCAACAGAACTTGCACCCACATTAGTCTTAATCTACTGAGTTTAATAGGACGTCATACCTCTCTAGTGCTGGTAATTCCTTTCTTTATTCGAATAACCTCCTCTTCATACTCCAAGATCATAGTCTTATAATTCTCATTTTCAAACTTCAGTTTTTCACACTTTGTCCTCTCCTCCAGTTCTCCAATAGCTTCTTCCCGGCTTTGTACCCTCATCTGCAGCGCAAGGTTCCGTATTTTTGCAGCAGTGAGCTTATTCTCCGTCTTCTGCTCAGCTGCAAGGAGCCGTTTCACCTCAGCAAGAGCTGCCCGCTTTCCCAGCCGCCGGGCGAGAGCCGCAACGACTACTTCTTGCATCATCATGATGAAGGCTTGATATTCACAGTCCCACTGCTTCTTCTTCTCCTGGCACCGGGGCCGGAGTTCTTCAACTTGCTGCTGGTAGAGCTGTGATTTGCACTGCCACTGCAACTTTAGGTCCTCTAGAATTTTTAGCTGGTCCTGGTAGCCATGGCGACTCCGCCTTGTACACACAGGCATTGGCACGTTTTCCCTTTCCAACCAGTCAGCTATTATCATCTGCTGCTCGCTGTTCAACTGGCAGAGTTCATCCCTTTCTGACAGGAGGCTCTGCAGAAGCGCTTGGTGTTCCTTATACTCAGCTTCAAGATTATATCTCTCCATCTCCAGCTGCTCTTTGGAAGCTTCAATGTCATGACATCCATCCAGACCAGTCTCCTGCAGCTGCTCATATGAACCTAAATTTACGGGGCAGAGTTATACTAAAGAATCATCCAGTGCTATTAATTAACAGATGGCAACAGCTGATTTTGCCATCTTGAAATTGAGCTATGTTCAGATGAGAAGGCTCAGTTTAAAAATATATTAGGACTCTTCATATGAAACCATGTGTTAAAAACCAACAGGAATTAATTGCCATGTAATTTTCTCTAGAATGTATAGACTTTATAGTTCTTTACCTTTTTTTCTCTGAAATGGTAGTGGATGGCTACCATTGATTGGAGGTAGAACAAGTGGAGCAAAATGTGTGCTGTCTCTAGTTTCTGGACTGTGCACACCCACATCAAGAGCCTAAACAAAGTATACAAGGTATTTTTCACACAAGAATCTACATACTGACACACAAGCACAAATAACCATACACAACCTTCCATCACAGCCAAACAACTTTTTATTAAAATGTACTAAAAATGTATTTCTGTTTGTTTCTTTCTTGAGGCAGCAGTACAAATATTTTTAAGGTATCCCATATAATTTAAAGATTCAAAAACACATGCTCCTTCATTTCAGCATTTAAATAAAATGTGTATACACGTACCTGAACGTTGTTTGCTTTCTGAGCACTGTGGTTTGGTCTTATTGGTGGCAGCTTTGTGCAGCCACCTTTCCTCTTTTCCATATCTACTGGCGCCTCTCGTCTTTTGATGTGAATTCTAAAGATCGATAAGCCTTTTAGTATTTGGGGAACAGACCTCAGCCAAATACAATAAGCAGCAACGAAGCAAATGAGTACTATGGGAATGGTGAAAGGCGTGATTAATGTGATAACTTGTGTGACTTCACAGCCCCTTTATTACATCATAATTATGCCACAAGTACCATCTCTACATAAATATCAATTTGCTAAACCTGCTAAATCTTGCACGGTTCAAGGTTTTTTCCCTTTAGATTTTAATCAATTTATCTGCTCATTCAACCACACGAAAATCAAGCCAACGTGTATCAGAAACAGTACACGCTGTAAACATCACACGTGTAAAACCTAATAATGAAAATTGAAAATCCGCAAAGGTAGCTGAGCTGGCTAGCATGTAGCAGGTGACTCAGGAATGGAGCTGGTATAGATGTGGTCTGCAAGCTAGAGATCAACACTGCACCCTGCTCTTTAAGAAAATGAGCTTCAACCTTTCAGTAAACAGATTGGGTTTTTGTTGGGTTAAAAACATTTTCTTTATCAAGCTGAACTCAGAGGTTTTCAGATGTCTCTGCAGATTTGTTAGCTAGGCAATAAATAATGAAAATGCCTCAGAGAGAGAGAGATAGAGAGAGAGAGGGAACGAGAGAGAGAATGGACTCAATAAATCTCTCAGTCCATGCGATTACTATTACTAGTTAATTACTTTTCATTTCCTACTCTAGGTCCAGTTCAGACAGTGCACCATTTGTGTATAGCATCTAGCACCAAGGGCTTATTGAGCTGGTCCTTTCTAAGTTATGAAAGCTCCATCGATGAGACTGGCTGTGTGCTGGGCTGGTGGCATAGATGGAAAACTGTATTGTTTTTGTCATGGTTTTAAAAATGATGCGCAGTGAAATGTACTCCTGGGTCAAATTGCTTAGCTATAGTATGAATCATCTGATTAGGACCCAGATAAGTCAAAACAATGACTTGGGCAAGTGTTTAGGGCTCTAGGTCTCTGGTGATAAATATCTGGGTCAGCCCATTTAACAGTGTGTCTGTAGCTTTTCATTAACTTTTTATTGCTTATTGGTCACTGTGTATTGCCTTTTCTTACTATTCAGTTTGAAATATCAACAAATAGGACAGAACAAAACATTATCTTTATGCTATGGTCAACTAGTGTTACTGGCAAACCCAAAGAATTTGGTTAGAGTGGGGATGGTTTTGAAGTCATATCAGCAAAAATTAGCATAACATAGATGATTGTAACTTTGGGATTCGCCTGTCTACTGAACTTTTGGATGAAGAAGTCACGGAGCTGCTCTCTCAGTAGGACTCAGCTCTGAGTCTCTCTCCTTAAATGTCAGATATCTTTTCTTCAGTAATTTGTGGTCTTTAGCGTTGGCTACCTTAATTACAGCTATAATAGTGTACATGCCAGCTGTGTTGAATCGCACAACGATGTCAGAATCTGGCACAATTTAACTGTGGAACTAGGTGGAGAGAATCTGACTAGCAGTACATTGGTAAGGTTTGATGCATATCCCAAGATAAGTCATAAAGCCTTGAATAAAGATGAAGGCTAAGAGAGCAAAAGTTATGTAATTCTTCAAACATGAATACTAAACGTACAATTCTGGCACACCATGTCAATTACAATCCATTATACTGATGTGTTTATTTGATTCACTGGAAGACAACGAGTGACTTGTGTTTGGAACATAGTCTTCCTTGCCAAAGTTATACTGACTTCTTATACTGACATTTTTTAAACATGTACAGACAATTTTATTCCCTGGAAAGTAACATATACACACACAGACAGACAGACACACACACACACAAACACACATATATCAGATATTTTGTCAACTTTCAAATATAAAAGGCACAGCACTATTTTCAAATATAACAGTGTACTGTTTTTATTTTAGTTCTGCACAAAGAGCATACAGCATGTTTGTGTATATACGTGTACACGTGTGTGTTCAACTGTGTTATACACAATGCTGCAGTGGCCTGCTCTGCTTCAGCTTGCTCTTTACTGTGCTACCCTTGACAGAGAGCTTTTCATGCTGCCTCCTGAGAATGTCTATTTGGCTCTGCAGGTCCTCGCATGCATCCTTCACCTTCTCAAAATCCTGGAGCAGCTTCTTGTTTCTCAGCAGGCTGCAGCGCTGGTACAGGCGCAGATTGCCTGCACGCAGCTTGTCTTTAGTTATCATTACCCCTGCCAGAGCTTTCCGCTTGTTGCCGATCATTGCCTTTATCTTGGCCAGATTGGCTAGTTTGGCCTGGATCTCCAGCTCCACAAAGTTGATCGTTTCTTTGAGATGTGACTGGAACTGAGAGTGGAGGTACACAATACTGGGATTATTTTCTATGCCTTCAAGACTCTACTACTGTACAATACATCTTCCCATCCTACTCCGTGGCAATAAATTTACTGCATTTTCAGTTTTAAATGGGGGCTCGAAATTTCCAAGTTTTGTGATGGGATTTATGGGAAGGGTCTTGTTATGTTTTCAAGTCTACTTGACAGTTCCATGGCTATCTAAAAAATCAACAGAACTTGCACCCACATTAGTCTTAATCTACTGAGTTTAATAGGACGTCATACCTCTCTAGTGCTGGTAATTCCTTTCTTTATTCGAATAACCTCCTCTTCATACTCCAAGATCATAGTCTTATAATTCTCATTTTCAAATTTCAGTTTTTCAGCCTTTGTCCTCTCCTCCAGTTCTCCAATAGCTTCTTCCCGGCTTTGTACCCTCATCTGCAGCGCAAGGTTCCGTATTTTTGCAGCAGTGAGCTTATTCTCCGTCTTCTGCTCAGCTGCAAGGAGCCGTTTCACCTCAGCAAGAGCTGCCCGCTTTCCCAGCCGCCGGGCGAGAGCCGCAACGACTACTTCTTGCATCATCATGATGAAGGCTTGATATTCACAGTCCCACTGCTTCTTCTTCTCCTGGCACCGGGGCCGGAGTTCTTCAACTTGCTGCTGGTAGAGCTGTGATTTGCACTGCCACTGCAACTTTAGGTCCTCTAGAATTTTTAGCTGGTCCTGGTAGCCATGGCGACTCCGCCTTGTACACACAGGCATTGGCACGTTTTCCCTTTCCAACCAGTCAGCTATTATCATCTGCTGCTCGCTGTTCAACTGGCAGAGTTCATCCCTTTCTGACAGGAGGCTCTGCAGAAGCGCTTGGTGTTCCTTATACTCAGCTTCAAGATTATATCTCTCCATCTCCAGCTGCTCTTTGGAAGCTTCAATGTCATGACATCCATCCAGACCAGTCTCCTGCAGCTGCTCATATGAACCTAAATTTACGGGGCAGAGTTATACTAAAGAATCATCCAGTGCTATTAATTAACAGATGGCAACAGCTGATTTTGCCATCTTGAAATTGAGCTATGTTCAGATGAGAAGGCTCAGTTTAAAAATATATTAGGACTCTTCATATGAAACCATGTGTTAAAAACCAACAGGAATTAATTGCCATGTAATTTTCTCTAGAATGTATAGACTTTATAGTTCTTTACCTTTTTTTCTCTGAAATGGTAGTGGATGGCTACCATTGATTGGAGGTAGAACAAGTGGAGCAAAATGTGTGCTGTCTCTAGTTTCTGGACTGTGCACACCCACATCAAGAGCCTAAACAAAGTATACAAGGTATTTTTCACACAAGAATCTACATACTGACACACAAGCACAAATAACCATACACAACCTTCCATCACAGCCAAACAACTTTTTATTAAAATGTACTAAAAATGTATTTCTGTTTGTTTCTTTCTTGAGGCAGCAGTACAAATATTTTTAAGGTATCCCATATAATTTAAAGATTCAAAAACACATGCTCCTTCATTTCAGCATTTAAATAAAATGTGTATACACGTACCTGAACGTTGTTTGCTTTCTGAGCACTGTGGTTTGGTCTTATTGGTGGCAGCTTTGTGCAGCCACCTTTCCTCTTTTCCATATCTACTGGCGCCTCTCGTCTTTTGATGTGAATTCTAAAGATCGATAAGCCTTTTAGTATTTGGGGAACAGACCTCAGCCAAATACAATAAGCAGCAACGAAGCAAATGAGTACTATGGGAATGGTGAAAGGCGTGATTAATGTGATAACTTGTGTGACTTCACAGCCCCTTTATTACATCATAATTATGCCACAAGTACCATCTCTACATAAATATCAATTTGCTAAACCTGCTAAATCTTGCACGGTTCAAGGTTTTTTCCCTTTAGATTTTAATCAATTTATCTGCTCATTCAACCACACGAAAATCAAGCCAACGTGTATCAGAAACAGTACACGCTGTAAACATCACACGTGTAAAACCTAATAATGAAAATTGAAAATCCGCAAAGGTAGCTGAGCTGGCTAGCATGTAGCAGGTGACTCAGGAATGGAGCTGGTATAGATGTGGTCTGCAAGCTAGAGATCAACACTGCACCCTGCTCTTTAAGAAAATGAGCTTCAACCTTTCAGTAAACAGATTGGGTTTTTGTTGGGTTAAAAACATTTTCTTTATCAAGCTGAACTCAGAGGTTTTCAGATGTCTCTGCAGATTTGTTAGCTAGGCAATAAATAATGAAAATGCCTCAGAGAGAGAGAGATAGAGAGAGAGAGGGAACGAGAGAGAGAATGGACTCAATAAATCTCTCAGTCCATGCGATTACTATTACTAGTTAATTACTTTTCATTTCCTACTCTAGGTCCAGTTCAGACAGTGCACCATTTGTGTATAGCATCTAGCACCAAGGGCTTATTGAGCTGGTCCTTTCTAAGTTATGAAAGCTCCATCGATGAGACTGGCTGTGTGCTGGGCTGGTGGCATAGATGGAAAACTGTATTGTTTTTGTCATGGTTTTAAAAATGATGCGCAGTGAAATGTACTCCTGGGTCAAATTGCTTAGCTATAGTATGAATCATCTGATTAGGACCCAGATAAGTCAAAACAATGACTTGGGCAAGTGTTTAGGGCTCTAGGTCTCTGGTGATAAATATCTGGGTCAGCCCATTTAACAGTGTGTCTGTAGCTTTTCATTAACTTTTTATTGCTTATTGGTCACTGTGTATTGCCTTTTCTTACTATTCAGTTTGAAATATCAACAAATAGGACAGAACAAAACATTATCTTTATGCTATGGTCAACTAGTGTTACTGGCAAACCCAAAGAATTTGGTTAGAGTGGGGATGGTTTTGAAGTCATATCAGCAAAAATTAGCATAACATAGATGATTGTAACTTTGGGATTCGCCTGTCTACTGAACTTTTGGATGAAGAAGTCACGGAGCTGCTCTCTCAGTAGGACTCAGCTCTGAGTCTCTCTCCTTAAATGTCAGATATCTTTTCTTCAGTAATTTGTGGTCTTTAGCGTGGCTACCTTAATTACAGCTATAATAGTGTACATGCCAGCTGTGTTGAATCGCACAACGATGTCAGAATCTGGCACAATTTAACTGTGGAACTAGGTGGAGAGAATCTGACTAGCAGTACATTGGTAAGGTTTGATGCATATCCCAAGATAAGTCATAAAGCCTTGAATAAAGATGAAGGCTAAGAGAGCAAAAGTTATGTAATTCTTCAAACATGAATACTAAACGTACAATTCTGGCACACCATGTCAATTACAATCCATTATACTGATGTGTTTATTTGATTCACTGGAAGACAACGAGTGACTTGTGTTTGGAACATAGTCTTCCTTGCCAAAGTTATACTTACTTCTTATACTGACATTTTTTAAACATGTACAGACAATTTTATTCCCTGGAAAGTAACATATACACACACAGACAGACAGACACACACACACACAAACACACATATATCAGATATTTTGTCAACTTTCAAATATAAAAGGCACAGCACTATTTTCAAATATAACAGTGTACTGTTTTTATTTTAGTTCTGCACAAAGAGCATACAGCATGTTTGTGTATATACGTGTACACGTGTGTGTTCAACTGTGTTATACACAATGCTGCAGTGGCCTGCTCTGCTTCAGCTTGCTCTTTACTGTGCTACACTTGACAGAGAGCTTTTCATGCTGCCTCCTGAGAATGTCTATTTGGCTCTGCAGGTCCTCGCATGCATCCTTCACCTTCTCAAAATCCTGGAGCAGCTTCTTGTTTCTCAGCAGGCTGCAGCGCTGGTACAGGCGCAGATTGTCTGCACGCAGCTTGTCTTTAGTTATCATTACCCCTGCCAGAGCTTTCCGCTTGTTGCCGATCATTGCCTTTATCTTGGCCAGATTGGCTAGTTTGGCCTGGATCTCCAGCTCCACAAAGTTGATCGTTTCTTTGAGATGTGACTGGAACTGAGAGTGGAGGTACACAATACTGGGATTATTTTCTATGCCTTCAAGACTCTACTACTGTACAATACATCTTCCCATCCTACTCCGTGGCAATAAATTTACTGCATTTTCAGTTTTAAATGGGGGCTCGAAATTTCCAAGTTTTGTGATGGGATTTATGGGAAGGGTCTTGTTATGTTTTCAAGTCTACTTGACAGTTCCATGGCTATCTAAAAAATCAACAGAACTTGCACCCACATTAGTCTTAATCTACTGAGTTTAATAGGACGTCATACCTCTCTAGTGCTGGTAATTCCTTTCTTTATTCGAATAACCTCCTCTTCATACTCCAAGATCATAGTCTTATAATTCTCATTTTCAAATTTCAGTTTTTCAGCCTTTGTCCTCTCCTCCAGTTCTCCAATAGCTTCTTCCCGGCTTTGTACCCTCATCTGCAGCGCAAGGTTCCGTATTTTTGCAGCAGTGAGCTTATTCTCCGTCTTCTGCTCAGCTGCAAGGAGCCGTTTCACCTCAGCAAGAGCTGCCCGCTTTCCCAGCCGCCGGGCGAGAGCCGCAACGACTACTTCTTGCATCATCATGATGAAGGCTTGATATTCACAGTCCCACTGCTTCTTCTTCTCCTGGCACCGGGGCCGGAGTTCTTCAACTTGCTGCTGGTAGAGCTGTGATTTGCACTGCCACTGCAACTTTAGGTCCTTTAGAATTTTTAGCTGGTCCTGGTAGCCATGGCGACTCCGCCTTGTACACACAGGCATTGGCACGTTTTCCCTTTCCAACCAGTCAGCTATTATCATCTGCTGCTCGCTGTTCAACTGGCAGAGTTCATCCCTTTCTGACAGGAGGCTCTGCAGAAGCGCTTGGTGTTCCTTATACTCAGCTTCAAGATTATATCTCTCCATCTCCAGCTGCTCTTTGGAAGCTTCAATGTCATGACATCCATCCAGACCAGTCTCCTGCAGCTGCTCATATGAACCTAAATTTACGGGGCAGAGTTATACTAAAGAATCATCCAGTGCTATTAATTAACAGATGGCAACAGCTGATTTTGCCATCTTGAAATTGAGCTATGTTCAGATGAGAAGGCTCAGTTTAAAAATATATTAGGACTCTTCATATGAAACCATGTGTTAAAAACCAACAGGAATTAATTGCCATGTAATTTTCTCTAGAATGTATAGACTTTATAGTTCTTTACCTTTTTTTCTCTGAAATGGTAGTGGATGGCTACCATTGATTGGAGGTAGAACAAGTGGAGCAAAATGTGTGCTGTCTCTAGTTTCTGGACTGTGCACACCCACATCAAGAGCCTAAACAAAGTATACAAGGTATTTTTCACACAAGAATCTACATACTGACACACAAGCACAAATAACCATACACAACCTTCCATCACAGCCAAACAACTTTTTATTAAAATGTACTAAAAATGTATTTCTGTTTGTTTCTTTCTTGAGGCAGCAGTACAAATATTTTTAAGGTATCCCATATAATTTAAAGATTCAAAAACACATGCTCCTTCATTTCAGCATTTAAATAAAATGTGTATACACGTACCTGAACGTTGTTTGCTTTCTGAGCACTGTGGTTTGGTCTTATTGGTGGCAGCTTTGTGCAGCCACCTTTCCTCTTTTCCATATCTACTGGCGCCTCTCGTCTTTTGATGTGAATTCTAAAGATCGATAAGCCTTTTAGTATTTGGGGAACAGACCTCAGCCAAATACAATAAGCAGCAACGAAGCAAATGAGTACTATGGGAATGGTGAAAGGCGTGATTAATGTGATAACTTGTGTGACTTCACAGCCCCTTTATTACATCATAATTATGCCACAAGTACCATCTCTACATAAATATCAATTTGCTAAACCTGCTAAATCTTGCACGGTTCAAGGTTTTTTCCCTTTAGATTTTAATCAATTTATCTGCTCATTCAACCACACGAAAATCAAGCCAACGTGTATCAGAAACAGTACACGCTGTAAACATCACACGTGTAAAACCTAATAATGAAAATTGAAAATCCGCAAAGGTAGCTGAGCTGGCTAGCATGTAGCAGGTGACTCAGGAATGGAGCTGGTATAGATGTGGTCTGCAAGCTAGAGATCAACACTGCACCCTGCTCTTTAAGAAAATGAGCTTCAACCTTTCAGTAAACAGATTGGGTTTTTGTTGGGTTAAAAACATTTTCTTTATCAAGCTGAACTCAGAGGTTTTCAGATGTCTCTGCAGATTTGTTAGCTAGGCAATAAATAATGAAAATGCCTCAGAGAGAGAGAGATAGAGAGAGAGAGGGAACGAGAGAGAGAATGGACTCAATAAATCTCTCAGTCCATGCGATTACTATTACTAGTTAATTACTTTTCATTTCCTACTCTAGGTCCAGTTCAGACAGTGCACCATTTGTGTATAGCATCTAGCACCAAGGGCTTATTGAGCTGGTCCTTTCTAAGTTATGAAAGCTCCATCGATGAGACTGGCTGTGTGCTGGGCTGGTGGCATAGATGGAAAACTGTATTGTTTTTGTCATGGTTTTAAAAATGATGCGCAGTGAAATGTACTCCTGGGTCAAATTGCTTAGCTATAGTATGAATCATCTGATTAGGACCCAGATAAGTCAAAACAATGACTTGGGCAAGTGTTTAGGGCTCTAGGTCTCTGGTGATAAATATCTGGGTCAGCCCATTTAACAGTGTGTCTGTAGCTTTTCATTAACTTTTTATTGCTTATTGGTCACTGTGTATTGCCTTTTCTTACTATTCAGTTTGAAATATCAACAAATAGGACAGAACAAAACATTATCTTTATGCTATGGTCAACTAGTGTTACTGGCAAACTCAAAGAATTTGGTTAGAGTGGGGATGGTTTTGAAGTCATATCAGCAAAAATTAGCATAACATAGATGATTGTAACTTTGGGATTCGCCTGTCTACTGAACTTTTGGATGAAGAAGTCACGGAGCTGCTCTCTCAGTAGGACTCAGCTCTGAGTCTCTCTCCTTAAATGTCAGATATCTTTTCTTCAGTAATTTGTGGTCTTTAGCGTTGGCTACCTTAATTACAGCTATAATAGTGTACATGCCAGCTGTGTTGAATCGCACAACGATGTCAGAATCTGGCACAATTTAACTGTGGAACTAGGTGGAGAGAATCTGACTAGCAGTACATTGGTAAGGTTTGATGCATATCCCAAGATAATTCATAAAGCCTTGAATAAAGATGAAGGCTAAGAGAGCAAAAGTTATGTAATTCTTCAAACATGAATACTAAACGTACAATTCTGGCACACCATGTCAATTACAATCCATTATACTGATGTGTTTATTTGATTCACTGGAAGACAACGAGTGACTTGTGTTTGGAACATAGTCTTCCTTGCCAAAGTTATACTGACTTCTTATACTGACATTTTTTAAACATGTACAGACAATTTTATTCCCTGGAAAGTAACATATACACACACAGACAGACAGACACACACACACACAAACACACATATATCAGATATTTTGTCAACTTTCAAATATAAAAGGCACAGCACTATTTTCAAATATAACAGTGTACTGTTTTTATTTTAGTTCTGCACAAAGAGCATACAGCATGTTTGTGTATATACGTGTACACGTGTGTGTTCAACTGTGTTATACACAATGCTGCAGTGGCCTGCTCTGCTTCAGCTTGCTCTTTACTGTGCTACCCTTGACAGAGAGCTTTTCATGCTGCCTCCTGAGAATGTCTATTTGGCTCTGCAGGTCCTCGCATGCATCCTTCACCTTCTCAAAATCCTGGAGCAGCTTCTTGTTTCTCAGCAGGCTGCAGCGCTGGTACAGGCGCAGATTGTCTGCACGCAGCTTGTCTTTAGTTATCATTACCCCTGCCAGAGCTTTCCGCTTGTTGCCGATCATTGCCTTTATCTTGGCCAGATTGACTAGTTTGGCCTGGATCTCCAGCTCCACAAAGTTGATCGTTTCTTTGAGATGTGACTGGAACTGAGAGTGGAGGTACACAATACTGGGATTATTTTCTATGCCTTCAAGACTCTACTACTGTACAATACATCTTCCCATCCTACTCCGTGGCAATAAATTTACTGCATTTTCAGTTTTAAATGGGGGCTCGAAATTTCCAAGTTTTGTGATGGGATTTATGGGAAGGGTCTTGTTATGTTTTCAAGTCTACTTGACAGTTCCATGGCTATCTAAAAAATCAACAGAACTTGCACCCACATTAGTCTTAATCTACTGAGTTTAATAGGACGTCATACCTCTCTAGTGCTGGTAATTCCTTTCTTTATTCGAATAACCTCCTCTTCATACTCCAAGATCATAGTCTTATAATTCTCATTTTCAAACTTCAGTTTTTCACACTTTGTCCTCTCCTCCAGTTCTCTAATAGATTCTTCCCGGCTTTGTACCCTCATCTGCAGTGCAAGGTTCCGTATTTTTGCAGCAGTGAGCTTATTCTCCGTCTTCTGCTCAGCTGCAAGGAGCCGTTTCACCTCAACAAGAGCTGCCCGCTTCCCCAGCCGCCGGGCGAGAGCCGCAACGACTACTTCTTGCATCATCATGATGAAGGCTTGATATTCACAGTCCCACTGCTTCTTCTTCTCCTGGCACCGGGGCCGGAGTTCTTCAACTTGCTGCTGGTAGAGCTGTGATTTGCACTGCCACTGCAACTTTAGGTCCTCTAGAATTTTTAGCTGGTCCTGGTAGCCATGGCGACTCCGCCTTGTACACACAGGCATTGGCACGTTTTCCCTTTCCAACCAGTCAGCTATTATCATCTGCTGCTCGCTGTTCAACTGGCAGAGTTCATCCCTTTCTGACAGGAGGCTCTGCAGAAGCGCTTGGTGTTCCTTATACTCAGCTTCAAGATTATATCTCTCCATCTCCAGCTGCTCTTTGGAAGCTTCAATGTCATGACATCCATCCAGACCAGTCTCCTGCAGCTGCTCATATGAACCTAAATTTACGGGGCAGAGTTATACTAAAGAATCATCCAGTGCTATTAATTAACAGATGGCAACAGCTGATTTTGCCATCTTGAAATTGAGCTATGTTCAGATGAGAAGGCTCAGTTTAAAAATATATTAGGACTCTTCATATGAAACCATGTGTTAAAAACCAACAGGAATTAATTGCCATGTAATTTTCTCTAGAATGTATAGACTTTATAGTTCTTTACCTTTTTTTCTCTGAAATGGTAGTGGATGGCTACCATTGATTGGAGGTAGAACAAGTGGAGCAAAATGTGTGCTGTCTCTAGTTTCTGGACTGTGCACACCCACATCAAGAGCCTAAACAAAGTATACAAGGTATTTTTCACACAAGAATCTACATACTGACACACAAGCACAAATAACCATACACAACCTTCCATCACAGCCAAACAACTTTTTATTAAAATGTACTAAAAATGTATTTCTGTTTGTTTCTTTCTTGAGGCAGCAGTACAAATATTTTTAAGGTATCCCATATAATTTAAAGATTCAAAAACACATGCTCCTTCATTTCAGCATTTAAATAAAATGTGTATACACGTACCTGAACGTTGTTTGCTTTCTGAGCACTGTGGTTTGGTCTTATTGGTGGCAGCTTTGTGCAGCCACCTTTCCTCTTTTCCATATCTACTGGCGCCTCTCGTCTTTTGATGTGAATTCTAAAGATCGATAAGCCTTTTAGTATTTGGGGAACAGACCTCAGCCAAATACAATAAGCAGCAACGAAGCAAATGAGTACTATGGGAATGGTGAAAGGCGTGATTAATGTGATAACTTGTGTGACTTCACAGCCCCTTTATTACATCATAATTATGCCACAAGTACCATCTCTACATAAATATCAATTTGCTAAACCTGCTAAATCTTGCACGGTTCAAGGTTTTTTCCCTTTAGATTTTAATCAATTTATCTGCTCATTCAACCACACGAAAATCAAGCCAACGTGTATCAGAAACAGTACACGCTGTAAACATCACACGTGTAAAACCTAATAATGAAAATTGAAAATCCGCAAAGGTAGCTGAGCTGGCTAGCATGTAGCAGGTGACTCAGGAATGGAGCTGGTATAGATGTGGTCTGCAAGCTAGAGATCAACACTGCACCCTGCTCTTTAAGAAAATGAGCTTCAACCTTTCAGTAAACAGATTGGGTTTTTGTTGGGTTAAAAACATTTTCTTTATCAAGCTGAACTCAGAGGTTTTCAGATGTCTCTGCAGATTTGTTAGCTAGGCAATAAATAATGAAAATGCCTCAGAGAGAGAGAGATAGAGAGAGAGAGGGAACGAGAGAGAGAATGGACTCAATAAATCTCTCAGTCCATGCGATTACTATTACTAGTTAATTACTTTTCATTTCCTACTCTAGGTCCAGTTCAGACAGTGCACCATTTGTGTATAGCATCTAGCACCAAGGGCTTATTGAGCTGGTCCTTTCTAAGTTATGAAAGCTCCATCGATGAGACTGGCTGTGTGCTGGGCTGGTGGCATAGATGGAAAACTGTATTGTTTTTGTCATGGTTTTAAAAATGATGCGCAGTGAAATGTACTCCTGGGTCAAATTGCTTAGCTATAGTATGAATCATCTGATTAGGACCCAGATAAGTCAAAACAATGACTTGGGCAAGTGTTTAGGGCTCTAGGTCTCTGGTGATAAATATCTGGGTCAGCCCATTTAACAGTGTGTCTGTAGCTTTTCATTAACTTTTTATTGCTTATTGGTCACTGTGTATTGCCTTTTCTTACTATTCAGTTTGAAATATCAACAAATAGGACAGAACAAAACATTATCTTTATGCTATGGTCAACTAGTGTTACTGGCAAACCCAAAGAATTTGGTTAGAGTGGGGATGGTTTTGAAGTCATATCAGCAAAAATTAGCATAACATAGATGATTGTAACTTTGGGATTCGCCTGTCTACTGAACTTTTGGATGAAGAAGTCACGGAGCTGCTCTCTCAGTAGGACTCAGCTCTGAGTCTCTCTCCTTAAATGTCAGATATCTTTTCTTCAGTAATTTGTGGTCTTTAGCGTTGGCTACCTTAATTACAGCTATAATAGTGTACATGCCAGCTGTGTTGAATCGCACAACGATGTCAGAATCTGGCACAATTTAACTGTGGAACTAGGTGGAGAGAATCTGACTAGCAGTACATTGGTAAGGTTTGATGCATATCCCAAGATAAGTCATAAAGCCTTGAATAAAGATGAAGGCTAAGAGAGCAAAAGTTATGTAATTCTTCAAACATGAATACTAAACGTACAATTCTGGCACACCATGTCAATTACAATCCATTATACTGATGTGTTTATTTGATTCACTGGAAGACAACGAGTGACTTGTGTTTGGAACATAGTCTTCCTTGCCAAAGTTATACTGACTTCTTATACTGACATTTTTTAAACATGTACAGACAATTTTATTCCCTGGAAAGTAACATATACACACACAGACAGACAGACACACACACACACAAACACACATATATCAGATATTTTGTCAACTTTCAAATATAAAAGGCACAGCACTATTTTCAAATATAACAGTGTACTGTTTTTATTTTAGTTCTGCACAAAGAGCATACAGCATGTTTGTGTATATACGTGTACACGTGTGTGTTCAACTGTGTTATACACAATGCTGCAGTGGCCTGCTCTGCTTCAGCTTGCTCTTTACTGTGCTACACTTGACAGAGAGCTTTTCATGCTGCCTCCTGAGAATGTCTATTTGGCTCTGCAGGTCCTCGCATGCATCCTTCACCTTCTCAAAATCCTGGAGCAGCTTCTTGTTTCTCAGCAGGCTGCAGCGCTGGTACAGGCGCAGATTGTCTGCACGCAGCTTGTCTTTAGTTATCATTACCCCTGCCAGAGCTTTCCGCTTGTTGCCGATCATTGCCTTTATCTTGGCCAGATTGGCTAGTTTGGCCTGGATCTCCAGCTCCACAAAGTTGATCGTTTCTTTGAGATGTGACTGGAACTGAGAATGGAGGTACACAATACTGAGATTATTTTCTATGCCTTGAAGACTCTACTAATGTACAATACATCTTCCCATCCTACTCCGTGGCAATAAATTTACTGCATTTTCCGTTTTAAATGGGGGCTCGAAATTTCCAAGTTTTGTGATGGGATTTATGGGATGGGTCTTGTTATGTTTTCAAGTCTACTTGACAGTTCCATGGCTATCTAAAAAATCAACAGAACTTGCACCCACATTAGTCTTAATCTACTGAGTTTAATAGGACGTCCTACCTCTCTAGTGCTGGTAATTCCTTTCTTTATTCGAATAATCTCCTCTTCATACTCCAAGATCATAGTCTTATAATTCTCATTTTCAAACTTCAGTTTTTCACACTTTGTCCTCTCCTCCAGTTCTCTAATAGATTCTTCCCGGCTTTGTACCCTCATCTGCAGTGCAAGGTTCCGTATTTTTGCAGCAGTGAGCTTATTCTCCGTCTTCTGCTCAGCTGCAAGGAGCCGTTTCACCTCAACAAGAGCTGCCCGCTTCCCCAGCCGCCGGGCGAGAGCCGCAACGACTACTTCTTGCATCATCATGATGAAGGCTTGATATTCACAGTCCCACTGCTTCTTCTTCTCCTGGCACCGGGGCCGGAGTTCTTCAACTTGCTGCTGGTAGAGCTGTGATTTGCACTGCCACTGCAACTTTAGGTCCTCTAGAATTTTTAGCTGGTCCTGGTAGCCATGGCGACTCCGCCTTGTACACACAGGCATTGGCACGTTTTCCCTTTCCAACCAGTCAGCTATTATCATCTGCTGCTCGCTGTTCAACTGCCAGAGTTCATCCCTTTCTGACAGGAGGCTCTGCAGAAGCGCTTGGTGTTCCTTATACTCAGCTTCAAGATTATATCTCTCCATCTCCAGCTGCTCTTTGGAAGCTTCAATGTCATGACATCCATCCAGACCAGTCTTCTGCAGCTGCTCATATGAACCTAAATTTACGGGGCAGAGTTATACTAAAGAATCATCCTGTTCTATTAATTAACAGATGGCAACAGCTAATTTTGCCATCTTGAAATTGAGCTATGTTCAGATGAGAAGGCTCAGTTTAAAAATATATTACGACTCTTCATATGAAACCATGTGTTAAAAACCAACAGGAATTAATTGCCATGTAATTTTCTCTAGAATGTATAGACTTTATAGTTCTTTACCTTTTTTTCTCTGAAATGGTAGTGGATGGCTACCATTGATTGGAGGTAGAACAAGTGGAGCAAAATGTGTGCTGTCTCTAGTTTCTGGACTGTGCACACCCACATCAAGAGCCTAAACAAAGTATACAAGGTATTTTTCACACAAGAATCTACATACTGACACACAAGCACACATAACCATACACAACCTTCCATCATAGCCAAACAACTTTTTATTAAAATGTACTAAAATTGTATTTCTGTTTGTTTCTTTCTTGAGGCAGCAGTACAAATATTTTTAAGGTATCCCATATAATTTAAAGATTCAAAAACACATGCTCCTTCATTTCAGCATTTAAATAAAATGTGTATACACGTACCTGAACGTTGTTTGCTTTCTGAGCACTGTGGTTTGGTCTTATTGGTGGCAGCTTTGTGCAGCCACCTTTCTTCTTTTCCATATCTACTGGCGCCTCTCGTCTTTTGATGTGAATTCTAAAGATCGATAAGCCTTTTAGTTTTTGGGGAACATACCTCAGCCAAATACAATAAGCAGCAACGAAGCAAATGAGTACTATGGGAATGGTGAAAGGCGTGATTAATGTGATAACTTGTGTGACTTCACAGCCCCTTTATTACATCATAATTATGCCACAAGTACCATCTCTACATCAATATCAATTTGCTAAACCTGCTAAACCTTGCACGGTTCAAGGTTTTTTCCCTTTAGATTTTAATCAATTTATCTGCTCATTCAACCACAAGAAAATCAAGCCAATGTTTATCAGAAACAGTACACGCTGTAAACATCACACGTGTAAAACCTAATAATGAAAGTTGAAAATCCGCAAAGGTAGCTAAGCTAGCTAGCATGTAGCAGGTGACTCAGGAATGGAGCTGGTATAGATGTGGTCTGCAAGCTAGAGATCCACGCTGCACCCTGCTCTTTAAGAAAATGAGCTTCAACCTTTCAGTAAACAGATTGGGTTTTTGTTGGGTTAAAAACATTTTCTTTATCAAGCTGAACTCAGAGGTTTTCAGATGTCTCTGCAGATTTGTTAGCTAGGCAATAAATAATGAAAATGCCTCAGAGAGAGAGAGATAGAGAGAGAGAGGGAACGAGAGAGAGAATGGACTCAATAAATCTCTCAGTCCATGCTTTTACTATTACTAGTTAATTACTTTTCATTTCCTACTCTAGGTCCAGTTCAGACAGTGCACCATTTGTGTATAGCATCTAGCACCAAGGGCTTATTGAGCTGGTCCTTTCTAAGTTATGAAAGCTCCATCGATGAGACTGGCTGTGTGCTGGGCTGGTGACATAGATGGAAAACTGTATTGTTGTTGTCATGGTTTTAAAAATGATGCGCAGTGAATTGTACTTCTTGGTCAAATTGCTTAGCTATAGTATGAATCATCTGATTAGGACCCAGATAAGTCAAAAGAATGACTTGGGCAAAGTGTTTAGGGCTCTAGGTCTCCGGTGATAAATATCTGGCTCAGCCCATTTAACAGTGTGTCTGTAGCTTTTCATTAACTTTTTATTGCTTATTGGTCACTGTGTATTGCCTTTTCTTACTATTCAGTTTGAAATATCAACAAATAGGACAGAACAAAACATTATCTTTATGCTATGGTCAACTAGTGTTACTGGCAAACCCAAAGAAATTGGTTAGAGTGGGGATGGTTTTGAAGTCATATCAGCAAAAATTAGCATAACATAGATGATTGTAACTTTGGGATTCGCCTGTCTACTGAACTTTTGGATGAAGAAGTCACGGAGCTGCTCTCTCAGTAGGACTCAGCTCTGAGTCTCTCTCCTTAAATGTCAGATAACTTTTCTTCAGTAATTTGTGGTCTTTAGCGTGGCTCCCTTAATTACAGCTATAATAGTGTACATGCCAGCTGTGTTGAATCGCAGAACGATGTCAGAATCTGGCACAATTTAACTGTGGAACTAGGTGGAGAGAATCTGACTAGCAGTACATTGGTAAGGTTTGATGCATATCCCAAGATAAGTCATAAAGCCTTGAATAAAGATGAAGGCTAAGAGAGCAAAAGTTACGTAATACTTCAAACATGAATACTAAACGTACAATTCTGGCAAAAAATGTCAATTACAATCCATTATACTGATGTGTTTATTTGATTCACTGGAAGACAATGAGTGACTTGTGTTTGGAACATAGTCTTCCTTCCCAAAGTTATACTGACTTCTTATACTGACATTTTTTAAATATGTACAGACAATTTTATTCCCTGGAAAGTAACATATACACACACAGACAGACACACAAAATGTGTGCTGTCTCTAGTTTCTGGACTATGCACACCCACATCAAGAGCAAGATGAGAAGGCTCAGTTTAAAAATATATTCTGACTCTTCATATGAAACCATGTGTTAAAAACCAACAGGAATTAATTGCCATGTAATTTTCTCTAGAATGTATAGACTTTATAGTTCTTTACCTTTTTTTCTCTGAAATGGTAGTGGATGGCTACCATTGATTGGAGGTAGAACAAATGGAGCAAAATGTGTGCTCTCTCTAGTTTCTGGACTGTGCACACCCACATCAAGAGCCTAAACAAAGTATATAAGGTATTTTTCACACAAGAATTTACATACTGACACACAAGCACACATAACCATACACAACCTTCCATCATAGCCTAACAACCTTTTATTAAAATGTACTAAAAATGTATTTCTATTTGTTTCATTCTAGAGGCACCAGTACAAACCTTTTTAAGGTATACCATACAATTTAAAGATTCAAAAACACATGCTCCTTCATTTCAGCGTTTAAATAAAATGTGTATACACGTACCTGAACGTTGTTTGCTTTCTGAGCACTGTGGTTTGGTCTTATTGGTGGCAGCTTTGTGCAGCCACCTTTCCTCTTTTCCAAATCTACTGACACCTCTCATCTTTTGATGTGAATTCTAAAGGTCAGTAAGCCTAACAACTGATTATAATTGGAGTGTGGACAAACACTAGCTAGCTACAAATCACTTACACAGTAGCGTGTGATTGTCTGCGCCAGTACCCGCTCCTATTGTGTTAACAGCTTTATGAATATTAATGAACTTTCCGCCGCTCTCTCCACCCCCGGTATGAAAGCTTCCTTCCTATTGGCTGTGCCAGTTCTCTGTATGACGCAGAGGTCTTTTGAACATTCCTAGTGGTTTTAGAAGAAACCCTCTGATACACATAGAAATAGAAATAGAAGCAATTTACTGCTGTGTATACACTCTCACAGCACTATATTCTAAATACCTACTGCTGTGCAGAGTGTAACGGGCCGTAATTTGTCTGCTGTCCCTTTAAGTTGTGTTTTACGGAAAATGCATGTGCATGAATGCCACACAGGAGAAGACTTTTTTTTGTACTGTACATGACGGACCTTACTGGACCCAGCGATTCTTTTGTCCTTAATTTCATTTCTCTGTTAATGTGTTTATGAGCTTTGGACATTTCTACATTTCATGTATGCACTGTCAACAGGATTCCAAGAGCAAGCCGCTGTCACGTAGTGAATAAACCGGCAAGATTATTGCATAACTGAGTTGAGTCTGACTCCACATGCTTCACAGGCTTCTCTCTACCAGTGCCAAAGCTCTTTGCTAATCTGGGTTGGAGCATAATTTAAATAGGACTAACTCCAAGCGTTACAAGAGGCACCTTGTGGTTGCATAGTTAGAGTCCATGGTCCATTCTGCCACCATTCACATTTCTACACATTTTCTAGCCCTTTATCAGTGGTTTGCTTCTGACCAAACGACTGCAGTTGCCAAGATATTTTGGGTGGCTGACCACTCTGCAGTGACAGTGACATGCAGGAAAACTCCAGCCACCCTGCTGGGCACGACACACTTGCAACACTCACTATCTCAGTGCCTCCACTGTGCCGATGCTTTGAAAGTATATGTTCCATGCTAATAACCCTGAAAAATGTACAACTTATTTAATTAGTCTACTATTGCATATTGAAGATTACACAGTGCATGGGTATGCTCAAATGAAATGTGGCCAGAGTTTCTCAGTGTGTTTTTGATTTATGAAGATTCATGAAGAGTAACATTGACATCTCAGGAAATGTTTGAGATATCATGCTTGTCCCTGGTCTAATTCTCTCACAAGCAAATATATGAATAAAGCAGAACTAAAGCAAAGGCAGAATTTTTGGAACTGTTACTGAAAGACAACAGTAGCATAGAAGGATAGAAGAAGAACATCACAGAAAAAATAATGCACATATCACTAGCCTAAGACCCTTTAAACACAAGAAATGCTGAGAGCTAAAACTAATATTTCCATATTTTGTTCATTTATTGCCTCATCGAGAAACAGTCCAAGACATACATTATCCTACAACACCATGCATTATTCTCCATGACAAAGGATTTTCAGGCACATGGCCATATTAACAAGGCAAAATGATGGCCAAACAGGACTAAAACAACAGCAAATTATGAATATTGTTCAGCTTGCGCATATGGGACTATAAAATGCTTTTGGCACTAGGCATTTGTTTATGACTCAGAGGCTTCTGATTTGTTTAACTAATCAGCAGATTTTTGTGTCACATGACACTTGATGAAATACAAAGTCATTGCTTCAATTATGCATTTACACATCGGTAAAAATGATTCATATATATATATATATATATATATATATATATATATATATATATATATATATATATATATATATATATATATATAGAGAGAGAGAGAGAGAGAGAGAGAGAGAGAGAGAGAGAGAGAGAGAGAGAGAGAGAGAGAGAGAACACTGCAAACGTCAAAGAAAACCTCCACTTTTATTCAGTACAAGAACGTTTTTGTTTTTTTGTATTTTGTAAAATCCATTTTATTAAACTTAGTGGTGGAAATCTCAGCATTCACAACTCCTCATAAATACTAAACGTTAAAGTATTTCCACACTTTTTGCCTCTACAGTTGAATGTCATGCTATTTAAAAACAAAATAAACATTAGAAGATAGTTCTTCTTGAACGTACTGAGTAGAGCTTAAGTCAGCAATCACCAACATTATTTCGTGTAACGTTGCTGCTGGCCCGAGTGCCGCAGGGCGCGGGGCAGGACGCACAAACTCCCTTGTGTTTGTGAAACATTTATTAACATTAAACACGGACAACACAAGTGCCACTCACATACAAATATAGCAGTGAACAGTATTAAACATTTAACATAATACGAAAACGGTGTCACATCCATAACTCGGATTACCGACAGGAGGCATTAGATTTTGCGCGGGACTGGTAGGACATACTGCAGCTGGGAGCCAAAGGCACTTTTATCCAAGCAGAAACGGTCTTTGCTATGATTGAACCGTACACAACACACAAACAGCGGCACAAACGTAAGTACACAAAGTAGCAATCTGCAGAATTCTAGCTGTTAGCTCTTTGTAAAATTTGAAAGTAGTTGTAACTGGATATTTGAACATTTTTAGGGAGGTTTTTCAAAGGCTTGAACGAGCTGTGTGTAGGTTATGTTAGCGATACAGCAATGCTAGCGGGCTAAACCATCTGGCTAACCTTAGCTATCCTAGCTAGCTAGTTGGGATAACACTTTTGTTAATTGACTGCCTAATCCAGTGGTCACCAACCTTTTCATCGATAAACATAATATCATATTCTGAATTATGAGCAAATTAGACATGTGAGCTCGACTTGATAGATAGACTGGTTGGCGACCAGCGAGCTAAACCATCGATAAGGGTGCTGTAGCTAGCCAACATTATTTCTTCCATCAGTGCAGCTTGATTTTCATTACGGTTCTTTGTAAAATTGCTAAACCTTTATTTACTAGTTAGGTGTCCAAGTTCAACACACGCAAAGGCTGGGACACTTCTAAGAATGTGGAAGAGCGCAGGGAGCAGGTCAGCAGCTTCTTTTAGAAGGAACTCCTTTAGAATTGATTTATCCTGACTACAAAAACAACTGCTCCCCATGTCTGTGTAATTTCAGTCTAGTTGGTTGGGTTTATTATTTAGCCAAGAGTGAAATAATAATGAAATTTACAGTATACTTTTACATCACCATATTGCTTTTTATAAACAGTGAACACTATACATGCAAATACAACACTATACATGCAAATACAAGAAGTATTCAGATTTCTTTTCAACAGGAGTTTATAGTGCTTAGTGCTGTTTATTTATGAGGGATATGGGGACCCTAGCTGGGATTTTAAATAAATTTAGAATTCTTGGCAGACCTGGAATAAGGCCAAGCCGGTGTGGGACAAGGCACATGGTGTAAAACTCAATAAGACTCCTGGGACTGAAATAGCTGTTTTTGCTGCCACACAGCTGAAAGGATCCTCCTCCACTTGTGAAGCGTGCACTGATAAGACAGGCCACTGCTCAGGCAGATGTTTCTGTTTCGAAGGCCACACACACATCTGAGCTGAAGCAGGAAAGTGAGAGGGGGACTTCTGGAGGAAGATTGGACGACAAGCCACACCCACCCTCTCTACTAACCTCGCCTCTACAGTAGGTTGAGACTTCGGAGCACGGCTCCAGCCACCCCGTGAATATTTCTGCTCTATTCATGATGCTGGGTGAGAAACTGTGTAGAGTTATGCCTCCTAACATGACTGATATTAAAAATAGGCGTTTATCACATTTTTGTAGATGGCCCATGTTTTAAACCGTCTGACTCTGAATTTCCCTGTGGTTATTGTCTGCTCTCTGCCTAACCTCATTTTGGAGGCTTACTCTCTCCCTTATAGGTCTGCTCAAGCAGTTGAGCTGATGGCGTTTACCAGGGTCTGCCATCTACTCCGGGATCAGGTTGTCACCATCTACACTGATTCCCATTATGCGTTTGGGGTTGCTCATAACTTTGTTAAGATTTGGCACTCCAGGGGGTTCCGCACCTCGGACGGCAAAACCATTTCTAATCCAGGACTAGTCTCTGCACTTTTGTCTGCATGTACACTACCAGCTCAGCTGGCTATCATAAAGGTCAAGGGTCATGACACAACCTCTGAATCTGACCACAAGGTGGTCAGAAGTGTTGTGAGATCAGAATGATACCCAGTGCCACCACCAAATTGTCACCATTTGAGGTAATTTATGGTAGACTATTTACCACCCCATGTGGCAGAGGTAACCCAGGTGTTTCTCTTTGAGGTGACATGGACGTGATCCTGGTTGACTACACCAAAATTTTGATTGAGAAATTGAACAGTCCTCAGACACCCAACGCAACGTTTCTGCTACACATTTGACTCCTGCAAATTAGCTGACAAACAGTTGCAGATATTCTTTTTAGCGTTATTACCTCAAAGTTTGAGAGTGGCGGGAGTGTAGCTCAGTGCTAGAGTGCATACTTTGCATGTCAGAGGTCCTTGCTTCCATACTCAGCACCTCCAGCCTAGTTGACTGATCTTTAGAACAACTGCATGTGCTTTAGAATTTAGATATATCCTCTCTAGAAGGGGTTCATTTTGGAAGCATATGCAGCTGTGCTTTACGCTGATGCTATCAATAGTGCACAATCAGCTTCCAATGACAGTTACTCATGAGTCAGAAGGCTGTCAATATTTTAGTAACTTCCAACCCTTTCAAGGCTTTTCTACTGTCAGACTTAAGGTGCAAGCTCGTGCATTGTTAAAGACCAGTTCATGACTTGCTTCTAAGGCATGATGGCCAAGTGGCAAGGTGTTAGTTTTTGTAAACCAAAGCCCACAGGTTCAATCCCTGTTTGTGCCTTTCAGAAGATTGTATTCATCTGAGAGCTTCAACTTTGTTCATGGAAGCCAGACAAAGATGTGCTGAGGGTAAACATGTTTCTCCAAATCTCAGGCTCTTTTCTTTCTTGTTTTCCCCTCATGCTCTCTCTCCTTAGGGAAATAGTTCAGGAACACATACTCTTGTGTCATAAGTATCTGGCGAAAAGCCTTTATACAACATCCACCACCCTCCTAGCTCACCGCAAGCAGTAAAACACACACCACTTTGAGCTGCTCTCCTCCAGTCGTATATCCTTCTTTGTTTATTTGTCGTGAATGCCGCCATAGCTTCAACGACCAGTGCCGTTGATCCAGTTTGGGTTAAAGATGATGGGTGTATCACATGAGCTTCATAAACCAGATGTTTCGACTCAAACAAACTGCACCTTGTTTAGTCCATTAATAAAACAGGATGTGGTCTTAGACTGGCAAACTCTTGACTGCATGGGCCTTAAAGTCCTTGTCTGAGAACGGAGGTCCATACAGAGATCCATAACAGCTGATGCTTTGTGGATCATTCCTCCCAGACTGCTGGCTAGTGGAGTTGATGACAGATCTCACACTGGAGCTCTGCATTTGCGACAGAGGCAGTCAGGGCAGTTTGCAATGTATCATTACAGTGTACTGGTGAACAGAGGCCTTAGATCAGTGTACTGGCGAATAGAGGCCTTAGATCAGTGTAGGGGTGAATAGAGGGCTTAGATCAGTGTAGGGGTGAATAGAGGGCTTAGATCAGTGTTGGGGTGAATAGAGGGCTTAGATCAGTGTAGGGGTGAATAGAGGGCTTAGATCAGTGTAGGGGTGAATAGAGGGCTTAGATCAGTGTTGGGGTGAATAGAGGGCTTAGATCAGTGTTGGGGTGAATAGAGGGCTTAGATCAGTGTTGGGGTGAATAGAGGGCTTAGATCAGTGTTGGGGTGAATAGAGGGCTTAGATCAGTGTAGGGGTGAATAGAGGGCTTAGATCAGTGTACTGTGTGACACTCGTCTGTCCTCTGTAACAGCTGACCCTGATGCTCGGATTGGCTGGAATGGCCAAGTACTCTCTCAGTCAGCCAGGTGGGGTGGAAGGGCAGGGCAGGGCAAGGCAGGACAGGGCAGGGGGCAGAGGCCACAAGGTACAGGTGGAGGGCAGTGTTACCAAAGGCCAGCATGCAAGAGTGAGAGTGAGAGAATGTGAAATTGAGAGAGACAGAGAGAGAGAGAGAGAGAGAGACAGAGAGAAAACACACATACACACACACACCTGATAGTTAGGCAGATAGACATGACAGAAGAGTGAAAGGTTCATTCAGCCAATACGAATGATCTGCATTAAATACTTAATTAAATCTATGTATTAACAATTTACTATTTGCCATACAGTAGACAGCTCTGCCTTGAGATCTGAAGTAAATTTATTTTTTATTTAATATAGACTGTAACGTGAAAAATAAATTCTGGTTTTAAAAAATTTCTCTTTTCTACCACTGTCAGTGTTACACACTACCACCTGTTAGTAGATCGACTCTGGTTTTGTAGAGTAATTCCTTTGTCACTTTATCAGATGCCTAAATGACAGAAAAAATACATTCACCCTCTGACAGGAGGTGAACAAGCAATGTAAACAAGCAGTGTAAACACAAACAACTCCACCAATAAACAAATATGTACAAGACAAGCCTTATAGGTGTGAAGAAACACAGAGGACCAAGGAGTGGAACTGATCGAGATGAAAATACATTTCAGGAATCATTACATTGCAGCGGTACCTAGAACAGTTTTATTGTTTTATGATGGTTTGCAGTTTTGGGGAGTTTTGTTGTTCTTTTTGTTTTGTATTCTTGTTGATAGAAACATCTGACTAGGGTTACACAAGGCAGTGTGAACAGCAGGGCTCTTACACGTGTTTTCTGAACTTCCAGGGAGTCTTGTAAGGATGCAAGACTTCCCTGAACAAGGATGTGATGATTTAAATGAAAGGAAACATTTTGATCAGTTTTTTAAATCTAAATGAAGTTAGTGTAAGTTCCAGTGGGATGACAGGCCTGTTGAAAGTCTTCCTTAGAACAAGGAAACACCTCAGTGCACTTGGAAAACCTGTCTACAATCACTAGCACGTACTTCAACTGACCACAAGGTGGAATGTGTGTAAAGTCTATCTGTAGACACTGAAAGGGATATTCTGGAGCCAGTAAGGCATCATATTTGGCTTGTGTTTTACCCTGGTTGCTTCTGGCACAGGTTAAACAGCTATCTAGGAGAAGTTTTACAGTGAGACGTTTTGCAGGAATACAAAACTGCCGTCACTCCCCCTTTGTGCAACATGTGAAATCCCATGAAAATGGCACACAAGAAATGGCAAAATAGATTTAGGAAGGGTGACACGCCCCTCCGGGTCACGGATTAGACCATTTTAATCAGGACTACAGCCCTAATCAACCCAGTGAGAGCAGTCCTGTTGTGTACTCTGAGTTTGTAAGAAACGCAGATTGATATTATTCGGCACAAAGCAATGAGAAAACATGGCGATAGCTTCACACATCGAGGATATAGTGTATGGGCATGAGGGAGCATTAACAGCTGCCCAACGTGGAGTCTCATCTGCTGAAGCATTGCCAGTGGCCGTGTCAGACTCAGAGGTTGTGTCATGACTGACCCTTGACCGTTACGATAGCCAGCCAAGCTGGTAGTGTACATGCAGACAAAATTGCAGACACTAGTCCTGGATTAGAAATGGGCTTACCTTCCAAGATACGGAACCCCGGAGCACCAAATTTTATCGAAGTCATGAGCAACCCCAAATGCATAACGGGAATCAGTGTAGATGGTGACAACCTGATCCCGGAGTAGATGGCAGGCCCTGGTCATTGCTATCAGCTCAGATTCCTGAGCAGACCTGTAAGGGAGAGAGTAAGCCTCCCAAATGAGGTTGGGCAGAGAGCAGACAGAATAACCACAGAGAAATTCAGAGTCAGACGGTTTAAAACATGGGCCATCTACAAAAATGTGATAGCCACCTATTTCTAATATCAGTCATGTTAGGAGGCATAACCCTACACAGTCTCTCACCCAGCATCATGAATGGAGCAGAAATATTCATGGGGGGATGGAGCTGTGCTCTGAAGTTTCACCCTGCTGTAGAGAGTTGAGGTTAGTAGAGAGGGCGGGTGTGGCATGCCGTCCGCTCCTCCTCCAGATTAAGCTCTTCTCGAAGCGATAAAGCAATTACTTACACAATTCCTTTGATGTTTTTGCTTTCTTTTTTCATCACTTTAACCTGCTCTTCCTCTCTGTAATATGCAGGGTGATCCGAGAGAGACTGGCATGGCTCCCTTCCAGTTCCATTAGTAAAATATTTGTTTTCATCTGGAAATCTAAGTTGCTATATTGTACAGTATAATAGTAAACACTACATGTACGACATCACATAGACAATACAATGTGTGAGAGAGAGAGAGAGTCAGAACTATTATCTCTGTCTGTGTCTGTCTGTGTGTGTGTGTGTGTGTGCACGCGAGCATTTCTTTAGGGTGGCACACTCAGGGAAGACCAGAGTCAAACCAGGCCTAACAACCCATGTAATAAGAAATTGTGAGTACCAGTGAGAAGTCCCAAATCAAAACCAAAACAAAACACACACACACACACGCACACGCACACGCACGCGCATGCGCACACACACACACACACACACACAATAAATGATGCTAAAGGACTGTTGAGCTGCAGTTGATTTCTGTACATATGACAAATACTGTTCTACAAGTTAAACATGCTGTGGAATCATAACTCACTGTGTTGAAGTCTCTGTACAAATCTACACATTAAAGTTCAAAATCTTTGGAAACTGGGAAAGCTTTTTCAATCTGTTTTCTGTGTGGTGGAGTGATTCAGATGTACACAGTATGTGTGTAATATCTTGTGATAGTTACCCTCCACCACAGAGTGTTCATATGAACTGTGTATTTGAGATGCACATATGCTGTGTGTATGTATGTATGTAAATTAAAACACAGGATTAACACAGGAAAGTTTGTATATTTTAACTAAGTAGGTAAAACAAAAATATATTAAGAAAAAAATGAACTTACCTGTGATTTTTTGTTATTTGTTTTTTGTGGAGAGTCTTCCATGTTGTCTTTGAAGGGGAGCTTTATGGGGAATTGTCCCGCTTAAAGACAGGAAGTGACATCACCCAATTTCCTGTTTTTTCCTTGTATTAGTTTCCAGTGGAAATTTCATGAGTGGAGTTTTGATGTTGAGTTATGTTGGAGAACTTATGATTGCTGATTTTCTTTTATTGAATTTGTAACTTGTAAATGCTAAATTCTCTTTTTTTGAACATTTTGTTTGTTTTGTAGTGATTGCCAGATGAAGCCTTGAAGCTTTCCATCCAATTGGTTCAAAAAAAGGTTCATATCTGGAGGCTTCATGTGCACACAAACCCCCCTGCTGGCTAAACTTTTATTGTCATTTCAACTATTTGTGATGGATCTCTTGGCTGTTTTGCACCAGTGACAGCATGGGAATAGTCACTGCCAACAATAGAAATAAAAACGCCTTAATATGATTTTGTGTGGTTCATTCATTCATCTAATCTGCTTTTGATGTGTAGGTGATGGTTTTGGAGGTCTACTAGTGTCAAAAAACAGGTTGATTTCAGTCAATGTTTAAATAAACCAAATAGGACATGAGATGTTTATGTTGAGATGTTTTTAAGACTGTTGCAGTGTTTTTCAAAGATGGGAAAATGGTTATGCTTATGAATACTGTGGTGACTTCATTCACTTTTATTAAGAAATATTTTTTTCCACTGTGCTTGGACGCAGTTGGTTTCTCTTTTTTGAAATAACTTCCCTGGCTTTGAAGAAAACACTTTCACATGGTACTGAGGAGGCAGAGGTGCACAAGTATCGCACAGCAAGCTTGTAGAGATTTGGATATATGCACCTCTGCCTCTCCCAGTACTGGAGGGGATCCTGTGTTCTGCTGATGTTCAGTTCTGCCAGGTCTGCACTTCAACTGTGGCATCAGCAGTGACATTGTGAGTTCTTCTGGCCTCCATGAACGTGGTATCAAAATCACACCACAGTTTGTTTCCTGAGAAGCAAAACCAGATAATATGAATGAGATCATAACTCTGAAATTGACTTTAATCCGATGCAAAAATATTAACCAGGTCTTTCAGCTACAGCATCCTGTGATGTTGAAGCTGCAGCTGGGGTTAAATGTGACTGTCTAGACCTGATTACATTGGAATATTCAAAGGTGAGTTGTTTTATTCCTTCATCTGCCTTTTTTTGGCTAAAGGATCCAAGTGATTTGTAGCTTGGGTCTAGCATCGTTCCCAGTGATATAATGTTCATGCTTTGTGGAGCTTTTCCCTAAGGAACCTGATGAGGTCTCTCCCAGTTCACTAGCTACTGGGACCGTTGCTTTGCTGCCTCTTCCTGGAGCATCTTTTCCACCATTTTCAATAATAGCACCACTTTGGAGCCAGATACCTTTTTCTCCTCTGACAGCACCACAGTGGCCTTGTGAAAAGGAGACAGTATAGACAGGAGCTCACAAACATTATTGTACTCATCAGAGGTCAGCGCAGGAATATCAGTTTGTAAGCCTGCCAGTGCTTACAGGCTCCCTGAGTTCTACTAATCGCTCCAGCATTTGAAAGCTGCTGTACCACCTTGTTTCAACCTCCTTTCTTTTTTGGTTTTCCCATATGCTCTTGAACAAGGTCCAGCTTCCCCTTTAACGATAAAAACCTAAACGTTACATATGTAGCAATATAAAACAATGTGTAAACAAATGTGAAATTTTTTTTATGAACTTAAATAGTTAATTAACTTAAGTAAAACTAAAATAGCCCACCAGCTTCCTTGCCTTTGTACGAATGGCAGATAGCTCTTGTTTTTGTTATGCATTCTATGACCCTGCACTACTCTGATGAAATCTCGCTCTCCTCCGCACATACGACCGTCTCATTACCACTTACCGTTACAATAACCTGAACAATAAGGGGAACTCTTAAATAAAACATGTTGACAAATGGCAAATAAACTATTTAAAAGATGCTACAGACAAAATTGCCTGTTTTTCCATGACTTGACAAAATTATTTACAGTTGTATTAAATTACATCACAGGATCTCATAGTAATGTGTGTGTGTGTGTGTGTGTGTGTGTATTTAAACATACAGAGTTAAAATTATATGTGTATGTACAAGATTGGTCACTGTGACGGATCAAGAGGGATTGTGGGATTGGGGCAGTTCAGCTCCAGTTCCTGACAAAAAAATCTCAACAGCATCACTGCACAAAATCTTAACAAGTAGGTATGCATAATGTTTCAGCAGTTACCATAGTACCCACTTCTACACATTTGTGTCTGTGTCCTCTGGTGAGCTTAGTACCTCCCACCTCCATATCAGTATCCAATCAAATTCAATCAGGAAGTAACTAGTACAGCGATGGAGAACTATTTAGAAATCAAACTAAAACAAATCTGGATCTTGTAGAGAGATATTGTTGTAAATGTAAAATAGAAACATACTCAGAGTTCAAAGTGAATGAACCAGTGGAGAGAATGAGCCACACAAAGGGGTGTGTGTGTGTGTGTGTGTGTGTGTGTGTGTGTGTGTGTGTGTGTGTGTGTGTGTGTGTGTGTGTGTACACAACAACAACAACAACAACAACCACCACCACCCTGATCACCACCTGTGCTCCATCATAACTATGATCACTGCTGAAGCTCCAGTCTGTCATATTAACACACAGCATAATTACTGCACCATCACTGACTACATTTACATATTAACACACAGCATAATTACTGCACCATCACTGACTACATTTACATATTAACACACAGCATAATTACTGCACCATCACTGACTACATTTATATATTAACACACAGCATAATTACTGCACCATCACTGACTACATTTATATATTAACACACAGCATAATTACTGCACCATCACTGACTGCATTTACATATTAACACAGCATAATTACTGCACCATCACTGACTACATTTACATATTAACACCCAGCATAATTACTGCACCATCACTGACTACATTTATATATTAACACACAGCATAATTACTGCACCATCACTGACTCCTGAATCTTGAGTGTCACAATTGCTGAGGTGCAGTTCTCTCAGGAAGGACTTTGCTGATGTCACAACAGAGGAGGGACTTTTGCTGCTGTATGTTGTGAGATTATAGCCTGTAAGACTGCAAAGACAGAGAAAATAAGATTAGTGTTAAAACTGTCTGAAATTAAGGCACATAGAAATAACAAACAACATTCTGTTAACAATAATTATTCATTAATTGCTAATGTTTTACATGAATTGCATACATGTATAATTTCTGTAGTCTAAACAATCAAGTGATAAAAAATAAGTAGTGAAAGACAGGAAAATTTGCAGACAAAACAAATGAAAAAAATAATTATGAAAAAACTCAATGCTCAATGGTTAAGGAACTTGACTTGTAATCAGAAGGTTGCCAGTTCAAGCTCAGTTTATGTTGCTTCTACATTCTTCATGTTTAATTTCAAACACCAACATTGCAATCAGTGTCCAATGTATTAACTTCACCCAGCCTAGCTTTTACATTTGTATAATTGAACCTATAAAGAGAACTGTCTTTTAACTGCTAATTGCTTCTAACCTTGTTACAACACTTCAATTTTTATTATTTAGCCTAATTAAGTTCCAATATTTTGAGTTCAAATTAAATTAAACAATTAGCCTCTTACTACAGTATTTTTTTAAATTACCTGTATAAAATATTCCTTCAGGTTTTTGTTTGTAAAATATAATTTTTCATTCTGGAAAGAACTGACAGAAAGCTTACCTGAGTATCTCCACTTTACAGTGTCTCACCTGAGTATCTCCAATTTATATTGTGCTTACCTGAGCGTCTCCAGTTTACAATGCCTCAGCTGAGTATCTCCAGTTTACATTGTGCTCACCTGAGCATCTCCAGTTTACAATGTCTCACCTGAGTATCTCCAGTGTCTCCATTGTCTCACCTGAGAATCTTCAGTTTACATTGTCCTCACCTGAGAATCTCCAGTTTACAGTGTGCTCACCTGAGAATCTCCAGTTTACAGTCTCACCTGAGTATCTCCAGTTTACATTGTGATCACCTGAGTAACTCGTTTACAGTGTCTCACCTGAGCATCTCCAGTTTACATTATGCTCACCTGAGCATTTCTAGTTTACATTGTGCTCACCTGAGTATCTCCAGTTTACATTGTGCTCACCTGAGTATCTCCAGTTTACAGTGTGAACTCTTCAGCCCATCAGAAAGCAGCTTCATTCCTTCAGCTTTCATAGTTAATTAAATTAATGTCTAATACGTATTATTACCTATTATTCACTTTTTGTTATATAAATAAAATCAATAAAAGAGAGCTACAAAGAACTAGAACTAGACAGAACTAATCAATGTCTGAAAGAGCCTGGAGCAAGTTTGTTAAAGAGAGACTCAGGCCTCACAATAATTAGATCTATAATATTAATTAATGAGTCAGCAAATCTTGGGTAATTTATTAAAGTATTACTACACAATACATAGATTATTAGAAAAGTGATGTGACTGCATACAAGGAATTAAAACTAAAGTAACAGTTAAAATTATGAGATAACTAAGATACAGTGACAGAACGTATTGATCACATCACATTCAGATTGCACTCTACCACATGAAATTAGAGGCATAAACAACCAAGACCCACTGTAATCAGATCATCAAATCACAGTCAGAAGTGGTCAGAGATGGATCTTGATTGCATTTAATACAAGTGAAAGTGAAAGTGTATCTGCGTACACAAGTGGAAACCCGTCTGCTCACTGACTGCAAAAATTACATCTGCTGCCAGTCAAAGCCTTCTCCTGCACCAAGGCAGATGGGACTGACAATCATTACAGAGAGGAACAAATTAGTGTATGAACAGATCCCTGTCTGTCATACCAGCTAGATCATCACTGCAAATGTCCTGGAAAAGTCCTGGAAAATTATCTATAGAAAAGAGTGAGAACCCTGACTGTTCATGCATAGTCACATACCTCCCATTAACACTCATTAAGACTAGTTTTCATTCACAGCCGCACACACCCCATTAACACTCATTAAGACTAGTTTTCATTCACAGCCACATACCTCCCACTAACACTCAATAAGACTAGTCTTAATTCTCAGAGAGATAAAGCAGATATTATATATATATATATATATATATGTCATGTTAGTAAAATGTTAAAAATGTTGTTTAGTAAAAGCCTTTGTAAGTGAATCACATCTTTAATGTTTTGGGCTACACTGACAGAAAGAGGGAAGAGACAAAAATGTAAAAACAAAATGTAAATTCCGTTTTGAAACAAAAAACTAAGGGGTATTTTCATATTAAAATATATCAAATGCTTTTGCTGTTTCTATTTTGCCACCTTGTGGTGTGTTGTGGAGTGAGAGAGTTGAGGGAATACTGGACAATATGGAGGTACACCAAATAAAAAAGGTCTGGGAACACCTGATCCAGGGTATCAACTCTAAAGCTATGAGGCTTCTTCCATGAGAGTAAATGACAGATTTAGCCATCAGTACTCAATTACTAATAGAAATTATTGAATAAATAATAGTTAAACACTCACAGAGCCTCCCTGCAGTTTGCAGCAGCTGGGATCAGTCTCCTGTATCCCTCCTCTGATGTCCAGCACCTCCTCTGAGGTCAGAAGCATGTAGGCTAGTGCTGAACACTGTCCAGGAGAGAGCATCTCTCCTGAGTGTTTCTCTGATTGTACATAGTCCTGAAACTCTCTGGCAAGAGACTGGTCCTTCATTTCAGACAGACAGAGGAACAGGTTGATGGATCTCTCATGGGGCAGGTCCTCTGTTCGTATTTGATCTTTGATGTACTGGACTGTATCCGTGATGCTCTCCGGGCTGCTGTGTGTGTGTGTGTCAGTAGGCCTTGTAGAAGTCTCTGATTGGACTCCAGTGAGATGCCCAGCAAGAAATGGAGGAAAAGGTTCAGGTGTCCATTCTGACTCTTTAAGGCTTTATCCACTACTACCATTAGCAGCTCATGGAGAGAAACATTCTCAGATCTGCAACTGGATTGTAACTGAAAATCCTGCAGTGCTGTTATGTCATTGCTGATAAAGCAGTGAAACACATAGAGAGCAGCCAGGAACTCCTGAAAGCTCAGATGTACAAAGCAGTAGATCTTCCTCTGGTAAAGAACAAATTCCTCCCTAAAGATCTCTGTGCAGATCCCAGAGTACACGGAGGCCTCAGTGACATCAATACCGCACTCTCTCAGGTCCTCTTGATAGAACAACACGTTTCCCTTCATCAGCTGTTTGAAAGCCAGGTCAGCCAGTTTCAGAATCATGGGCCTGTGGGATTCCAAATGTTTATTATCTTTTTGTGTGAGACAATTTTCTCAGCTTGGTCTTGGTCACTGATTCCCTTCTTGAAGTACTCCTCCTTCTGTGGGTCAGTGAATCCCTGTATTTCTGTCACACGTTTGATGTACTGAGGAGGGATTTGATTGGCTGCTGCTGGTCAGGAGGTTATCCAGATGAGAGCAGAGGGAAGCAGCTCTCCTTCGATGAGGTTTGACATCAGCACACCCACTGATGTTGTCATGCTTATGTCAGACACTTTATTACACTGGCAAAAGTTCAGTGGAGTTCTGCTTTCATCCAGGCCATCAAAGATGAACACAACTTTGCGCACATCATATATCTTTGGGTCCAGGTCTTTTATCTCAGGGTGGAAGTTACAAAGGAGTCTATGCAGGTCACATTTAATCAGATTCAATTCCCGGAATGGAAGCACAAACATGAAATCTACATCCTGATTCGCTTTTCCCTTGGCCCAGTCCAGAATGAACTTCTGCACAGAAACAGTTTTCCCAATGCCTGCAATGCCTTTAGTCAGCACAATTTTGAGCTTTGGCACTTCTGGGCCTTTAGCTTCTTTTGGTTCTGTGTGTCTGAGACCTTCAGCCATCACAGCTCTGTTATGCTCTTCCTCCACGTCTACTTCAGGACCTTGTACAGGTTTAAAGATCTCTGAGCAGTGGATTGGAGTGTCTTGTACCAGTTGTTTCCTGAGTGTTTTCTTTATCTGCAAAACCTCATGTTCTTCATTCACTCCTTCTCTCTCTCCCTCTATGATGTACAGTTGTGTGTAAACCCTGTTCAGGAGAGTTTTATTCTCTTGTGATTTGAGTCCCTCAAATAAACTCTCATATTTGTTCTTCATGCTGGTTTTGTGTGTGTGTAAGACTATGTGCAGGACATCATCCACTGGTGTCTGAGGGTCCTGCTGTATGGACTCTTCCATGTCTTTGTGTGGGTGTAAAACAGGACTGGTTCTGGATCTCTTTCTGCACTGGGTACAGGCAAAGTCTCCTGATGGAGCAGACTGGTGCCAGAAGCTGCTGATACACTGTCTGCAAAGCTTGTGTCCACAGGTGATGGAGACTGGATCTGTCAGAACCTGCTCACACACTGCACACCTGGACACCTGGAGGAGATCATCATCATACACTCCGCACCTGGACACCTGGAGGAGATTATCCCTCCCCCTGCTAACAGAGACAAAGGAGAAAAGGAGGATGAGAGGAAGAGAAGAGATTCATAAAATACAAGACAGGAAGAGATGGAGAAATACACACACATCATAACACTATGTAGTACAGTCAGACTGAGAGCATATATACACCAACAGTCAGTAACCTCATACAGTAATGATGTTAATAATAAGACTATACACAATCATCAAAAATGAGAAAATTAGTATTAGAAAAATTAGAATATATTTTATATTTATGGACTGATCAAATAATGTATATTATTTAGTATTAGAATATGATCAGAAAATACAATCATTTTTATCCTCTCTTAGGAAAGTAGTTCAGGGACAAACAGCCCAGAGAAGACAGTGTGCTTTATTCTATCAAGTCACAAACACTTCAAAGCATTTCAAAGAAACACAATTGTTCTGACCCAGACAAAATACAGACACCATAGACACATGAATCTGCAGAACCTCTCCACTGGCACCCACTTAGATAGATGAAGATTCCTCAAGGTCTCAAGGTGAGGAGACATGTAAGCTCTAGGTATGTATAAGATGAAATTTAATGTCGATATAGAGGTATTAACAGTAAGAATCATGTAAGCTCTGGATAGGTATAAGATGACATTTAGTGGTGATATAGAGGTATTAACAGTAGGTGTTTACAAGACTAAAGCATTTAATTTTATTCCTTCAGGTGCCTTACAGTCAATGTCAGTGTCTCTCTTAGTGAGATTATATTTACTGTCTTACATTCAGTGTCTCTCTGACTGAGATGATATTTACTGCCTTACAGTCAGTGTCTCTGACTGTAAGGGTTCCTCAGGAGGGTTCCTCATGGACCAGTCACTCTTCATAGACACAAAGCTGGGTGCTGGAGACTCTGCTCTCTTTACCCTAATGAAGATGCGGTATGTGTTGAGTAATTACATCCTTCACTACATCTCATTTATTCTGAATATTCCCTCTTCCTGTTTACTCAGATTAAGTGCTGATGGAAAGATCCTCACTTTGGGATAGAGGTTCCTCCTCCACTGCTGGTGTTATGAGGCTCCATCATGGAGTTGTTCCTCTTCACACACACAGCTGGACACTGGAGATGCTGCTCTCTGCTCCTTGTCAACAGTTCATCCCTAAATAATAGGAGCAGGACACTGAAACACTGATTATAATGAACCTGATGTCACTGCAGTGTGAATGTTTCTGGTTCATGACACTATTACCCTTCTTCTGGAGCTCTTAAATATAGTGTTCTACATGTACTCCAACATTTATTTGACACTTGTAATCACGTTACATTAGTGCCATCTTGTGGCGAGTTATCTAACTGCGAATTGACCAGCTTTCTACCAACGTTCTGCTTAGATTTTACGTTCAGATCAAACGGAGCAAAGATAAGTGTGATTTAAAGTCAGATTTAAAGTGTGATTTTCATTAACAAAATCTGTATACAGTAACTTCACATGAAAATGTTAAATATTAATAATTGAATCTACATTTAATTCAAGTGTTAAGGGCAAAGTCAGATTCTTAAAAAATATATGAATATCAGTGAATGTAAGATTCTACTGGTATCATTGTCCAGTAGACCACACATTGCTTTACTCCTTTAACAGCTATTATACTGTTAGCCTGTATAATGTATTCATGAGAATAAATTCTAAAACCATATTTTATTACACCTTTTATTATACCTTTACACATTTTGAAAAATGTTGTAATGGATGTTGTTGTTCTTTTAATAACCTTAAATGTGGAGATGCTAATAATAACTGCAGCCACACTGGACATATGGTTGAGCATAAAATATACAGCAAATCAAGACCAAACACATCAGAGGAAAAGTATCCAAATAACTCAAAATTAAAGTCTCAGTTTTAGAAGCGTCACAGTGAGGAGTGAGATAAAGGGTCAGCAACTCTACATGTCCCTAGAAAAAAACGTTAAACACTGCACCTGACGAGGCTGAGCTGATCATCACAGCCGTGATACCCATTAAGGATCAATTGTTCCACCAACTATTGTACTCTTAAAAGAAAATACATCCCCAAGAAGACAAAACATCCCCAATGTTTAATGATCATGAAAAGGACCTTAATAAATAGATACAAGTCTGTTTATTGTATTCTAAAAACAACACAAGAGAAACTGATCAAATCAAACTGCTGTAAGGTGTATAAGTTTTCTTGAGCTCTCTCTCAACTTTTCTCTCTGTTGCAGTTTACACGTCATCACATTTAAACAGTGCACAGCTTTAACATCCCAAAAATAATTTGAGCATTAGCACAAAACTGAACTGAAATGTATCTGAAATATAAATAGTTGATTGTGCTAAGTGGAATCAAATCTTTTTTGGTCATTGAAACTTCACCCTTCGAATCTCGACTCAGTGAGCATTTAAGAGGAAAAAACAGAACAAGTTGGATAACATTTCTCAAGCACCAAAAACACCCGTCAGCTGTTCCTACAACTACTGTTTGACTCTGTGAAACAAACCAGATTCCTGTGTGGTAACTATTGAATGATGGCTACAATGGGCAGGATTGTGATGAAGAAAAGACACTGTGACTCTCTTCACCAGCCCTATGAATTATCTGACACTGTGACTCTCTCCATAAATGATCAAACCACTCTTCATCACCATGAATGGGACAGTTTCAAGAGGCACTGTTTAACGCTTATGTGATCTACAGAACTTCAGACTCTACTTTAGAACAAATGTATTCAGTAGTTCAATAATACATTTGAATATAATTGCAACATCAGTGATGTCTGTATTAATTAACTGAACAAGAGACAGGCAATCTGAGTTTTTACCTGTCCACCTGTACACACTCTCTCTGTTTCTATCTGAACAATAATCTGGTTGCACCTTTTTTCTCTTTAGAAGGAATCAAACCAGTAGGACCACATTTCAGTCCCATTACATCACAAGACTAGAAGAACAAGCCTTGTTTTGTTATGATTATTAAATCTCCCTCTGTGGGTGTGTTTGTACCATACCTCCCTTTTTGTGTGTGTGTGTTTACCATATCTCCCTCTGTTTGTGTGTTTATACCATATCACCTTCCGTGTGTGTGTGTTTATACCATATCTCCCTGTGTGTGTTTATACTAAAGCTCCCTCTGTGTCTGTGTTTATACCATATCTTCCTCTGTGTGTGTGTGTTTTTACCATATCTCCCTGTGAGTGTTTGTTTATACAACATCTCCACAGGAACAGACATGGTGGGAACAGGAGATTCAGCAACAAACATGGAAGCAGATCCAGAAAACAAGAGAAACAACCATAAGCACAAGACAGACACAAATACAAATATGTAAACACCATGAATACTTTAAGAGGTGTATTAACACTGCGGGTGTTAACATCACTGTACAAGTGTTTAGATAACATTGGATGGGTAATGTTAGCACTTCGGGTCACTACACTAACAGTGTAGGTGTTCATTCAGCAGTTCAGGTCACTACACCAACAAAGTAGGGCATATTTCTGTTTAGGTTCTCAGACACAACCACTTGTCATCACCAGAAACCAGTTTAGCTGCTTGAAAAGAATGAAACATTTCATATCAACATGTGTTGTGTGAGACAGAGAGAGATCCACCATGTTGTAGTGCTGCTGTCACATATCCGTGTGAGAGAGAGAGATGGAGAGAGAGATAGCAGGGGTACAGATAGAGAGATGGAGAGAGAGACATTAGAGGGGTACAGAGAGAGAGATGGAAACAGAGAGCAAGAGGGACAGAGAGTGAGAGAGACACAGAGAGAGATAAATTGAAGGGGTACAAATAATGAGCACTCAGATGATTTGGCTTCAGTTCAAGTTCTGAATAACAGTTTGGAATTTGCGCACAGCAGTTTTCATTACCAGAAACCAGTTCAGCAGGTCTGGTTGTTATCTTTTGACTCTGAGCCATGGGCTGAACACCTCAGGGGAGCTGTTAGCATTTTAGCTCTGGGGCCAGAGTGAAGTGAAACCTTTCACCCTGTGATGGAGCTACCCTCCACCACAGTGTGTTCTTATGGACTCTGTATTAGAGATGCACATATGCTGTGCATGTATATATTTATATATGTGTGCATGTAAATTAACACACACAGGAATTGTTTGGTCAGACTTTATTGATGTGATTTATTGAGTGATGTGATTAACATGCAAAGACTAAAGTGTTATTTAGTGTAAATACTTGTAAATACTAAATTTTCCTTTTTGAATATTTTTGTTTGATTTTTTTTTTTTTTTTGCACTAGGAGCCAATAAACACATTTTCTTTTGTATCCACTTGGAATGTAACCATGGTTCTTTTCCACCAGACCATTACAAGTGGTGTCAGAAGTGTTACTGTTACTCACAAAGTGTTGCCATAAATATTTTTGGGCAAATCACAAAGAGTAGCTGTAATTATTTGGTGCGATACTGGCATTTGAAAAGGTGGGATATGATACTGAGAAGCAAGGGGATGGCAGACAGCTCAGGACAAGAACAGTGATGGAGGAACCTTCAGCAGCAGGTCTGACAGCTGCAGCAGCAGGAGGACCAGCAAGGACAGAGTGAGGATGATGCTGAAGAAGGAGTCGGTGTTCAGATAGGAGGTGATGAAGGGCAGAGAGTAGCACTGGGCTTCAGAGCCCAGACTGCATCCCTTAACTCCAGATGATGACAGTGAGCACTTCTTGGCAACTTTCAGGCATATTGCTAAAGTGCTAAAGTAATTTATTGATTGAAACACAGGGAATTCAAACTCGTCCAATTCAAAAGCGTGCTGTGGTATTAGGTAGCTGAGATGATAAAATATGCATAGATGTCATTGGGTTTCTATGGGAGTACCAGATGAATTTAAGTCTAGAAATCAGACTGAAGCAGGCTTTGAGTCTTCCTTGTTTTGGTGGGTTAATAAGAATGTTGACTAGATTAACTATATTTATTACAATCAACAATGATTTAATAAGTACACCTATGATGATTTGTCAGCTAAGGCTGAACAATTACAAGCCTCCTCAATATTGACTTCGAAAAATGATGTGGTTTTGGATATGCTGTTGGCTGAACGAGGGGTGTTTGTGTTATGTTTGTTGAGTTATGTTGTACATTTATTCCAAACAATACTGCTCCTGATGGTTCTATTACAAGAGTATTGTCCAAGTTAGTCATTACACAATTAATTAACCGAGAACACTGGTGTTGATAACAGTATTATTGGTTGTGAGTGATGAGTGAGTGACGATGGTCAGTTGAGGAAGGCATGTGACCGAGGACGGGTAGGATCCCGGGTGTGCACTGGGACGACCTAACGCAGACACTGTGGCAGTACTGGCTTGAGCTCCTTGTGGCAGCCAAGTCCACGTATCCCTTAATGTATGGCCAGAACAAATGATTCGTTTGAGGGTTCGTCCTTTGTGCCTCAGTTTTGGAGGTGTGGCCTATGTGTTCAGCAGTCTTAAGAATGCAGTGGATGGGTTTTAATAAAGAGGAGCAGGGGAAATCAGGGAGGAGCTTTATCAAGTGTTTATTTTGTTTAATTTGTTCGTTTATGAGTAGTTTTTTTATTTATTTTGGAACACTTTTGTTTATTTACATTTATGGCATTTAGCAGGCACTCTTAGAAACGTGCTTTGTCGTTTACTCATAGAATATATCCTACTACAGTACAGTAGGTTAGCATCAAACATACCAGTGAACTAGAATACAGGGATGAATGCTGATACCTAGAAGTACAAAATACATAAGGTCTATCTTAAACAATGATAAGTGCTATAAACAATAAGTGCTAGAGTTTGTTAAAAAGCATAAATAATGCCCTACAATAAGTACTAAATTAGTCAGTCCATATGGGAGCAGTGTCACTTATCCTTTAAATATTCTACATATAGATGGGTCTTCAGTCTGCGTTTGAAGACTGCAAGGGGCTCTGATGCCCAGACAGCAAGTGGGAGTTCATTCCACCATCTTGGAGCCAGGACAGAAAATAGTCTCGATGCTTATCGTCCACAAGACCTGAAGCAAGGTATTTCAAACCAAGCCGTACTTGAGGTTCGAAGTACTCAAGGTATGGATCAGGCTTTGACCATTGACCTCATGTATGAAGGGGCTGGACCATTTTTGGCTTTGTAGGCAAGCATCACGGTTTTAAATCTGATGTGCGCAGCTACAGGGAGCCAATGAAGGGAGCACAGCAGTGGAGTAACATGTGTGAACTTCGGAACTTCGGCTCTTAGAGGAAGACCAGCAAGTAGTGAGTTGCAATAGTCTAACTTTGAGATCACAAGAGACTGCACAAGCCCCTGGGTAACTTCCTGTGAGAGAAAGGGTCAAATCCTTCGTATGTTACAAAGGAGGAATCTGCAAAACTGGGTTAGATTAGAAACATGTGTTGAGAACGACAAGTGGTTGTCCAAAGTTACGCCAAAGCTACGGGCAGCTTTGGATGGTGATACCAGGGAGTTCTCAAAAGAAAACAGTGAGGTTATGCTAAGGGGTGGGAGTACCTGGGATGAACACAAGCTCGGTTTTACTAGGGTTGAGCTTCAAGTGGTGGGCTGTCATCCATGACGCGATGTCAGTCAAGCATGCTGAGATACGTCTGGAGACCTGTGTGTCAGAGGGTGGAAAAGAAAGAAATAATTGAGTATCATTGGCATAGCAGTGGTAGGAGAAACCATGAGAAGATATTACATCACCAAGAGAATGAGTATACAAAGATTAGAGAAGGGGGCCCAATACTGAGCCTCGTGGAACACCAGGGGAGAGTCTACACGGATACTCTCCATGTCACCTGATAGGACCGTCCATGCAGATGGTTTCAGTCCTATCTCCAAGCAGAGCCAGTCAAATCAAGCCTGGAGAGAACAGAGAGAAGAACGTTGTTGTTCACTGTGTCAAAGGCTGCTGAAAGGTCTAGAAGACTCAAAACAGATGACAGTTTGGCAGCTTTAGCAAAATGAAGTTTCTCAGTCACTGCTATGAGGGCCGTTTCTGTAGAATCTGCCAGTTTGTAGCCAGACTGATTGGGATCATGCAGCTGGTTCTGGTTGAGAAAAAGAGACAATTGATTATAAATTGCTTGTTCAGGGCTTTTGAGAGGAAAGAGAGAAGTGATACTGGTCTGTAGTTGGTAACACTGGAGCCGTCAAGTGTGGCCTTCCTGAGGATTGGTACCACCCTGGCGGTTTTGAATGCAGTAGGCACGTATCCAGAAGATAAAGGAGTTGTTGATGATGACATGAAAGGAAGCAGATCTCTTGCAATTGTCTGGAACAGAGCAGAAGGAATTGGATCCAGTGGACATGTAGTCAAATTGCTGGAAGTCAGGAGTGGAAGAATTTCATCTGAGGAGAGAGGAGAAAAAGAAGTCAGAGAGTTGGTTGTTGGGGAATGCACATTAGTTGGAGGAGTGGGAACAGGGGAAAAGGACTGGCGGTTTGCTGCAACCTTCTCCTCAAAGAAGGTGATAAAATCCTCTGGAGTAAGAGAGGAGGAAGGAGGGGGAGGATTAAGGAGAGAAGAAAAAACAGATGATGATTCGAATTTCTCTCTGTAGTAGGATGACATTGCAGATGTTACTTCCAGTGAGAACTTGGAACGGAGAGACTTGTATGAGCTAAGATCTGAATCTACGTGAGATTGCCACCACCACATTTCTGTAGTCCTTAGTTCTCTCCTGTGGCAGTGAAGTGTTTCTGTTAGCCAGGGGGCAAGTGGGGAGGACTTAGTAGGTCTAGAGGAGAGAGGGCACAGAAGATTCACTGATGAAGAGAGTGTAGAAATGAGTCAGGGTGAGGAAGGATGGACAAAATAGTAGAAGTAAGGGAAGAGGGAGTTATGGAGTGCAGATTGCAATGGAGGGAGGAAGAACATATTGGAGAGGACTGGATGGAAAGAGAAGGAAGGGACAGAGAGAAGGATAGAAAGTGATGGTCTGAGAGGTGGAGGGGGGTGACTGCGATGTCCAATGTTGTGGTGGTACGGGTGAAGATCAGGTCCAGAACATTGCCCGCTTTGAGTCAGAGGAGAGTGGTTGAGGGTGAGGTCAAATGCTGTCAACAGTGGAAGGATGCAGGAGGAATGCAGCTTGTCTGATGGAAGGTTGAAGTCACCAAGGAAAATGAGTGGATTTCCTTCAATGGGGAATTGACTCAGAAGGATGTCGAGCTCATCAATGAAGTGATCTAGGGAACCTGGAGGGTGGTAGATGACAATAAGATGTTTGGTGGGGAAAGACACCGTAATGGCATGAAATTCAAAAGAGGAGATGGAAAGAGTAGAGAAGGAAAGTGGAGTGCAACACCACTCTCAAGACATTAGTAAACCTGTGCCACCTTGGAGAATTAATGGTGAATTAATGGGTGAATGAAAAGGCAGAGGACAGGGCAGCAGGAGTCGCTGAGTTCTCAGGGGTGATCCATGTTTCTTTTAGAGCCAGGAAATGTAGGAAGTGGAGGGATGCTAATGCCGAGATGAAGTCAGCCTTCTGGACAGCAGATTGGCAGTTCCAGAGTTCTCCTACCACCACGATACATGATGGTACTGAGCATTGAGAGTCAGTGAGGTTGCTGAGATTGCGACGTCTATGATAGTGTCGAGGAGATCTGTGGGATATGTGGACAGGAATTGTGAAACACATTTCAGATCCTTGATTTGTGGATGTATGAGAAAGATTGAGATAATATGAGAAGATACTTAGCTGAGCTTGTGAAGTCCTGTAGGTGAGATGTAGATTAACTGATTGAGAGCACCACCAAACCTTCTCAAAATGTTGATTACCATCCTAATTTAACTTAGTTCAATAAGTGCTGAGCTCACCCCTCAATTCACACCTAAGGCCATGGCAAAACTACACCTGTAGTGAGTAATTACAGCTAACAACCTACTAACAACTAGGTTTAGACAACAAGCCTTGAATTTCACAGAATCTAAGACAAAAGTAAATGAACTCAGAGTCTTCCTTAACCAACCAGATGATAATCCAATGAGACAAACCAAAGCGCATACTCCAAGACCAATAGTACTGCTGTTTGGCATCCCTCTTGAGTTTGTTGCGATAACCCCTTCCCTTTTCATTCAGTTTTAACCAGAACAAAAGTCTGAAGTGAGCAGTTGCTATAACAACACTACTAACCCGCACCTCTGATAGCTAGCTAGCCATCAAGTTTGACACAAATGTGTATTTATTCCTGCCTGATAAACTTGCTTTCAGTCTAGCGATAGAAACAACTCATTACTGGTCAACTACAGCTGCCTTTGTGTGAGCTTTGTTTTGCTAGTTGTTTCTGGTTAGTGTTTTACCAGTTTCATGGATTTGGCCCTTACCTCTTTAATTTTGATTGAATTACACCAGGTCCTGGATTGTCAAGTGCTGTCATTCTGTGTCCATCTATGAAGCAAAATGAAGTTTCTCCTCTCCATCTTCCAGCTGTAGGAAATGTTGCTAGTTAGCTAACCAGTTAGCCAATTGCCCATTTAAAGTACAATGTCCAAAGTACCTAACCATGGTCACAACTAGTGAATCTACTAAACTTCTAGCTAGCTAGTTAGCTAATAAGTGCATGAATTAATAAATTATTGAGTGAATTAACACATATGTGAATCCCAAAAATAAACAAACTTGAGCACTGGTTAATCAGCTGTTTTAGAACACTTAAAGCAGTGGTTTTTACGGCGTTTTAAACTGACATACAGTGTTATTTTTCTCTCTTGTAAAATATGCTGCAAAAACCATAAAAATAGAGAAAAAATAATGCCGTACTTTGTACGACATAAAACGTCCAAAATGATGATTTTTTCGCCGTTTTACAAACAAAACGTGTTTCGATTTAGGTGAATCTTGACCACTTTGGCTTTCCATATTCGTAACGTACTCGTAGATAACTCACTTAATATTTTAATCCATCTTTCATATGATGAGGAACCTGTGTTTGGTTCCTTCTTCTAATGGATTTAATATAAAATGTAAATTATCAACTGTCATGTAACCTGCAATGCTAATACACATTTACTGCTATTCTTGTACTGTTAGGCTGTGTTCTGTACATCATGTAGTTTTCTGATACAGGTTTACCAAATACAGGTAAACAAATTAATTATTTTACACACACACGTGTCCAGCATTCAGACATTAAGAAGATTATTTATTTGTCATACGCACAACATGCTTATTGTGAGGCTGATTATCTAAATTACGATCATCTTTAAGTTAGATCTACAAACAAAGTGGTTTGTTAAGTTCCGAAGTGTTTCAGCGTGAAGACATAGTGGCGATTTACTCTCAGCGCAGCTGCAAAACAAGTCCATGTAGGAGGGACAGTGAAGCCATTGGCTGTGTAGACTAGTATATGATTGGCTGCAGCAAAATGATCGACAGCTAACTTTGCCTGCTGATTGGCTTAATAAAATATAAGCCAATTTCTTATAAGAAATCGGTTGTGTAATTGTCTTCAGTCGAAAATGTTTGACATGTGCTCCGCCATGCACTTACCCACAGGTGTTCCTGTACTCTCACCTTTCTCAAGAAAACGAAAGTATTTTCTGAATAGTCGCCGTTGTTGAAGGTTGAGCGGGTTGAAGATACGACCGTTTAAAAATATTACACGGCAAGTTAATTCTATTTTAAAAAATGCGATGTCGGTGCAGTTTAAACAACGTGTTTTGTAAGTACATAGTTCTGTGTTTAGCTTAATTCGTAGGTCAACCCAAAGGTGGATTAAATGTAAAGATTAAAGTCCTGGTGAAGTTACGCAACTAAAATGGCTAACGCCCAGTACGATAGCATAGCTATATTAAAAATAATTTAAAGGGGCCAGATATATATTGTTAGTTATTGTAAAACTCGATTTCAAGTCTTAGTTAGTCAGTGATATTTCCAAATGGTCCCAGTTGAAACTCCTCTGGCTTAAACTCAAAGTTGCTGCTGTAATGTCTGTTTTTTATAGTTAATTTTCTGTTCAGTTTCAGCCGTTTTTTAGTGTTGTCCAAATCCTCAGTGGACAGTTCAGGTTCCCTGTATAGTTAATTATCTGTATTATTAACTATAGTTTGGGATCGGACGGTCAATACTGACGTTTCTACGCTTGTTTCAAGTTTCTGAAGCGCAGCGTTTTGAAACACTGATCTGAAGTGTGGCTCAAAACGGCCATGTCACGTGACCACGGCTAAACGAAGCTTGTGTTTCTAGAGGTGTCATACAGAGCCTGCAGCTCCTGTCTTTGACTGACAGTGTCTGAAACAAACCTGATCACACATCTGTCTCAGTCACAAACTCTATGAATGCTTATAAGTCAAGAAAACACACCCCAACTTTGAGAGTTTTGTGAGAATAGAGAATTTGAGAGACGGACAGATTCAGTGTTGTCTAGATAGAAGGTTATTGATAGGACATATTGACTGATAGGCTAGTGAGAGACATCCAGTGAGCAGTAGTTGGATAGATATAGTGACATTAATATATAGAAAGTGTATGTAGAGAAAGATCCTCTGGTTTACTGACAGGAGTGATGTGCTGTATAGCCACACGTTTATATAATGGTAAAAACACTTGTGCATGCCAGCAACATGTGTTCTATGTGAATGAATCTGAGGAGGTAATTTGGGAAGAGAAGAAGCCCCCCAAACAGCAGAACAACAAAAATGTTATAATATAAATATATCATTTTGAGATATTGTTCCTTTATTTTACTATGAAACCTGTTCCATGCAGACAATTCATTAAATCGGTCTGCACTTCATATACTACAGAGTTCATGTGAACCCACAGAACCCAACAAAGTTCATGCAAAGCCACAGAATTCTACAGAGTTCATGTAAACCCACAGAATCCATGTGGTTATTTATCCCAGTAAACATACTGGCATTTTGTTATTAGATTATCTTTCTAAATGTCATGTCTTACACATGAAACTGAAATGCCAAGAATTTGAAATGCCTCACAGAACACAACAGAAGCAGGTTGTTGTATGGTAGTTTCTTTTAAATATTTATTGATCATATGTATCAATAACCTGGTATAACCCATCAGAATAATATCTAAGCAAAGTAGTTTAGACATTGTTGTTTCACAGAATAGAATTATCAAGATGCAAAAGTGGTCACTGCAGAGATCATGTCAGAATGTTTCTATTCAAAAGGCCCATAAGTGTTGGAAGAATTGAGTGAATATTATTTGCTTTTGTTGTTCCTTATAATATACTTATCTAGTTAAACGTTATGTCATTGGTTAAAAATACTGGTTGATTATCCAGTTAAACTTTGTGTCATTGGCTGAAGATATTGTTCGATTATCCAGTTAAACTCTGCGTCATTGGCTAAAGATGCTGAGTGTTTCCCACACAGTAAAACTCTGTTTGTGTTAAACCCAGAGACTCTGTGTTACTGATAAAATGTAAGTCAGGCATCTTCTTTTTATATTGATATTCTGTGATGAAAAAACAATGTTAGTTGACAATTACTAACAAGCAGGCATGTTACTCCCTGTGCCTTTCTGTATAGGTTTAGTTTCACTTTCATGTTTTAGTGTATTTATCCTCTGGTAATACTGTGTTTCATATCAGCTGTACTTCCTTTGTCTATTAGTTCTTGAGTTTGGGAGGTTGAATCAGTGATTTCAATGTTAGTCATGGCCATTGCATTTCTTTATTGAGTCAGTTCCAGAGATTTGCCGCTAGATGGCTCCCAAGTATCAGTTATATTGATCGTAGTATAGCCATTTCAATCGACTGTAAAAGCCTTTTTTGTGTATTGTGCATATTGTCATTTACAAACAACACTGATATTTAAAGTAATATCTGTATTTGTGTCTTTGACCAAAGATTGATGACACATTTGATCTCACAACATATAATATTGGGTAACCTATTCTCTACTTCACAGTTCTGTAACATCAAAGTTCATGCCTGTTATTACACCTTTGATCTCAGTATGGCTTTAAGTGGTCTGGCCAACACACCAGGTTGAACACAGTATAAAGCCAACCTATGCCAGTCATCCCAGTTCCCTACAGTAGTCTACTACACTTTTGAAACCTTGAAACTATTTTCGACACAACTGCTTCGAACATCTCAATATTTCACAAAGCCTCACTTTCCCTCCACCACCTGTAGTGTACTGTAAATGTGTCATGATCAGTCCCTCCCAGCTTCCCTGTTCCGTGTTTTCCATCTTGTGTGTTTTAGTTCTATTCTGTAGTTTCGTTTTCTCGGCCCCTTGTTTGATTTTCCACACCTGTCCCTCGTTTAGTTCATACATTTAAACCCTCTCTTGTTGCCTTGGTCTTGGTTATATATTGTTTATTTTAATGGTTGTGTTTATTTGAATGCGTGTGTTAGGTTCATTGTGTTTGACTGGTTTAATGTCTGAATGTTTTTGAGAGCTCATCTCTGTATCCCCGTAAGTTTGTACTCCACGTGTCCTAGCCTTCGTGTTTCTTAGCCCTGAGTTTCCCCTGTTTGCTTTTGTGTGTTTTGATTGATCATGTTGGTAATATGACCCTGGACTACACTAACGACTATGATTTTGGATTTGCCCCTAATAAATCTTGCTCTTCTCCGCACATGCGTCCGCCTCCTTACAACTCAATGTTACAAAATGTAGTGAACAGCAGATGTCCACTGATTAAGGACAAAGATACCACACCTATAGTGTACTGTAAATGTAGTGAACTACTGATGTACACTGATTAAGGACAAAGATACCACCACCTATAGTGTACTGTAAATGTAGTGAACAGCTGATGTACACTGATTAAGGACAAAGATACCACCACCTATAGTGTACTGTAAATGTAGTGAACTACTGATGTACACTGATTAAGGACAAAGATACCACCACCTATAGTGTACTGTAAATGTAGTGAACTACTGATGTACACTGATTAAGGGCAAAGATACCACACCTATAGTGTACTGTAAATGTAGTGAACTACTGATGTACACTGATTAAGGACAAAGATACCACACCTATAGTGTACTGTAAATGTAGTGAACTACTGATGTACACTGATTAAGGACAAAGATACCACACCTATAGTGTACTGTAAATGTAGTGAACAACTGATGTACACTGATTAAGGGCATATAACAGACATGTTGACAGGACCTCTACCACTGTTTGCTCACTAAAGTGTCTTACTTCAATGTGTTGTGATTGCAGCACTTTATGTTCCAGATAGTTTCTGTGAGGTCACAGTTTTATATTTCCATCACAGACTAGTGTTGATAGATTCTGTCTGTTGTATTACTAACGTACCCTACGTAGTGTTCTATATAGACCTGTCTGTGTGGGGAAATGTGAGTGAGTGAGTGAGTGAGTGGACCATTACAGACACAACCTGGGTTTATATTTGACTCGTTGTCTGTGGTGTGAGAGTGTGTGTGTGTGTGTGTGTGTGTGTGTGTGTGTGTGTGTGGTATGTTTGTGTAGTTGCTGATGGACAGGTGATTCTAATCAAATGTCCAGTGAGTGCAGGGGTGCAGTGGGTGTAATTGGTTGTTTTCTAATGTGATTTATTTTATTTATTTTCACTATTCAATATCATCAGGAGGGGGAGTGAGAGAGCAGCAAATCCAGCACCCAGCTGTGTGTCTATGAAGAGTGATGCATCCATGGAGCCTCCTCTTGTATTCAGCAGTGGACCTGTGCCCTCAGTCCTACAGTGAGTGACACATTACACACTCAGATTCTTTCATAAGTGGGGTGGATGTGTTCCTCCCAGTGTGTGAGGGAGTGATGTTCCCCCCAATATTACAACACTAATACCCCAGTAAACAATATCACCATTCTACAGGTCAAACTAATAAGGGGGTTCACCACAGGTGTGTTTTAGTTTTAGGAGAAAAGGAGAAAGAGATTCAGCATCATCTACCCACACACACATTCTCCAACTCTCTCTTACTTGTAATTTGAGGCTCGCAATGCCAGCAAGCTGCCACCAGAGGGAGGCCATGAGCTGGGAGTTAATCAGTGCTCATTGGTCTGATCTCCCACAGGTGCCCCTATATAACTACTTCTAACTACTAACTACTATAACTACTTGTTTGTCTTTTGTTCTGAGTTCATTTCTTGCTGTGTTTGGGGAGAGAAACAGTGTCCTGAGTCTACCACACACACACGTAGTGGTTAGAGCTGCATCACCACACTAGTGCAGACGCTGGTTTGATCCTTGGACCAGACAAGTCACTTTGTTTTTTCATCATAAGTGGCTGAGGGTTTTCTCACCCTTAAACTCATCCCATCTGGGGGTTTTCTTCGCTACCCAGCCAGGAATACACACACACACACACACACACACACACACACACACACACACACTAATCCCTGTCAGTCATCCTCAGCCATTCCCCTGCTCTCCATCTCCCACTTATTAGTTAGAAGTTCTAGTTATTCTCCCCTTCATCTGTTGCCACTTCCTCTACATATTTAAACCAAGTTCTACTATCAGTGCTGTTCTAGTTTCTGTTTGTGTGTGTGTGTGTGTGTGTGTGTGTGTGGGTGGGTGGTTCGTTTGTCTTGCTGAAGGACAGGTGTGGTGTGTGTGTCTGTGTGTGTGTGGTATGTTTGTGTCCTTGCTGAAGGACAGGTGTGTGTGTGTGTGTGGTATGTTTGTGTAGTTGCTGAAGGACAGGTGTGGTATGTGGGTGTGGGTGTGTGTGTGTGTGCGCGTGGTATGTTTGTGTTGCTGAAGGACAGGTGTGTATGTAGTTGCTGAATGACAGGTGATTCTAATCAAGTGTACAGTGAGCGCAGGTACCAGGTGGAGCTATAAGGTGTGTGTGTGTGTGTGTGGTATGTTTTTGTAGTTGCTGAAGGACAGGTGTGGTGTGTGTGTGTGTGTGTGTGTGTGGTTCGTTTGTGTTGCTGAAGGATGTGTGTGTGTGTGTGTGTGGGTGGGTGGGTGGTCCGTTTGTCTTGCTGAAGGACAGGTGTTTGTGTGTTATTGAAGGACAGATGTAATGTTGCTGAAGGACAGGTGTGGTTTGTGTGTGGGTCTGTGTGGTTCGTTTGTCTTGCTGAAGGACAGGTGTGGTGTGTGTGTGTGTGTGTTATGTTTGTGTACTTGCTGAAGGACAGGTGTGTGTGTGTGTGGTATGTTTGTGTAGTTGCTGAAGGACAGGTGTGGTGTGTGGGTGTGTGCACGTGGTATGTTTGTGTTGCTGAAGGACAGGTGTGTGTGTAGTTGCTGAAGGACAGGTGATTCTAATCAAGTGTACAGTGAGTGCAGGTACCAGATGGAGTTGAAAGTAAGAATGTTGTGGGTGTAATTGGTTGTTCTCTAATGTGATTTATTTTCACTATTCAATATCATCAGGAGGGGGAGTGAGAGAGCAGCAAATCCAGCACCCAGCTGTGTGTCTATGAAGAGTGATGTGTCCATGGATGAGCCTCTTGTATTCAGCAGTGGACCTGTGACCTCAGTCCTACGGTGAGTGACACATTACACATTCAGATTCTTTCATAAGTGGGCTGGATGTGCTCCTCCCAGTGTGGGAGTGAAGTTCCCCCAATAACACAACAATATTACCCCAGTAAACAATATCACCATTCTGCAGGTCAAACTAATTAGGGGTTCACCGCAGGTGTGTTTTAGTTTTAGGAAAAAGAGATTCAGCATCATCTACCCACACACACATTCTCCCACTCTCTCTTACTTGTAATGTGAGGCTCGCAATGCCAGCAAGCTGCCACCAGAGGGAGGCCATGAGCTGGGAGTTAATCAGTGCTCATTAGTCTGATCTCCCACAGGTGCCCCACCCCTATATAACTACTTCACTAAGGACTCTATGAAGCCTTGGCATGTGGGATTTTATAATTGGTATTTTTTTAAGTGGAAATTTCCCAAGAAGTGTCTCTTGTCATCTTGCCTGTTCTGTGAGGGAGGGTCTTCCCTCATGTCTGTCATCTTGTTTCTTCTGGGGAGAGTCCCTCTCCATCAGTTGTTCATTAGGAGGAGAAATGTCCTGTAGCAGGAGGTGTCGCTGTGTGTTTGTTGTCTGTCTTACAGTTGTGTGTCTTTTGTTCTGTTTTCATTTCCCTTCACTCCTTCTTCCCAGTAGTGTAGGGGGTAGAACAGTGTGGTCTTGCTCACCCACTCCTTCAGTTCAAATCCTCTCAGTTGTGTAGTTTCCTGTTCAGTTGTCCCTGTTCCACCTCATATGTGTTTGGGTCCATCTAGGAGGTCCTGCTTACCTGAACAGGTGGGACAGTCCAGTTCTGTGATAGTGACACTATAATAAAACAATAATGGTGGTTCTGGTATCATTAGTAATGGTGTAACAGTCCAGTTCTGTGATAGTGATGCTATAATAAAGTAATAATGGTGGTTCTGGTGTTATTAGTTTTAGAAACTGTGTGACATGCAGGTGGATGAGACGTCAGTATACAATTGCTGAAGACATTTATTAGACCGACTGGGGTAATAAAGAACCACACAGGACACAGACAGACTGGGGTAATAAAGAGCTGCACAAGACGCAGACCGACCGGGGTAATAAAGAACCACACAGGACGCAGACCGACTGGGGCAATAAAGAACCACACAGGACACAGACCGACTGGGGCAATAAAGAACCACACGGGACACAGACCGACTGGGGCAATAAAGAACCACACGGGACACAGACCGACTGGGGCAATAAAGAACCACACGGGACACAGACCGACTGGGGCAATAAAGAACCACACGGGACACAGACCGACTGGGGCAATAAAGAACCACACGGGACACAGACAGACTGGGACAATAAAGAACCACACAGGACACAGACAGACTGGGGCAATAAAGAACCACACAGGACACAGACAGACTGGGGTAATAGAGACATTGCAGAAAGGGGAAATTTAGCTAGTATCCCATATCAGTTAACTCCAGCCAGGCATTTAACTTTATTGTGGAGTCTGTGGTACTGGAGACCCCCAGCCATACCACACAATGACAGAGCGAAGGAACATTCCTTCACCTTTCTAACCACAAAGATGGTACAGTCCTCCCTGACACAATCTGCAAGAATCATTTCCCATCTCCTACTGTTCAAAACCATCACAAAAGAAGAAGTCAAAAAATGTTTTTAAAGAATTATTTGATCTTTAGAAACCCTAACATCTGTCATATATGTGGGCAGTTTTTGGCTTTAAAAGAAAAATAAATCGTAACTACCAAACTGAAAGATTATTGGACACAGTATGGAACAAATCACAAAAATGGAAAGATGAGAGATGATGAAAAGATGAGTTAAATTGGCTTAGAGAAGTTAAAGCTTTACTTGTTAATAAGGAATGTTGTTAGTGGTTCATGGTCTGAGCAGTGTGCAGTGGTGTGACTGACACCCCTCACTTCCTGACTCTCTCTGGGTCTGATCTGATGTCTGATTGATGTGTGACTGATTCCCAATACAGCGGCACAGAGATTCTGCACCAGGGCAACATGGAAATAAACGAAACGTGTTTAATATTGTAAACAGGTTTCATGTTGTGTATCATACGAACACAACATTTAAAGTATTCATAAATGATCTGCAGCTGATCTCAGACCTGTGTTGGTTTTGTAGCACCACAGCAGGGTCAGTAAGATGAGGAACAGGACCAAACTCAGTCCCACAGCCAAACCAACCAGGCCAAGAGAGGAGGAATCACCAGCTGAACTCATGGGAACTGAACAAAGCACATGAATCACAAAATGATTTGTTACATGTTTGATCTGTTCCCTCTTTTAAATTGGTTGTTAAGAAACATTTAAATTCACTGTTTTCTGACCTCTGAGACTCAGCTGTGTGGTGACTCCTCTCTCTGGGTGTTTACAGTAGTAGACACCCTCATCTGACTTTGAGACAGTACGGATGGTCATTTCTCCTGCAGTCTGGGTCTGGATGAGTGATCCATCTTTATATAAATCAGCTGTGAGGTGTGATGTGATAGTGGGGTGAAGTAAACAGTGTAGAGTCAGAGGATCTCCCTCAGTCACAGGATGGACAAAACTCTCCAGAATCACACCACCATCTAGACCAGAGAAAACACTTTACTCATCTGTTAGAGAGAAGGATTCCAGCATTAACACTGAGTATTACCTAACAGGTTTGGGACACAGAATATAAATACAATACAGCCAATCTTTGGAAAGTAGAATAATATCACACACACACACACACACACACTCTCACACACACACACACACACACACACACACACACACAGAACTGTTAGATTAACAGCTTTCTTTATTAACCTTCACCCTGGTTCTTGGTCAGTATCTGATAGTTCGGATAGTGTCCACAGCCTGTCAGGCTTCACCCCTGATTATCCTGCCTGCTGCCCCACAGCCGCTCTGTTACACCTCTCTCTCTCTCTCTCTCTCTGTTCTGTTGCCCTCTGTGTGGATGGGGTGCATATAATTGTTTATGTTCCAGTGTTCATTTTCTTGTGTTCATTTCCCAGTATCTGGTGAAGCACCATTCACATAAACATTATTCTACATCACCAGAGTGAGGGCCAGGGGCAGCTTCTCTGGTTATTCTGCTCTACTGTCAGTACAGTGTTTGGGTTGAAGCCATGTATCACATCATCATCAGCATCATGTACACAACCATGAATTTCACTTGGATTCATGTTTATAAACTGTAGATTATCCATTAAAGTCTTTGTTTTGTTTGTCCACAGTGACCAGAAGAAGCCTGTAAACATTTCTAAAGAAAAGCTGGAGTCAGTGTTCAAGGTGTGTGTGTGTGTGTGAGTGTGAGTGTGAGTGTGTGTGTGTGTGTGTGTGTGTGTGTGTGTGTGTGTGTGTGTGTGTGAGAGAGGGGGAAGGGTCTTTATCATTAGAGTGTGTTTAGATCACAGATCATGATGAGACTGCGGTTTACTGGTTCATGCTTTACTTTAATGGCTTTTTGTAATTTAACTGATAATGAACAAAACTCAAACTTCACAAACTATTATTATAGCTTTATAAAATGAACTAATATTTAAACCTTAAGATACAGCTCAGTTAATGTGATGCTTATGTTCTTTTATAAACCATAATGTCCACATGACCACCCAATCCCCCTCAGTTTAGTCCTCTCTCATGTTTAATTGATTATCCTGTGTTAAAAAGATCTGTATATAACACTAGTTTTACTGATACTGTTTATTTAGGAGCTGGAGGACAAAATCATCTCTCTGGTGAAGAATGAGCTGAAGAGATTTAAGAATCTACTGAGCTCAGATTACCCAGCATGCACTGAGAGACAGGGGGAGGATGAGGAGGATCAGAGCAGTGTCAGAGAGGGGGTGCTGGAGATCACACTGCACGTCCTGAGGAAGATGAACCGGACAGACCTCGCTAACACACTTCTGACCAGTAAGAGCTCATGGGTCATGACATTATTACATTTAGCAGGTGCTTTTATTGAAAAAAAATGAAAGTGTCACTTTATTCTTTGTAACTGAGATTGGAACACAGGTAACTATCTAACAGATCACATTAGAACACAGATCCTATCTCACAGATCACATTAGAACACAGATCCTATCTCACAGATCACATTAGAACACAGGTCCTATCTCACAGATCACATTAGAACACAGGTCCTATCTCACAGATCACAGGTTTCCCCCCCCCCCCTTGTCCAGTCTGGGTTGTAGATCTCCTCAGTCAGGTGATGGTTACCATTGTGTGTGTGTGGAGATCCTACATTAAAGCACATGTAGGCTCCAACACCAGGTGCTTAAGTTAAACCATAAAGTTGTGGAACACTGGAATGTAGTAACACTGTCCAGTGATTAATTAGTTTAAATGTATTAATGATGATTAATGATGTCATGGGTAGTTGTGTGTCTGTGTGTTGAGAATGGTCCTACCTTTAAAACAGTGGCCAACAGTGCTTATAGTTCACACTCTTAGTAAAACAGCCAGAGAAAATGTGCTGCAGTGTAACATATAGAAGAGTTCAAGTATGAACCATCAGTGTGTACACACGTACACACACACACACACACACACCACACCACACAGCGTAACATACAAAAGGGTTCAAATATGAACTATCAGTTCAGCTTTCTGACCAACATTACAGTTCAACTAAGATTTACCACTGGAGGTTTCATGCCCAATCTAGCAGGAATAAACAATCTATTTATAACAATCTGTTTATCTCTTTTCCTGTAACTCCTGTAATTAGTCTTTTATGAATGAATCTGAATCTAAAAGAGATTAGCATGTGTTCTGTTGTCTTCCTCTTTTATCAGTACTGGCCCCTGCTTGCCACAGAAAGCTCAAATCCAAACTGAGGGAAAAATGCCAGAAGATTCATGAAGGAATCTCACAGCAGGGAACCACAGCACTTCTGAATGAGATCTACACAGAGCTCTACATCACTGAGGGAGGGAGTGGAGAGGTCAATAATGAGCATGAGGTGAGACAGATTGAGACAGCATCCAGGAGACCAGCAACACAGGAGACACCCATCAAATGCAGTGACATCTTTAGACCCTTACCAGGACAAGACAAAGCCATCAGAACTGTGCTGACTAAAGGAGTGGCTGGAATTGGCAAAACAGTCTCTGTGCAGAAGTTCATACTGGACTGGTCTGAAGGAAACGTAAATCAGGATGTACTCTTTATATTCCCACTTCCTTTTAGGGAGCTGAATTTGATGAAGGAGAAAAAGTTTAGTCTGGTGGAGCTTCTTCATCGCTTTTTCCCAGAAACATGTGAATTAAAACCTAAACATTATACAAACTACAAAATTCTGTTCATCTTTGATGGTCTGGATGAGTGTAGACTTCCTCTAGCTTTCCAGAACAATGAGAGATTGTGGGATGTAACAGAGTCAACCTCAGTGGATGTGCTGCTGACAAACCTCATCAAGGGGAATCTGCTTCCCTCTGCTCTCCTTTGGATAACCTCTCGATCAGCAGCAGCCAATCAGATCCCTCCTGAGTGTGTTGACCAGGTAACAGAGGTAAGAGGGTTCAGTGAACCACAGAAAGAGGAATATTTCAGGAAGAGAATCAGTGATCAGAGCCTGGCCAATAGAATCATCACACACATGAAGTCATCAAAAAGCCTCTACATCATGTGCCACATTCCAGTCTTCTGTTGGATTGCAGCCACTGTTTTAGAGAGAATGTTGGGTGAAGCAGAGATCCCCAAGACTCTGACTCAGATGTTCACACACTTCCTGATCTTTCAGCTCAGACACAAGGATCAAAAGTATGGACGAAGTATGAAAGAACAAAAAGGTCCCACTCACCCACGTCACATGAGAAAACATGTTTTGGCACTGGGAAAACTGGCGTTCCAACAGCTAGAAAAAGGCAACCTGATCTTCTATGAGGAAGACCTGAGAAACAGTGGCATAGATGTCAGAGAAATGACAGTGTATTCAGGAATGTGCACTCAGATCTTCAGAGAGGAGTTTGAGCTACAGCTGGGGAAGGTGTTCAGCTTTGTACATCTGAGTGTTCAGGAGTTTCTGGCTGCTGTATATGTGCTTATTTCTTTCATCTCCACCAACACCAATGTGCTGCAACAGCAAAACCCTGAAATGGTCAAAACCCCAATGTCTGTCTTCCTCAACATTGCAGTGGCCCAGCAACACCCTGAAATGGTCAAAACCCCAATGTCTGTCTTCCTCAACAGTGCAGTGGCCCAGCAACACCCTGAAATGGTCAAAACCCCAATGTCTGTCTTCCTCAACAGTGCAGTGGACAAGGCCTTACAGAGTCAAAATGGACACCTAGACCTTTTTCTCTGCTTCCTTCTGGGTCTCTCACTGGAGTCCAATCAGACTCTCTTACGAGGCCTACTGACACAGAGAGGAAGCAGCTCTCACAGCAAAGAGGAAACAATCAAGTACATCAAGCAGAAGATCAGTGACAGTCCCTCTACAGAGAAATCCATCAATCTCTTCCACTGTCTGAATGAACTGAATGATCATTCTCTAGTGCAGGAAGTCCAAACATACCTGAGCAGAGGAGGTGACCGTCATCTCCATGGAGCCAAACTGTCTCCTGCTCAGTGGTCAGCTCTGGTGTTTGTGTTGCTGAACTCTGAAGAGGAGCTGGATGAGTTTGACCTGAGGAAATATGACCCATCAGAGGAATGTCTGCTGAGACTGCTGCCATTGGTCAAAGTATCCAGAAAAGCCATGTGAGTATTTTCATTTAGAGATGAACAGTGGGTGTAGCATTGGATGTTCTTGACTCAGAAGGTCTTCTGTGAAAAATGAAAAGGAGAGTGAGAGAGAACATTAGAGAGAGAGATGGATAGAGAGATCCTACATTAAAGTACATGTAGGTGATTGAAGGCTCCAACACCAGGTGCTTAAGTTAAACCATAAAGTTGTGGAACATTGGAATGTAGTAACACTGTCCAGTGATTCAATACAGTCTAGTGATTCATTAGTCTAAATGTATTAATGATGGTTAAATGATATTTGATGTCATGGATAGTTGTGTGTCTGTGAGTTGAGAATGGTTCTACCTTTAAAACAGTGGCCAACAGTGTTTATAGTTCACACTCTTAGTAAAACAGACAGAAAATGTGCTGCAGTGTAATATATAGAAGTGTTCAGGTATGAACTATCAGTGTGTACACACACACACATACACACACACACACACACATGCATGCACACACACCACACAGTGTAACATACAAAAGGGTTCAAATATGAACTATCAGTTCAGCTTTCAGATCAACATTACAGTTCAACCACTACTGACCAATACAGAGAAAAGTGCACAAGGATGAGCATGACCAATGTATACACATGCACACACACACACACACACATATATATATTTCACACTGATGGCAGTTTTCAAACTTTATCACAGGTTTTCTTTAGAGCCGATGATGGTGATTGGGCACATTAGAAAGGTGTAGGTGTTAATATGACTTCATCTGAAACATTTTCATTGTTTAAATATTTTACCAAGGCAATTTGTCATAATCTAGTTGTAAATAGGTTTAAGTCAAAATAAACTAACATCATTAACAGCAACTGATTCCAGTACTATACCTTCAGCTCTGTGTGATTGAGGTACTTGACATTTAATTAGAAGGTTGCTGGTTCAAGCCCCACCACTGCCGAGTTGCCACTGTTGGGCCCCTGAGCAAGACCCTTAACCCTCAATTGCTCAAGTTGTACTCAGTCATAATTATAAGATGCTTTGGATAAAATCGTCAGCTAAATGCCATAAATGTAAAATGATGAGTGTAGCATGCAGTAACGTTCACAGCTCTGTGTGATCAGTGTAGCATGCAGTGACGTTCACAGCTCTGTGTGATCAGTGTAGCATGCAGTGACGTTCACAGCTCTGTGTGATCAATGTAACATGCAGTGAGTCTCCCAGAAGCTAATGCTGTTACTACTGACCATATCAGTTCTTTTGTACAAAAAGTCAGATGTCCTTGAGTCCTCACACAAGCAGTGCAGGAGAAGTGAGTCAATTCTGATCTAACTGAAACATGTGAACTGTCCTCTTCTCCCCATTATTTTACTGTACACATACAGTCCATGGAGGACAAACTCCAGGGACACATTTCATGTCAACAGCAGACATGAGATAGCCTCACGCACTTAACTGACTGATGGGTTCAGCCTCACGCACTTAACTGACTGATGGGTTCAGCCTCACGCACTTAACTGACTGATGGGTTCAGCCTCACGCACTTAACTGACTGATGGGTTCAGCCTCACGCACTTAACTGACTGATGGGTTCAGCCTCACGCACTTAACTGACTGATGGGTTCAGCCTCACGCACTTAACTGACTGATGGGTTCAGCCTCACGCACTTAACTGACTGATGGGTTCAGCCTCACGCACTTAACTGACTGATGGGTTCAGCCTCACGCACTTAACTGACTGATGGGTTCTGCCTCACGCACTTAACTGACTGATGGGTTCTGCCTCACGCACTTAACTGACTGATGGGTTCTGCCTCACGCACTTAACTGACTGATGGGTTCTGCCTCACACGCACTTAACTGACTGATGGGTTCTGCCTCACACGCACTTAACTGACTGATGGGTTCTGCCTCACACGCACTTAACTGACTGATGGGTTCTGCCTCACACGCACTTAACTGACTGATGGGTTCTGCCTCACACGCACTTAACTGACTGATGGGTTCTGCCTCACACGCACTTAACTGACTGATGGGTTCTGCCTCACACGCACTTAACTGACTGATGGGTTCTGCCTCACACGCACTTAACTGACTGATGGGTTCTGCCTCACACGCACTTAACTGACTGATGGGTTCTGCCTCACACGCACTTAACTGACTGATGGGTTCTGCCTCACACGCACCTGACTGACTGATGGGGTCTGCCTCACACGCACCTGACTGACTGATGGGGTCTGCCTCACACACACCTGACTGACTGATGGGGTCCCTGACTCAGCTATTGAGCCTCCAGGATTCTCGATGCACCACACAGACAGAACTCAGGACCTCACTGGGAAAAGCAAAGGCAGAGGAGAATGTTTCATGATCAGTGACTCAGTGTCAGCACAGGAATGTAAACACTAGTAAAAGATTCTGCTCTCTGCATTCTGTCCATTCCTCCATAATCACTAATGCAATGTTCATCCCACCATCATTAGTACTGCAGTGTTCATACACTAATATTCACTACTGCAATGTTCATTCCTCCATAATCACTACTGCACTGTTCATTATTTCATAGTCAATACTGCAGTGTTTATTTCTCCATAATAAATACTACAGTGATTATTCCAAAAATAATCAATACTGTGGTGTTAATTCCTCCATAATCACTACTGCAATGTTCATTCCTCCAATAATCACCATTGCAGTGTTTATTCCTCCATAATAAATACTACAGTGATTTATTCCTCTAAAATCACTACTGCGGTGTTCATGCCAACATAATCAATACTGCAGTGTTCATTATTCCATAATCACTACTGCAGTGTTTATTTCTCCATGATAAAAACTACAGTGATTATTCCACCATAATCAATACTGTGGTGTTTATTCCTCCATAATCACTACTGCAGTGTTTTATTCCTCCATAATCACTACTGCAATGTTCATTCCAACATAATCAATACTGCAGTGTTTATTCCTCCATAATCAATACTGCAGTGTTTATTCCTCCATACTCACTACTCTGCATGTCTTCCAACAATATTTTCTGTTTGTATATTAGTGTGTTTGTATTTGTGAAACATTGAATGAGATTTATGTTGTTCTGTTTCCTGTTATGGTGTTAGGGGTGTGATATTTTGATATTTGGACTCTGATTATGGTAACTCCCATTCACTGACTTGTGAACCAACCATCCATTATTTGGTCACCTGTCTTAGGTTGCTAATGAATGTTATTTGTCATGTCTTTGTCCATTTTGTCCTTGGTGAAGACACAGTAGTGTTGAAATGTTGCTGTGTTTGTAAAATTAAAAGGCTGAAAATGTATCAGTGTGTTCCAGACCTTTCAAGCTCTTCTTTACATTTTTATTAGCAGTTCAGATCTTTTAATTCATCATCCTCTGACTGAACTAAATTATTTACTGTATTTACTCGTTTACAGACTATCTGGCTGTGGTCTCACAGAAGAGTCTTGCAAATCTCTCACATGAGTTCTACAAACAGAAAACTCACTGAGAGAACTGGAGATGATTAATAATGACCTGCAGAATTCAGGAGTGGAGCAGCTCTGTGCTGGACTGAAGAGTTCACACTGTAAACTGGAGATTCTCAGGTGAGTTTCTGTGACTATTTTTGAATGTAAATAAAGAGCCATTTTAAAATGGTCAGTGTCAACTCCCTTATAGTACAGTATTAAACTAACATTGCCAGGCAAAGCAATGCAAGGAAATTTACACTTTTATATTATATTATAAAGTTCTCTTCTTTAAATATTTCTAAATATAGTTTTCTGTTGAAACCTCACTGCATTTCATTAAATGACCACACTGTGGAGACAAAGAGTTACATTTCTGATGCATGAGCCGCTATTCAAGTCTAGAAGAGAAATATAACATTGTAAAGAGGAGACACAGATGAGTCCTTGTCCACATGTACAGGTGTATTTATTACAATCCTGCTTCAACTAGGCGCTTTGGCATTTTGTCCACAAGCTGCATTTTTGGTCACCTGAGTGCAGAAATTTTGCAAAATGTCTTACAGGATGAATATATTCAGAAACTCCAACAACAGTGTTGTAAAATGAAGTGTTCTAATGTAAGATTTTCACTGAATGAATTTATCTAGTTTATGTATGGAAACACTGTAAACATCAGTCATTTTCATCTCTCTGCAAATAAAAGCCCTTAAAATCGTATT
>NC_137497.1:8821220-8826220 GCF_041902795.1 Electrophorus electricus
ATCATTCTCCTGTAGGAACTGCTGAGTTTTAGTTGACATGCTACATTTCCTCAGCCTCCTCAGGAAATACAGATGCTGTTCTGTCAGGAGTTTATAAACTCTGTTCCATTTTTTGAGGTTAGTTGTAATTCATTTATGAACCACAGGGTGTCAGTAGCAGCGATTCGGTTCATGTGTGTAGCGATCGTAGAGTGAGAGAATACAACTCCAAGAGTTCTAGTTATTGTAGTTATTATAGTTATTGTAGTTATTATAGCCGTGCTAATGCAGTTGTCTGCGTACATCTCATACCTGTTGAAAACATTGTGGTTGTGTGTAGTTTATTGTATTGTTATTTGTAATCACAGATCATTATTTGGTGGATAATGTTATTCTCTGTGAAGTTTGCTGCATTGTGTTTTGTGTATATCGGTACTTGTTGTGGCTGGCTTGTTGTTGATTTGTCTTTCATGTGATTCAGTTTCACGTTTCCTCCTGTTGTCAATAAAACTGTGAACAAGAGCTGAACATTTTCAGAGTTCTGATGTCAGGAGAGTGTTTACCTGCAAGTCATGCTGTGTATCGTACATAAACAGAGGACACAGCAGATACTGTTGGGATTTCTTTATGATGTGGTGTTTGTTGTAGGTCCAGGTGAGGTCCTCACTGATGTGGGGTGTGTGTTGTAGGTCCAGGTGAGGTCTTCACTGATGTGGGCTGTGTTGTAGGTCCAGGTGAGGTCCTCACTGATGTGGTGTGTGTTGTAGGTCCAGGTGAGGTCCTCACTGATGTGGTGTGTGTTGTAGGTCCAGGTGATGTCCTCACTGATGTGGGGTGTGTTGTAGGTCCAGGTGAGGTCCTCACTGATGTGGGGTGTGTGTTGTAGGTCCAGGTGAGGTCCTCACTGGTGTGGGGTGTGTTGTAGGTCCAGGTGAGGTCCTCAGTGATGCGTTGTGTGTGTTGTAGGTCCAGGTGAGGTCCTCAGTGATGCGTTGTGTGTGTTGTAGGTCCAGATGAGGTCCTCAGTGATGCGTTGTGTGTGTTGTAGGTCCAGGTGAGGTCCTCACTGATGCGGTGGGGTGTGTCGTAGGTCCAGGTGAGGTCCTCACTGATGTGGGGTGTGTGTTGTAGGTCCAGCTCAGGTCCTCACTGATGTGGGGTGTGTGTTGTAGGTCCAGCTCAGGTCCTTACTGATGTGGGGTGTGTTGTAGGTCCAGGTGAGGTCTTCACTGATGTGGGGTGTGTGTTGTAGGTCCAGCTGAGGTCCTCACTGATGTGGGGTGTGTTGTAGGACCAGGTGAGGTCCTCACTGATGTGGGGTGTGTTGTAGGACCAGGTGAGGTCCTTACTGATGTGAACTCCAGGAAGGTGAAGGAGTTCACATCCATCTCTCCTGTCTGTAGTGGGGTGTGCTGCTGCTTCTCCTTCCTCCTTGGGTTAACAATCATCTTCTTGGTCTTGTCTACTTTCAGGGAGAGATTGTTGTCATGACACCATGTCACCATGTCTGTCGCCTCCCTCCTGTATGCTGTCTCATCCAGTGATCAGGCAAACCAGTTTGATGATGCTGGTGTTATACTGGGCGGCCACACAGTCCTGGGGGGTCCCAGAGTTCAGTCCTTGTGCTGGATGTACATTGCCAGTTCTGACTGACTGATTCTGTCTGTTAGAAAGTTCAGCCCCCATTTACAGAAGGAGGGTGTGAGTCCAATGGTGAGTGTTTCAGTCAGTTTGGTTGGGGTGACTGTGTTGACTGCTGAGCTGTAATCAGTGAACAGCACTGGAACATAACTGTCCATGTCCTCCAGATGTGTGAGAGACGTGTGGATGTCAGTGCTGACAGTGTCCTCGGTGCACTGGTTCTGGTGGGCTGTAAACTGGTGGGGTCCTCTGGACAATAACGGACATTACAGTAGTAAGAATATAGACAATAAGGAGCAGAATAAGTAGTGAGATGGAGAAAAATAAATAAAGAAATATGGAACAATAAGCAATTAATGTCTAGTGTGGTTTTCTAGAAGTCCTAGTCTGGTCCCGACGGTGTGCACATGACCGAAACTCTTCCTGTATGAGATCATCCATGAAGGGCAGCGGGGAAGTAGCTGTGTGGGGTGGAGGTGTGGGGGGCTACAACAGGGGGCATCATGGGGTGGTGGGAGGAGCCATGGCAGCTGAGACAGTAACGTCATGACATCAGGGGTAGGTGAACCTCAGCAGACAGAGAGACTAGATTATTAGACATGTCCAGGTAGAGGGTGTGGAAATTAGGAAACTATGATGTGCAAAGATGGACTTTGGCAGATGTAGCTGTGGCAGCACAGCTAAAAGGAACCACAGGCATGATCAACACTGCGCCGCTCTCAGTCAACAAACTAGAGAGACAAAAGAGAGGTGAAGTGACAACATCATCACATCCCAGTTTACCAGAACTCTCAATGCCCAGAACGATGTGTGTGTCTGAAATGGAGAGAGAGAGCGAGAACTATTATCTTTGTGTGTTTGTGTGAGAGAGAGACAGAACTATTATCTGTGTGTGTGTGAGAGAGAGAGACAGAACTATTATCTGTGTTTGTGAGAGAGAGAGAGAGAGAGAGAGAGAGAATTATTATCTGTGTGAGACATAGAGAGAGAACTATTATCTGTGTGTGTGTGTGAGAGAGAGAGAGAGAGAGAGAGAGAGAGAGAGAGAATTATTATCTGTGTGAGACATAGAGAGACAGAACTATTATCTGTGCGAGAGAGAGAGAAAGAGCTACAGAACTATTATCTGTGTGTGAGACAGAGAGCGAGAGAGAGAGCGACAGAACTATTATCTGTGTGTGAGACAGGGAGAGACAACTATTATCTGTGTGTGAGACAGAACTTTTCTGTGTGTGAGAGAGAGAGAGACAGAACTGTTATCTGTGTGAGAGAGAGAGAGAGAGCGACAGAACTATTATCTGTGTGTGGAACACAGAGAGAGAGAGAGAGAGAGAGAAAGAGAGAAAGACAGAACTAATAACTGTGTGTGTGTGAGAGAGAGAGACAGAAATATTATCTGTGTGAGAGAGAGAGAGAGAGAGAGAGAGACAGAACTATTATCTGTGAGAGAGAGAGAGAGACAGAACTATTCTCTGTGTGTGTGTGAGAGAGAGAGACAGAACTATTATCTGTGTGTGAGAGAGAGAGAGAGACAGAACTATTATCTGTGTGTGAGAGAGAGAGAGACAGAACTATTATCTGTGTGTGAGAGAGAGAGAGACAGAACTATTATCTGTGTGTGAGAGAGAGAGAGAGAGAGACAGAACTATTATCTGTGTGTGTGTGAGAGAGAGACAGAACTATTATCTGTGTGTGTGTGAGAGAGAGAGAGAGAGAGAGACAGAACTATTATCTGTGTGTGAGAGAGAGACAGACAGTACTATTATCTGTGTGTGTGTGTGTGTGTGTGTGTGTGTGTGAGAGAGAGAGAGAGAGAGAGAGAGACTGAACTATTTTCCGTGTGAGAGAGAGACAGAACTATTATTTGTGTGTGTGTGAGAGAGACAGAACTATTATCTGTGTGTGAGAGAGAGAGAGAGACAGAACTATTATCTTTGTGTGTGAGAGAGAGAGAGAGATAGAGAGAGACAGAACTATTATCCGTGTGAGAGAGAGAGAGAGAGAGACAGAACTATTATCTGTGTGTGTGTGTGAGAGAGAGACAGAACTATTATCTGTCTGTGAGAGAGAGAGAGAGAGACAGAACTATTATCTGAAAGAGAGAGTGACATAACTATTATCTGTGTGTGTGTGAGAGAGAGAGAGAAAGCGAGAGAGAGAGAACTATCTGTGAGAGAGAGAGAGAGAGAGAGAGAGAGAGAGAGAGAGAGACAGAACTATTATCTGTGTGTGTGTGAGAGAGAGAGACAGAACTATTATCTGTGTGTGAGAGAGAGAGAGACAGAACTATTATCTGTGTGTGAGAGAGAGAGAGACAGAACTATTATCTGTGAGAGAGAGAGAGAGAGAGAGAGACAGAACTATTATCTGTGTGTGAGAGAGAGACAGAACTATTATCTGTTTGTGAGAGAGAGAGAGAGAGAGAGAGACAGAGAACTATTTTCCGTGTGAGAGAGACAGAACTATTATCTGTGTGTGAGAGAGAGAGAGAGAGACAGAACTATTATCTGTGTGTGTGTGAGAGAGAGACAGAACTATTATCTGTGTGTGTGAGAGAGAGAGAGAGACAGTACTATTATCTGTGTGTGTGTGTGTGTGTGTGTGTGTGTGTGTGTGTGAGAGAGAGAGAGAGAGAGAGAGAGAGAGAGACAGAACTATTTTCCGTGTGAGAGAGAGAGAGACAGAACTATTATCTGTGTGTGTGAGAGAGAGAGAGAGAGAGAGACAGAACTATTATCTTTGTGTGTGAGAGAGAGAGAGACAGAACTATTATCCGTGTGAGAGAGAGAGAGACAGAACTATTATCTGTGCGAGAGAGAGAGAAAGAGCAACAGAACTATTACCTGTGTGTGAGAGAGAGAGAGACAGAACTATTATCTGTATGTGAGAGAGAGAGAGAGAGAGACAGAACTATTATGTGTGTGAGACAGAGAGAGACAGAACTGTTGTGTGAGACTGAGAGAGAGAGAGGGAGACAGACAGAAATATTATCTGTGTGTGAGAAAGAGAGAGAGACAGACAGAACTATTATCTGTGTGTTTGTGAGAAAGAGAGAGACAGAACTATTATCTTTGTGCGAGACAGTGAGAGAGAGAGACAAAACTGTTGTGAGACCGAGAAAGAGAGAGAGAGAGAGAGAGAGAGGGAGAGAGACAGAAATATATCTGTGTGTGAGACAGAGAGAGAGAGAGAAACAGAACTGTTATCTGTGAGAGAGAGACAGAACTATTATCTGCGAGAGAGAGAAAGAGCGACAGAACTATTATCTGTGTGTGTGTGAGAGAGAGAGATCTATTCTGTGTGAGACAGAGAGAGAGAGAACTAATAACTGTGTGTGAGAGAGAGAGAGAGAGAGAGAGAGAGACAGAACTATTTTCTTT
>NC_137497.1:8831220-8838720 GCF_041902795.1 Electrophorus electricus
GAGAGAGAGAGAGAGAGACAGAACTGTTGTGTGTGTGAGAGAGAGAGAGAGAGAGAGAGAGGGAGAGAGACAGAACTATTATCTGTGTGTGAGAGAGAAATAGAGAGAGAGAGACAGAACTATTATCTGAGAGAGAGATAGAACTATTATCTGTGTTTGTGTGAGAGAGAGAGAGAGAGACAGAACTATTATCTGAGAGAGAGATAGAACTATTATCTGTGTTTGTGTGAGAGGGAGAGAGAGAGAGACAGAACTATTATCTGTGTGAGAGAGAGACAGAACTATTATCTGTGTGAGAGAGAGAGAGAGAGAGAGAGAACTAATAACTGTGTGTGAGAGAGAGAGAGAGAGAGAGAGAGACAGAACTATTATCTGTGTGTGAGACACAGAGAGAGAGAGAGAGAGAGAGAGAGACAGAACTATTATTTGTGTGAGAGAGAGAGACAGATCTATTATCTATGTGAGATAGAGAGAGCCAGAACTATTATCTGTCTGAGAGAGAGAGAGAGAGAGAGACAGAACTGTTGTGTGTGTGTGAGAGAGAGCGAGAGAGAGAGAGAGAGAGAGAGAGAGACAGAACTATTATCTGAGAGAGAGATAGAACTATTATCTGTGTTTGTGTGAGAGGGAGAGAGAGAGACAGAACTATTATCTGTGTTTGTGTGAGAGAGAGAGAGAGAGCCAGAACTATTATCTGTGTGAGAGAGAGACAGAACTATTATCTGTGTGAGAGAGAGACAGAACTATTATCTGTGTGAGACAGAGAGAGAGAGAGAGAGAGAGAGAGAGAGAGAGAGAGACAGAACTATTTTCTTTGTGTGTGTGTGAGAGAGAGCGAGAGAGAGAGAGAGAGAGCGAGAGAGAGAGAGGGAGAGAGACCGAACTATTATCTGTGTGTGAGACAGATAGAGAGAGAGATAGACAGAACTATTATCTGTGTGTGTGTGAGAGAGAGAGAGAGAGAGAGAGAGAGACAGAACTTATCTGTGAGAGAGAGAGATACAGAACTATTACCTGTGTGTGAGAGAGAGAGAGAGAGAGAGAGAGAGAGAGACAGATCTGTTATCTGTGTGAGACAGAGAGAGAGAGAGAACTAATTACTGTGTGAGAGAGAGAGAGACAGAACTATTATCTGTGTGAGAGAGAGAGAGACAGAACTATTATCTGTGTGAGAGAGAGATAGAACAATTATCTGTGTGTGTGAGAGAAATAGAGAGAGAGACAACTATTTTCTGTCTGTGTGATACAGAGAGAGAGAAAGAACTAATAACTGTGTGTGAGAGAGAGAGAGACAGAACTATTATCTGAGAGAGAGAGAGACAGAACTATTATCTGAGAGAGAGAGAGACAGAACTATTACCTGTGTGTGTGAGAGAGAGAGAGAGACAGAACTATTATCTGTGTGAGACAGAGAGAGAGAGACAGATCTATTATCTTTGAGACAGAGAGAGACAGAACTGTTGTGTGAGACCGAGAGAGAGAGACAGAAGTCTTATCTGTGTGAGACCGAGAGAGAGAGAGAGAGAGAGCGAGAGAGACAGAAGTCTTATCTGTGTGAGACCGAGAGAGAGAGAGAGAGAGAGAGAGAGAGAGAGGGAGAGAGACAGAAATATTATCTGTGTGTGAGAAAGAGAGAGAGCGAAAGAGAGAGAGAGACAGAAATATGATCTGTGTGTGAGACAGAGAGAGAGAGAGAGAGAGAGAGACAGAACTATTTTCTTTGTGTGTGTGTGAGAGAGAGCGAGAGAGAGAGAGGGAGAGAGACCGAACTATTATCTGTGTGTGAGACAGATAGAGAGAGAGATAGACAGAACTATTATCTGTGTGTGTGAGAGAGAGAGAGAGAGAGAGAGAGACAGAACTTATCTGTGAGAGAGAGAGATACAGAACTATTACCTGTGTGTGAGAGAGAGAGAGAGAGAGAGAGAGAGAGAGACAGAAGTCTTATCTGTGTGAGACCGAGAGAGAGAGAGAACTAATTACTGTGTGAGAGAGAGAGACAGAACTATTATCTGTGTGAGAGAGAGAGAGACAGAACTATTATCTGTGTGAGAGAGAGATAGAACAATTATCTGTGTGTGTGAGAGAAATAGAGAGAGAGAGACAACTATTTTCTGTCTGTGTGATACAGAGAGAGAGAAAGAACTAATAACTGTGTGTGAGAGAGAGAGAGACAGAACTATTATCTGAGAGAGAGAGAGACAGAACTATTACCTGTGTGTGAGAGAGAGAGACAGAACTATTATCTGTGTGAGACAGAGAGAGAGAGACAGATCTATTATCTTTGAGACAGAGAGAGACAGAACTGTTGTGTGAGACCGAGAGAGAGAGAGAGACAGAAGTCTTATCTGTGTGAGACCGAGAGAGAGAGAGAGAGAGAGAGAGAGAGAGACAGAAGTCTTATCTGTGTGAGACCGAGAGAGAGAGAGAGAGAGAGAGAGAGAGAGAGAGAGAGAGAGAGAGAGGGAGAGAGACAGAAATATTATCTGTGTGTGAGAAAGAGAGAGAGCGAAAGAGAGAGAGAGACAGAAATATGATCTGTGTGTGAGACAGAGAGAGAGAGAGAGAGAGAGGGAGAGAGACAGAACTATTATCTGAGTGAGAGATAGAACTATTATCTGTGTTTGTGTGAGAGGGAGAGAGAGAGAGACAGAACTATTATCTGTGTGAGAGAGAGACAGAACTATTATCTGTGTGAGAGAGAGAGAGAGAGAGAGAGAGAGAGAGAACTAATAACTGTGTGTGAGAGAGAGAGAGAGAGAGAGAGAGAGAGACAGAACTATTATCTGTGTGTGAGACACAGAGAGAGAGAGAGAGAGACAGAACTATTATTTGTGTGAGAGAGAGAGACAGATCTATTATCTATGTGAGATAGAGAGAGCCAGAACTATTATCTGTCTGAGAGAGAGTGAGAGAGAGAGACAGAACTGTTGTGTGTGTGTGAGAGAGAGCGAGAGAGAGAGAGAGAGAGAGAGAGAGAGAGAGACAGAACTATTATCTGAGAGAGAGATAGAACTATTATCTGTGTTTGTGTGAGAGGGAGAGAGAGAGACAGAACTATTATCTGTGTTTGTGTGAGAGAGAGAGAGAGAGCCAGAACTATTATCTGTGTGAGAGAGAGACAGAACTATTATCTGTGTGAGAGAGAGACAGAACTATTATCTGTGTGAGACAGAGAGAGAGAGAGAGAGAGAGAGAGAGAGACACAGAACTATTTTCTTTGTGTGTGTGTGAGAGAGAGCGAGAGAGAGAGAGAGAGAGCGAGAGAGAGAGAGGGAGAGAGACCGAACTATTATCTGTGTGTGAGACAGATAGAGAGAGAGATAGACAGAACTATTATCTGTGTGTGTGTGAGAGAGAGACAGAACTTATCTGAGAGAGAGAGAGATACAGAACTATTACCTGTGTGTGAGAGAGAGAGAGAGAGAGACAGATCTGTTATCTGTGTGAGACAGAGAGAGAGAGAGAACTAATTACTGTGTGAGAGAGAGAGAGACAGAACTATTATCTGTGTGAGAGAGAGAGAGACAGAACTATTATCTGTGAGAGAGAGATAGAACAATTATCTGTGTGTGTGAGAGAAATAGAGAGAGAGAGAGACAACTATTTTCTGTCTGTGTGATACAGAGAGAGAGAAAGAACTAATAACTGTGTGTGAGAGAGAGAGAGACAGAACTATTATCTGTGTGAGACAGAGAGAGAGAGACAGATCTATTATCTTTGAGACAGAGAGAGACAGAACTGTTGTGTGAGACCGAGAGAGAGAGAGAGACAGAAGTCTTATCTGTGTGAGACCGAGAGAGAGAGAGAGAGAGAGAGAGAGAGACAGATCTGTTATCTGTGTGAGACAGAGAGAGAGAGAGAACTAATTACTGTGTGAGAGAGAGAGACAGAACTATTATCTGTGTGAGAGAGAGAGAGACAGAACTATTATCTGTGTGAGAGAGAGATAGAACAATTATCTGTGTGTGTGAGAGAAATAGAGAGAGAGAGACAACTATTTTCTGTCTGTGTGATACAGAGAGAGAGAAAGAACTAATAACTGTGTGTGAGAGAGAGAGAGACAGAACTATTATCTGAGAGAGAGAGAGACAGAACTATTACCTGTGTGTGAGAGAGAGAGACAGAACTATTATCTGTGTGAGACAGAGAGAGAGAGACAGATCTATTATCTTTGAGACAGAGAGAGACAGAACTGTTGTGTGAGACCGAGAGAGAGAGAGACAGAAGTCTTATCTGTGTGAGACCGAGAGAGAGAGAGAGAGAGAGAGAGAGAGAGACAGAAGTCTTATCTGTGTGAGACCGAGAGAGAGAGAGAGAGAGAGAGAGAGAGAGAGAGAGAGAGAGAGAGGGAGAGAGACAGAAATATTATCTGTGTGTGAGAAAGAGAGAGAGCGAAAGAGAGAGAGAGACAGAAATATGATCTGTGTGTGAGACAGAGAGAGAGAGAGAGAGAGAGGGAGAGAGACAGAACTATTATCTGAGTGAGAGATAGAACTATTATCTGTGTTTGTGTGAGAGGGAGAGAGAGAGAGACAGAACTATTATCTGTGTGAGAGAGAGACAGAACTATTATCTGTGTGTGAGACACAGAGAGAGAGAGAGAGAGACAGAACTATTATTTGTGTGAGAGAGAGAGACAGATCTATTATCTATGTGAGATAGAGAGAGCCAGAACTATTATCTGTCTGAGAGAGAGTGAGAGAGAGAGACAGAACTGTTGTGTGTGTGTGAGAGAGAGCGAGAGAGAGAGAGAGAGAGAGAGAGAGAGAGAGACAGAACTATTATCTGAGAGAGAGATAGAACTATTATCTGTGTTTGTGTGAGAGGGAGAGAGAGAGACAGAACTATTATCTGTGTTTGTGTGAGAGAGAGAGAGAGAGCCAGAACTATTATCTGTGTGAGAGAGAGACAGAACTATTATCTGTGTGAGAGAGAGACAGAACTATTATCTGTGTGAGACAGAGAGAGAGAGAGAGAGAGAGAGAGAGAGACACAGAACTATTTTCTTTGTGTGTGTGTGAGAGAGAGCGAGAGAGAGAGAGAGAGAGCGAGAGAGAGAGAGGGAGAGAGACCGAACTATTATCTGTGTGTGAGACAGATAGAGAGAGAGATAGACAGAACTATTATCTGTGTGTGTGTGAGAGAGAGACAGAACTTATCTGAGAGAGAGAGAGATACAGAACTATTACCTGTGTGTGAGAGAGAGAGAGAGAGAGACAGATCTGTTATCTGTGTGAGACAGAGAGAGAGAGAGAACTAATTACTGTGTGAGAGAGAGAGAGACAGAACTATTATCTGTGTGAGAGAGAGAGAGACAGAACTATTATCTGTGAGAGAGAGATAGAACAATTATCTGTGTGTGTGAGAGAAATAGAGAGAGAGAGAGACAACTATTTTCTGTCTGTGTGATACAGAGAGAGAGAAAGAACTAATAACTGTGTGTGAGAGAGAGAGAGACAGAACTATTATCTGTGTGAGACAGAGAGAGAGAGACAGATCTATTATCTTTGAGACAGAGAGAGACAGAACTGTTGTGTGAGACCGAGAGAGAGAGAGAGACAGAAGTCTTATCTGTGTGAGACCGAGAGAGAGAGAGAGAGAGAGAGAGAGACAGAAGTCTTATCTGTGTGAGACCGAGAGAGAGAGAGAGAGAGAGAGAGAGAGAGAGAGGGAGAGAGACAGAAATATTATCTGTGTGTGAGAAAGAGAGAGAGCGAAAGAGAGAGAGAGACAGAAATATGATCTGTGTGTGAGACAGAGAGAGAGAGAGAGAGAGAGAGAGAGACAGAACTATTATCTGTGTGAGAGAGAGAGAGAGAGAGAGAGGGAGAGAGACAGAACTATTATCTGAGTGAGAGAGAGAGAAAGAGAGAGAGACAAACAGAACTATTATCTGTTTGTGTGAGAGAGAGAGAGAGAGAGAGTCAGAACTATTATCTGTATGAGAGAGAGAGAGAGAGAGAACTATTATCTGTGTGAGAGAGAGAGAGAGACAGAACTGTTATCTGTATGTGAGAGAGAGAGACAAACAGAACTATTATCTGTGTGAGCCCGAGAGAGAGAGAGAGAGAGAGAGAGAGAGAGAGAGACAAAAATATTATCTGTGATAGAGAGACAGAACTATTATCTGTGTGAGAGAGAGAGAGAGAGACAGAACTATTTTATGTGTGTGTGTGTGTGTGTGTGTGTGTGTGTGTGTTTCTTTAGGGTGGAACACGCAGGGGAGATCAGAATCAAACCAGGACTAAGAAAATGTAAGAAGTAAATGTACTCACTCACACTCACACTCATACACACACACACACACACTCACACACTCACACACAGTATTTGTGATCTCTCCTCTAATGTCTCTTCTTGTGTGCAGATGTGTGTGACCTCACACTGGACCCAAACACAGCACACACACATCTCTCTCTGTCTGAGGGGAACAGAAAGGTGACGCGTGTGGAGCAGCAGCAGTCGTATTCTGATCATCCAGAGAGATTTGATGTCTGTAAGCAGGTTGTGTGTAGAGAGAGTCTGACTGGACGCTGTTACTGGGAGGTTGAGTGGAGTGGGGGAGGGGCTGATATATCAGTGACATATAAAGGAATCAGGAGGAAAGGACGCAGTAGTGACTGTAGGTTTGGATGTAATCTAAAGTCCTGGAGGCTGAACTGCTCTGATAACAGTTACTCTGTCTGGCACAATAATAAGAGAACTGCCATCTCTGCCCCCTCCAGCTCCAACAGAGTAGGAGTGTATCTGGACTGGCCCGCCGGCACTCTGTCCTTCTACAGCGTCTCCTCTCACACACACACACTCACACACTTACACACATTCCACTCCACATTCACTGAGCCCCTCTATGCAGGGTTTAGGGTTTATTATAACTCCTCAGTGTGTGTGTGTGAGGTAGAATAGCCTCCTGTGTCCTGGAGGAACACCTGAGTCTGCAGGGAAACACACAACTGGTGAACATCATACACACATGCCTGCTGAGTATAAAACACACACACACACACACACACACACACACACACACACACACACACACACACACACAAAATACACCCCTATCTCTCACACACACTCCTCTACACACACAACTAGTGGACATCATAATACACACATTTCCTTACACATACACACACACCTCTCTCTTTCTCTCTGCTACACACACACACACACACACACACTTTGCTCTTTCTCTCACACACAAACACACTGCACTTCTCTCTTCACACATGCGCGCGCACACACACACACACACACACACACACACACACACACTACACCCTTGTGTGTGTGTGTCTCTCTCTCACACAGACACACACAAAATACACCTGTATCTTTCTCACACACATACACAGCTCTCTCTCACACACACTCTTACACACACTACACTTCCTTCTCACACATACACGCTACACATCTCTCTGTCATACACTCTATACCTCACTCTTTCACACACACCACTCACTCACAAACACACAGTACATCTCTCCGTAACAC
>NC_137497.1:8841220-9043720 GCF_041902795.1 Electrophorus electricus
TTTTTTGTCCCTAATGATTGTATTCTTAAGTGGAGCAACATCATTAAAGGTGCACAGGAACAGCACAAACAAAGCACACGGGGCAGAGCTGGGCAGAGATCTATTAATAATAAAGACAGAAACAAGGGCAGTTAAATTCTGGACACATTTACAACACAGTGAGCCAAACATATTCTAAAGGTCTGGAGTACCAAGAGCTGAGCAAAGAGAACAGTTACCTCACTCAGCTGGTCCTGAAATACAGTTCAGCATTAATACAATAACACTACACTAACACACAATAACACTGCACAAGCTCAGGGCCAGAAAATAGCAGCAAACCCAATCAGAATCACCAGAATTACAAAACAACATCACTTATTGGGAAACTCAATCAAAATGTTATCTGGCCCTAAATCAAAGGTACAGCGTGGCAGATTACCTAAGAACACTGTCTGATCCAAAACTGTCCACCCTGACCAAGTACAGACTCAGTGACCACCGCCTGGCCATAGAGACCAGCAGACATAAACAGTGCTGTTTACCTGAAGAGCAGAGACTGTCAGCAGTGCCAGGACTATAAGACCCAGACAAAGCTGCACTTTCTGAATGAATGTACAACATTTAGACAGATTAGAACTAAATTCTTTAAGAAAATTAGCCACGTATTCCCTGAGTTTAAAAATCTCCCTGATGAGGAGAAGCTGTGTGTGAGACAGAGAGAGAGAAAGAGAGAAACAGAGAGAGACAACTATTATCTCTGAGAGAGAGAGACAGAATTATTACCTGTGTGTGAGAGAGCGAAAGAGAGAGAGACAGAACTATTATCTGTGTGAGAGAGAGAGAGAGAGAGAGACAGAACTATTATCTGTGTGTGAGACAGAGAGAGAGACAGAGAGAGAACTTGCGTGAGACAGAGAGAGAGAAAGAGAGACAGAACTATTATCTGTGAGAGAAAGAAAGAGAGAGAGACAGAACTATTATCTCAGAGAGAGAGAGACAGAACTATTATCTGTGTGTGAGAGAGAGAGAACTATTATCTGTGTGAGAGAAAGAGAGAGACAGAACTATTATCTGTGTGAGAGATACAGAACTATTATGTGTGAGAGAGAGCGAGAGAGAGAGAAAGAGAGAGAACTATTTTCTGTGTGTGAGAGAGAGAGAGAACTAATAACTGTGTGTGTGTGTGTGAGAGAGAGAGAGAGAGAGAGAGAGAGAGAGACAGAACTATTATCTGTGTGAGATGGAGAGAGAGACAGAACTGTTGTGTGAGAGAGAGAGAGACAGAACTATTATCTGAGAGAACGAGAGAGACAGAAATATTATCTGTGTGAGAGAGAGAGAGAGAGAGAGAGAGAGAGAGAGACAGACAGAACTATTATCTGTGTGTGTGTGTGTGTGTGTGTGTGTGTGTGTGTGTGTGTGTGTGTGTGTGTGTGTGTGTTTCTTTAGGGTGGAGCGCGCAGGGGAGATCAGAATCAAACCAGGACTAAGAAAATGTAAGAAGTAAATGTACACACACACTCTCACACACACACTCTCACACACACACACACACTCTCACACTCTCACACATAATATACCTGTCTCTCTCTCTCACACACACACACACACACACACACACACACACACATGAACACACACACCACCTCTCTCTTTCTCTCTCTCACACACTCTCACACACATACAGAGACACACCTCTCACTCACACACACTCTTACACACAAACACATGGTAGATCTCTCTGTGTCACACACACACACACACACACACACACACACACACACACACACACACACACACACACACACACTACAAGTCTCTTACGCAAATGTATACACACACACACTCACACATACACAGACACTACACTTCTTTCTCACACATACACGGTACACATCTTTGTCTCTTACACACACTACACCTGTCTCTCTCTGTCATACACACACACGAACACACACCTCACACATACAAACACACAGTACATCTCTCTCTCTCTCACACACACACACACACACACACACATATTTTATGTCTTTCACACTCAAACATGCACTCTACACCTGTCTCTCACATACACACACACACACACACATAATATACCTGTCTCTCTCTCTCTCACACACACACACACCTACCTCTCTCTCACACACAAACAGTACAAATCTCTGTGACACACACACACACACACAAAACACCTCTCTCACTCACACACACTCTCACACACACACACTCTCTCTCTGACCCCTCTCTCTCTCTCTCACACACACACACACACAATACTACAAAATACACCTGTATCTTTCTCTTACAAACATACACACACACCTCTCTCACACACACTCTTACACACACTACACTTCTTTCTCACACATACACGCTACACATCTTTCTCTGTCTCTTACACACACTACACCTGTCTCTCTGTCATACACACACACGAACACACACCTCTCTCACACACAAACACACAGTACATCTCTGTGACACACACACACACACACACACACACACACACACACACACACACACACACACACTACAAGTCTCTTACACAAACGTATGCACGCGCACACACACACACACACACACAAGTGTCTTACACAAACGTATGCGCACACACACACACAAAAAACACCTCTCTCTCTCACACACACACACACACACACACAACAAGTGTATTACACAAACATATGCACGCACACACACACAACACCTCTCTCTCTCTCTCTCACACACACACACACACACACACACACACACACACACACACACACACACCTGTATCTTTCTCTCACACATACACACACACACACACCTCTCTCACACACACTCTTACACACACTACACTTCTTTCTCACACATACACGTTACACATCTCTCTCTGTCATCTTTCACTCTATACCTCACACTCTCTAACACACACACACAGAAACTCACACAGACACTCACACAGACACTCACACAGACACTCACACAGACACTCACACAGACACTCACACAGACACTCACACAGACACTCACACACACTCTAAACCTCTCTCTCTCACACACACACAATAAATGATGCTTAAATAATAGACTGAGCTGCAGTTGATTTCTGTACATATGACATAAATACTGTTCTACAAGTTACACATGCTGTGGAATCATAACCTCACTGTGTTAAACTCTGTACAAATCTACACATTAAAGGTGGAAATCTTTGGAAACTGAAAGGTTTTTCATTCTGTTTTCTGAGTGTTGGAGTGACACACATACAGATGTTGTACACAGTATGAGTGAAATGTATTATAGAAATGTATTGTAAATATTTGAGATGAAATATTATTCTTATAATATGTTACTAGAGTGTAAGTATAATGTTTATCTAGCCAGAAAAGTCTGTATATTTGATTGAAGTAGGTAAAACAAAAGTAGATTAAGAGAAAAATAACTTACCTGTGATTATTTTTGTGGAGAGGCTTCCATGTTGTTTTGGAGGGAAAAGAAACCGTAGTATGTTAAAGGGGACTTTTATGGGGAATATGCCTGCCCAAAGACAGGAAGTGACATCACCTCATTTGCTGTTTTTCCATATTTAAGTTTCTAAGGGAAAATTCAAGAGAGTGGTGTTTTGATGTTGATTGATATTGGAGAATTTATGATTGCTGGACTTTTATTCTTGTAAATGCTAAACTTTCCTTTTTTGAACATTTTTGTATGTTTTTGATGGGATGTGTTTTTTCTTTTGCACTGGAGCACTGGGAGCCAATAAAAACCTTTTCTTTTGTATCCATTTGGAGTGCTTAATGTTACCGCCAGATATTACTGCATTACAGTAGTCCAATCTTGATGTAATAAATGCATGGACCATCTTTTCTGCATCATGTGAGGAGAGTGTTTTGATTTAAATTGTGCATGTGCTCATTATACCAAGGTACTAATTTTTTGTCCCTAATGATTGTATTCTTAAGTGGAGCAACATCATTAAAGGTGCACAGGAACACCACAAACAAAGCACACGGGGCAGAGCTGGGCAGAGATCTATTAATAATAAAGACAGAAACAAGGGCAGTTAAATTCCAAACTTATATCATTCTAAAGGTCTGGAGTACCAAGAGCTGAGCAAAGAGAACAGTGCCCTCACTCAGCTGGTCCGGAAATACAGTTCAGCATTAACACAGTAACACTACACTAACACACACTAACACTACACATGCTGAGGACCAGAAAATAGCAGCAAACCCAATCAGAATCACCAGAATTACAAACAACATCACTTATTGGGAAACTCAATCAAAATGTTATCTGGCCCTAAATCAAAGGTACAGCATGGCAGATTACCTAAGAACACTGTCTGATCTAAAACTGAGGTCCACCCTGACCAAGTACAGACTCAGTGACCACCGCCTGGCCATAGAAACCAGCAGACATAAACAGTCCTGTTTACCTGAAGAGCAGAGACTGTGTCAGCAGTGCCAGGACTATAAGACCCAGACAAAGCTGAACTTTCTGAATGAATGTACAACATTTAGACAGATTAGAACTAAATTCTTTAAGAAAATTAGCCACATATTCCCTGAGTTTAAAAACCTCCCTGATGAGGAGAAGCTGCCGTATGTTGTTGGTGAACATAAAGAGTTCAGCACACTGGCAGCGCTGTACGTTCACTCCTGCCACAGTCTGAGGGACAGTGACTGACCAAGTCACATACCAGAGACACTGAGACATTATTATTATTATTATTATTATTATTATTATTATTATTGGTATTGTTATTATTTTTATCATTATTGGTATTGGTATTATTATTATTATTATTGGTATTATTATTATTATTATTATGATTAGAGTTATTATTATTTTTGGTATCGGTATTATTATTTTTATTGGCATTATTATAATAATAATTATTATTATTGGCATTGGTATTATTATTATTATTATTATTATTGGTATTATTATAATTATTATTATTATTATTGGTATTATTATAATAATAATAATTATTATTATTATTGGTATTATTATTATTGGTATTATTATAATAATAATAATTATTATTAGTATTGGTATTGGGTGTGTTGTAGTTATATTATTATTGTTGTTGTTACTAATATTGTAAGCGGTTATAATATTGTTGTCATCTGCTGTTAGTGTTAATGTCTTTATCAAAGCTTTGGCAAGAGAGAGGGAGATGCACACTGGGACCCAGACTCCTGATGGAGGGAGGGAGAGAGAGAGAGAGAGGGGGGGGGGGGAGGAGGGCCACACTGGGACAGACTCTGAATGGAGGGAGAGAGTCTCCACTTCTCCATCTGGAGTCCTGGTCCCCTCCCTCTCTCTCCCTACATCCGTAGTCCCGTGCGGCCCTCCCTCTCTCTCTCTCTCTCTCTCTCTCTCTCTCTCTCTCTGTCTCTCTCTCTCTCTCTCTCTTTCCATCTGGAGTTTGGGTCCCCATGTGGCTCACCCTCTTTCTGTCTCTCCCTCTATTTCTCTCTCTCCCTCAGTCTGGAGTCTGGGTTGCCTCTCTCTCTCTCTCTCTCTCTCTCTCTCTCTCTCTCTCTCTCTCTCTCTCTCTCTCTCTCTCTCTCTCTCTCTCCCCGAGACCTGGACTCCAGATGGAGAAGGGGGAGAGAGAAATTTTGAGATTTCTCAATAAACTTTATTAAACAATTATATACAAGTACATGCAAACACAACATACAGTTTCAAAAAGGAAAAAGAACATTTAAAGAAACACCAAAAAACACTCCCTCATCTTTCACAAAATATCACTGTAACCCAATATTTTCAAAAGTAGTTATATCATTCATAGCAGAATAAAACTTAAATCTAACACTATATGACTCTTCACCACCTTTACAATGCTACTGTCACTCTGACCCTCAAACACTTCCTACTGAGCCACACTGCCATCTTATTAAATTCAGAAGTTGACATTGTGCTTTCTTCTTCTGTGTGTAATTATACCCACAAATAAAAAGTGCTTTCTTTTGTGAGACTGTCATTGTTCAGCACATCCTCTCCACCCACAGACCAGAATGATTCATAAAACTCCACTGGCAGTCCATCAATATCTGGGGCTTTCCCACCCTCCATGCTCTGAAGGGGAACCTGCAACTCCACCAGTGACAGTGGCCCCTCGAGACCCAATACAGCCTCTTCTTCTACATGAGGGGAACCATCTAAGTAAATATTTTCCAACTCCTGATGTGATCTATACAGATTTAGATCCTTTCTCTCTCAGTACATTCACTGTAAAGCTACTAACCCCTCTGTCTGATCACAGCCAAATCACTGTGTTCATTAATAAGACAGAGACTAGCAGTGCTGCACCCACACAGACCAGTAAGCTCTTTAATACCAGAAGACCATACAGATGGGCCCAAAACAGCACAGAAGAGTTTCAGAAAGCAATCAGCTCTCAAGAAATTCAAACATTTTTAGACACATTTCTTCAACACTCTTAATAAATCTAAATCAGAAGAATCGGCTTTTCAAAACAGTGACAAATGGATAACATATTAAATCTCTTTACAATCAATTACTCAAAAAATACAAGACCTGAACAAAAGCATATAACTAAAAAATGTTATATATTAGAACTACCAATAAAAGACTTCTAGAATCCCTTAGACTTAGAAATCAAATTTCTACACTTAAAACCAAAAAAAGCAAGTGTGCCTGATGGCATTTGAAATAAAATGATTAAACACACAAGTAAAAAATTCCTGAAAAAGACCAAAATCATTTTCAAAGAAGAGCCAGATCTCAAACACACCAAGTTTCACAATATGGACACAAACACTAGAAACCTGTACAAATTACAATTACTCAGGATTAAAGATTAGTTCATCTGGAAACTTCAATCCAGCACAGTCAACTGAGAGAGAAAGCACGCAGGACGTTCTATGCAATCAAATGTCAAATTCACAATCAAACACCAATTCAAATTTGTCTCAAAATATTCCAGTCCATCATACAACCAATTCTGCTGTATGGTTGTGAAGTGTGAGGGCCACTCACAATGGAACAAACACCCATCTGAAATTATGCACTCTGAATTCTGTAAAAATATCCTGAAAGTGCACAGGAAAACAACAAATAATGCCTGTAGAGCTGAATTAGGCCAATTTACACTATTACTCCAAATTCAAAAAAGGATTATTGTTACGATCAGTCCCTCCCATCTTCCGTGTTTTCCCTGTCATGTGTTTAGTTCCGTTCTATAGTTTCGTTTTGTCCTCACCTTGATTGCTTACAGCTGTCCCTCGTTTCTAGTTTTGTGTTTCATGTATTTAAACCCGTTGACAAAGTACAGACTCAGGGAACACAGCCTGCCCATCCAGACCAGCCAATATAAGTCATGCAGTCTGCAGAAGAGCAGAGACTCTGTCAGCAGTGTAAAAATGACACTGTAGAGACAGAGCTGCACTTTCTCACTGAATGTGAAACCTTCAGTCAAACACAACAAATTTACTTTACAAAATTTGAGACGACTGACCCCAACTCTAAGTATCTATTGAACACTGACAAATTGTCCATCCTATTGGATGAAAAGAAAGCAGCGCTTTAACTGGACAATATACAGCTCCAGAAAAAAATAAGAGACCACTCCAATTTTTTCTTAAATCAGCATCTCCACATGTACCGCAGCCCTTCCATTCAAGTGTTTGTTGAAATCCTTCACAGACACACCTCATTCTACTTAATAAGATGCTGAATAGGTGATCACCTTAACAAAATCCTGTTCTAACAAGCAACAGGATAAAAACCACTGCTGCTGTTATCACTATTCTCTTGTTATAGAACCAGGTGGATGGGAAAAGCAGTGCTAGGACTACCCAAAAATAAGTATAGTCAAAATACAGCCACAAACCATAACAAAAGAGTTGAAAAGAAAGTTTCTTAATGAGGAAAGCTTTACTGGCAGAGGGATACAGTGAGCATCAGGTTGCTTCTATCTTGAAAATTTCAAAAACTGTGGTTCACAAGTACACAGTCCAGCAGCAAACACATGGCACAACAACAGCTCCAGACTGGCAGAGGTCAAAACGACTCTCTACCGACCATGATAATCGCCACCTCATTCAAATGTCACTTAACACCCGTAAGATGACGTCAAGTGACCTACAAAATGAATGGCACACAGCAGCTGGGGTGAATTGCACAGCGAGGACGGTTCAAAACAGGCTTCTGGGTGCAGGGCTGAAGTCATGCAAAGCTAGAAAAAAGCTCTTCGTCAATGAGAAGCAAAGAAGAACCAGACTGAAGTTTGCAAAAGTCCATAAGGATTGGACTTTAGAGGACTGGAGTAAGGTCATCTTCTCTGATGAGTGCAATTTTCAGCTTTGTCCAACATCTGGTCATGTAATGGTTAAATGGAGACCTGGAGAAGCCCACAAGCCAGAGTGTCTTGCACCCGCTGTGAAATTTGGTGCAGGATCGGTGATGATCTGGGGGTGTTTCAGCAAGGCTGGAATCGGGCAGATTTCTCTTTGTGAAGGACACATAAATCAAGCCACTTACCAAACTGTGCTGGAAGAAAACTTGCTTCCTTCTGCTCTGATAATGTTCCCCAACTCTGATGATTGTTTTTTTTTTTCAACAGGTCAATGCTCCATGTCACACAGCCAGGTCAATCAAAGTGTGGATGATGTACCACCAGATCAAGATCCTATCATTGTCAGCCCAATCTCCAGACCTGAACCCTATTGAAAACCTCTGGAATGTGATCAAGAGAAAGATGGATAGTCACAAGCCATCAAACAAAGCCGAGCTCCTGGAATTTCTTTGCCAGGAGTGGCGTAAAGTTACCCAACAGCAATGTGAAAGACTGCTGGAAAGCATGCCAAGACGCATGAAAGCTGTGATTAAAAATCAAGATTATTCCACCAAATATTGATTTCTTGACTCATCCTATGTTGAAATATTAGTACTGTGTTGTTTATAAATGAATATGAGCTTGTTTTCTTTGCATTATTTGTGGTGTGAAATTTCTGTAACTGTTTTGTTCTTTTGACCATTAGTCATTTTCATTAAAATATCATGATCTAAAATACAATATATTTAGCTGGAATTTGGAAGAAATGTTGCCAGTAGTTTATAGAATAAAACAAAACTGCTCAGCCTGGTCAAACACATACACATCAATTGTAAAACTAGAGAAACTGTTAATTTTGTAGTGGTCTCATTTTTTTTCTGGAGCTGTGTGTGTGTGTATATATATATATATATATATATATATATGTGTGTGTGTGTGTGTGTGTGTGTGTGTGTGTGTGTGTGTGTGTTGGGTTTTTATTTAATTAAAAAATGGTACCAATTGAGAACTTAAATGAACATTTATCACTGTTATTTTCTGCACTGTTTGCTTAAGTATATCTGTACTCTGTCAGCAGGGCACTTATTTTAAATAAAAATCTCCACAGGTAATAAAAAATAAATAAAGAAGACCCACCCCTCACCCCCCGCCCAACCTTCTCAGTCGACGGCAGAAAGGAAAAGAACAATGCCAGTGCTGATTATAAAAAAGACATTTAATTAGCCAATGAATCGGTCGACCACTACTTCACCCTGTGCTTCATGATAAACAACTGACATGGTGAGGTCTCGTACGGAGGTCTAGGATCCATTCCTCAGCTATGATTCTACACCAATAAATTCCCCTCCAAAAAAAGAAACCCAATTACCATAGCAACATGTTGTCACCGTTAGTCCCTCCCAGCTTCTGTGTTCCATGTTTTCCATCTTGTGTATTTTAGTTCCATTCCGTAGTTTCGTTTTCTCCGCCCCTCGTTTGATTTTCCACACCTGTCCCTCGTTTAGTTCATGTATTTAAACCCTGTCTTCTTGCTCTTGTCTTGTCTGTTCATGGCATTTGTGTGTTCATGGTGGTTGTTAGGCTTCATTGCGTCTGGTGAATGGTTTTGAAAGCCTGTATATGCATGTATTTAAGTTTGTACTCCATGCCTTTGTGTTTCCTAGCCTTTGTTATAGCCTGCTTCCCCTGTTTGCCTTCGTGTGTTTTATTTGTTTGCTCATGTATCCACGTACTCTCCGTGTTGGCTCCATCACCCTGGACTGCTACAATGACTCTGATTTTGGATTTGCCCGTAATAAATCTCGTTCTTCTCTGCTCTCGCGTCCGTCTCCTTACCGCTCACTTACATGTGTACAGGTCATTTACTGAACAGTTCTGTGGTTACCACTGTATTCATCACCCATTCCACACTGCCACTCAGTTTTTAACTGTTTATATGTGATTGTCATGTAAGAGAGAGTTAAACAGATGAAATATAAATGACCACTGTGAACCACAAACATTACTGGGTGCTGAAATAGATTCAGTAATGAACCTTCATTAATTCTAGTTAACAAAAACCTTATAGCCAGACCTGCCTAATCATGAACACACAACTAATTAGATCAGGAAACTAAGCTGTCCTTTAGACACACTTACACACCACCATAAAATAGACTAATAAACATTATCTACATGTAGTCCTGTGTGGAAAGGAATGTGTATATGATGTTATATGTGTATGTATGTATAAGTACTGTATATATTTATTTCCTTTCTTCTTGTTGTTTAAAGGAGAAACTGTGAAATTGTTTACAGTTTTTCATGTATATACTTGGTTTCTGTGAGCATTATTGTCACAGACTGCTACTCACCCATAAGTCACGTGGTGAGGCCCGCCGCATGCAGGGGGATCCACACGTACTGTGAATAAATGTTTTGTAACCACACCACTTCGGGATTACATACACAGGGTTTATTGTTAAGTGTCAATGTGTCTATTTAAACTCCTGTCCGTGTGTCCCTTTGTTGGTCATTGTCGCTACGTGTGTGTTCAATTAGATCTTTGTAGCTGTAACGTTAGTTTGTATAGTCCTGTGTTAAAGTGTATGTATTCTCCGTTTAATGTTAATTGTATAGTCATGTTCATCGTAAATGTTGAATGTGAGTGCCACCTTTTGTCTTACATATTTAATGTCAATAAATGTTCTGCACTGTCGAGGAAGTCTGTATGACCAAGTGTACAAAGGCAATAAATGTGTACTGAGAGACCTGGCACAGTTCAACTGGACCCAGTAAACAATTAAAGAACAGACCAGAAGTAGATGTTAACGTCCCATGTGATCAGCACACCTCTAACACCCGTGAGCAGCTTTTCCACATGTCCTGTCACACACAAAGATAACCAAGGTCCCTCGAAAGTAACACCACAGAGTATTTCTTGTTTCAGTATTCAGTGTTTATCTGGTCATACTATTAACCCAGGTCCCAAAAACAGACATGTAAGCAGACTAGAGAACATGTATGTTTTGATTGGTTATTAGATTATGCCCAGGTTCTGATGATTCTAAACTCATGGGTGGTGGGAGGAAGTTAGCTAGTGTGTTTAATTGAGTTAGGACCAAGTCTTTATTGTATTATGTCTCTGGTTAGGAGCAGAGCACACATACATGTATTTCATAGTGTCTCATTATCTCATATAGTGATTTAAAATTATAATAATAGTAGCATTAGTAACATGGTATACAAGATTTTTGCTTTAGAAGATTTTTGCTGGACCCAGGAACGCTGCTTTGCACAGTGAGTTAAGTATTGATGGCAAACGCACTGGCGCTTTTTCCTAATTGTATTAAAAAAAGGTTCATTACTCACAGCTTCATGATACAGTGCACAATAGCTGCATCTGGTGGTCAAAACATCAAAGTGCTTTGTGCATCTGGTTGGCAAGGTAGCTTTATTTATTTATTCAATTAGGTAGTTAGGTAGTTAGTTGGTTGACTTGCGCGTACTACCTTGGTTCCTAGGTACCGGACAGCGGCACTCTGCCAATTTCCAGCTTTTAAAACTGTTCCATCGCATTAAAAACATGACATTTGTTGTTTCAATAAAAGCAACTGATGAAACTAAATAGATTGTTGTGCATGTCTTCAAAATCTCATTGCTGATGTGGGTACATACATCCAGGCTTTGGCAGAATACCTTGATGGCTGAATAATGTGATGTATTCTATTACAATACATAAAACAGTAATATATTCAGAATACATTTAGATTGCACCCAGAACACAACTTACTAAGTCACATTTAAGAGCAAAAATATTTGATATATTTTAAATTTAATTTCTAAATTGTGAACAGCTTTAACAGAACTGATATAATGCCATCAATGTATAACTTTTTCTTTATTCTTGTTGAAGTGTTCTTTTAAAATAGTCTACCTTATTTGTTGGCAAGAGTTCAGTGTTCAGACTCCATAACGCCCTTTTTTTCACTATTTCCAGGCTGCTCTGTGGTCATTTGATCATTGTAGCCCGACTCAGGCACGGACACAAATCCACGTGTAAAGACCCTAAAAAAGGGAAGGAATTCCATATTGTTTACTGTGTATTTGTTTATTATTGTTGTACTGAGTGTTAAAAACTCTAAACTCTTTTCGAGTTTCGCGCCGGTTTTCTTGCTGGCACGGCCAGTCTCTCACCAAGGCGAGCAATCAGATGGCTGCTAGGATTGAGCGACGTTGTCGCTGACCAATCAGTGATTAGGAGGCGGGACCAGACTGGGGCGTTCTTGCGGGAGCGACACATCGGCAATTTTTCCACTTAAGTTTCGGTTGCTGGACACTTAATATACGCTGCATATAGGCCAAAACTGTAACTTTTCCCATTTTTCTTTCAAGTCTAACAGTGTTTGTTAGCGTGAAAGTATATTCTCTCTTCGGTAGGCATTGTCTGTGTGTTTCGGTTCTGTGAGGAGAGTTGGCCGTATGCGGTGGAGGAGCTCCAGCTCCAGACTGTACCGCTGAACTGGCTGCTTCTCAGCGAAGACTGAACTCTCCACGCTGCTGCTGTGTGGATGGATGAGGAGGACCAGAGTCTTAACAAAGATCATCGCACTTGTGTGAGAAGCTGAGAGGAGACGCGAGTAGGTGCTTGTTGTGGCGCTACGGCTCTTCTCCATATGAGTCATGGACTTGTGAGTATCGGAACAACCAGCTCCGTGTGTCTCAGGCACGTCATTTTGCACAACGATATACAACGCCATACCCCGTACTACGCTGGATTTAGCCAAACTCTGGTTCATGTTTGCTGTATTGACTATTTATGATTGAGCGTATATTTTCCGTGTTTATTTAATTGGTTGATTTGCAACTGAAGCCTCTGAGGGTAAGCGAAATATAAATATTGGTATTTTTTTCGCGTTGAGTTTTTTCCGCCGCTTGTCTTGACGTTAATAGATTTTAATCGGTTTTCGTTGTTTGTGATTTGCTTCTGTTATTTCGCGATTGCTTTCCTTTGTGCAGGGATAAACGCTTTAAAAAAAAATTAGTCATTTGGAGTATTTACTAACCTGTGAATCATTCGGGTCCTTAATCACGAGAGGGTTTAAAATGATTTATTACTATCAGCATAGTAGTAGACACATTTCTGGAGGCACCGCGCTGACTTACATTGATCTATTTCAGGTTTACTACCATGTTTGTCATGTACATTTAAGGCTGGTAACTGCACCCACTGGCGGACAGTTTCAGGTTTTCTGGCTCATCAAGTCTTTCATGAGCTGCATCAGATGGGAAACTGCAGGCCGATGACCCCAGAACCTCATGTGTGTTAAGAGGTTGCGACCCGCTAAAGCAACGTATCACACGTGGGTGTAGTAGTGAGACGGTAACAGATCCAGATCCCCACGAGTCACGTGGTACAGCCTGCTGCGTGCAGGGGATTCACAGCCGTGCTTGTAACCACGCCCCCCGGGATTACGCACACGTGCACAGGGTTTAATGTTGAATGTCTGTTTAAACTGTCAGTGTGCGCGGCCTGTAGCTCCTTCTCACTACGTTTGTGTTAATGTCGCTCTCTGAGCCGTAACGTTAGTTTGTGTAGTCATATATTAATGTGTTCTTAGTTTAATGTTAAGTGTCTCATGTTTATCGTTAGTGTTGTGTGAGTGCCACCTTTGTTGTATGTGTTTAATGTTAATAAATGTCCTGCCCTGCGCATTCGGGCCAGCAGCGTTACACAGAAATGTCTGTAATTTATGCTGAGGTTTCTGCTCCTGTGTGCGAGTCTGTCACTCTAGAGATCTTCTGGTAAAGTTGCTTTACGTACACATGACTGGAAAATGAGTCCCGTCTGATTAGTAGTTTAGTGTTGCCAGAAATATTAAACACAGCATGACTGCTGGGAATAAGGGAACTAAAGTGACACAATGTACTGGCAGGCAGGACTGTGATGTTCTGGACCCTGGACTAACCCCCTCTGGTAAAGGAGGATTACTGTGCTGCTGAGGTGTAGTGGGGTTTAGTCCCGTTTCTACTGTGGGATAGATGGTGCTTTAGTCCTGTTTCTAATATTGTTTAGTAGTTTACTCCTGTTTATTTTTTATAGCAGGTGCTGTAATCAGGGTACTGTAAATTATTGACTTTTTTCCTAATAGTGATCACTCTGCTCCTACCTGTACAGTACTGACTGGGCTCTCCTGTCTCCTCTGTACAGTACTGACTGGGCCCTCCTGTCTCCTCTGTACAGTACTGACTGGGCCCTCCTGTCTCCTCTGTACAGTACTGACTGGGCCCTCCTGTCTCCTCTGTACAGTACTGACTGGGCCCTCCTGTTTCCTCTCTACAGTACTGACTGGGTTCTCCTGTCTCCTCTGTACAGTACTGACTGGGCTCTCCTGTCTCCTCTGTACAGTACTGACTGGGTTCTCTTTTGTCTCCTCAGTCATGCTGTCCTGCAGCAGATGTCACTGTGTTTTGCTGTTACAGCTGCTGAGAGTCATAGCTGGTAAGTGGTCAAAACAGGTTCTCTTAGGTCATCAGAATTTCATCTTTGATTTTGGTGTGTTAACTGAACTATTGAACTTGCTTGACCTTTATGTATTATTTAATCATCTTTATATTACATAAAATTGATAGTCAGCTGGCTAAGGTAGCATGTACATAGACAGTAATGTTTTATTAATAATGTCATAGTCCCTTCTTCACAACACGGAGAAGGGCCAGGCTGCTATAGGCCCGCCCCCAGAGTCAAAATTTATTTAATTTATGAATTTAATTGGACAGATTCCCTGTCATTTTGCTAATAGACTTGCATTTCAGAACCCTTTAATTAAAAGATCACCAGAATGGTCATGTAGACACAGACATAGAAGACACAGATGTCTCTGCAGCCGTACTAATGAGCAGTATAAGTCAGTTCTGCTCTTACTTAGAAATGCATCTTTGAGTAACCAAGAATATTTAAGTAGATAAGTGAATGGGTTGATTATTTTTTGTTTTGCTGTATTTATAGAGAGAGCACGATACCAGTTTTTCTCCACTGATCTGATACCGATGTCTTGCTTTTGAATGTCGCCTGATATCAATACCAATCTGATATTTTTTCATTAAAAGCTACTGTGGTTCAGCTGTGTAGGGAATTATTTAATGTGGGATGTATTATATATGTATAATTATATATAGATACATATGCTGTATCATGCATGGATATGACAGATAAAATAAATAACATTCTAAATAATAAATATTGTTTACAAGTTGATATTTATTGCCTTGATATGTAATATTGGGTCATTTTCCTCTAAATAAATGACAGTCTAATATTTGGTTTAATTTGTTTGATTAGTTTCTTTTTATCTTTTAGAACCTGTTTGACAATCTGATGAAGTTTTAGTTCAAATATTTGCAGAAATATAGAAACTTCTAAAGGGTTCACAAACTTTCAAGCACCACTGTAATGTTTTAAACTCTTTTCTTAATGTCTTCCAGGCTCTTTTCCTTCAGTAAAGGTGAATCTTCATGAGGCTACTACTCTCCCCTGCACTCAGACATGTTCTGGTCTGGTCACATGGACTTTATATCATAAACCACATGACATACTGGCTCAGTGTAACCAGACATCTTGCCAGTCAGAGGAGGGATTTCACATGTCCCATGATCAGTACCTGAAGGGAGATCTCTCCCTCACCATCACTGATGCTGATTACACTAAGAGGTCCTTGTACACCTGCGCCTGTAAAGGTCGAGAGCTCTGTGATGTGAGTCTGCAGATAGAGGGTAAGTGTCCTCAATGGATTACCTAGTTATTGTTACTAAACCATTATTTATGTAGACAGAGAGAACTTTATTTATCTGGGGTAAATAAAGTAGAACATAGAATTGTAAACTTCAAATATCAGATATGTGGGGGAAAACAGAAGGAGCTTGTGTGTAATGTTTAAATGTTTATATCAGATTTGCAGTTCTGAGGTTACATGGTCAAATGAGTTGTATATTACATTGAAGTTTCTAATTGTTTTTTCCACAGCCTGTAATTCTTCAATTCAGATTAAGCCTGGTGAACCTCTGGTGCTGGATTTGCTCATATCAGAGTCAGTGGAGGTGATTTATAACAGCACAGATGCAGCTGCTCCCTCTAGTGGACAGATCTGCACAGTGGCTGGACACTCACTGAAGTGTAAACCTGAATACACTCGGAGAGTGTCGCTCATCTCTGCTGTGGAGCTGCAAGGAACCACACCATCTGATAGTGGAGTTTACAGCATCAGAGACACTAAGCATGAAGAGATTATACAGACATACACAGTTACTGTGGAAGGTAAGTGTGGTTACTGTGATTTTAATGTTGCCTAGAATTACTATGTTGGGGACGGGGTTGTGCATAGTATCAGTAACTATGTTTACATGCACATCAGTGGTTCAGTATTAGTTTGACTATGAATGCTAGGATCATGTAAACAGCGTGGACGGAGTGCCATAGTTTGAGGTCTTGGTCTTAGTTGAGGTCCTGTTTATCTAAGCATATCCCCAATAGAGCATGTGGACCTGGTTGGTTTTCACTGGACTCTTTGTGGTGGATTCTCACATGGACACTCCTGGATCCAGATACTGATGTTTTATGGCACTTGGTGTGATACCTGCTTACTCATACCAAAACAATCATGAGTTATTGAGTGATGAGTCAGAAAAATTGAAGTGTTGGTATTTGAAGGTGTTACAACCCTGTTTGCGTTATGGGTAGGGTTATTTGTGTTTTGTTTACGTTTATGTTACATCCTGTGGCTCCTCCCCTTCATGATGTTCCTCCTCCACCTGATCAAGTCTTCTGTCCTGTGCTGGAATTGTCCTGGGCTGCTGCCTCATTCTACCGCACGCATAAGGGGAAGCCTGGGAAGAAGCAACAGGCTGCGATTCATATCCACTGTTGCTCTGGCTGCTTGTGTTTGTTCAGTGAGTGTTGTTTGCCGATTATTGTGGTTTTGGGCCTCTGCTTGTTAAATCATTCTGACTTATCGCTTCCCCTTTTTCTGGTCGTGTTCACTGTTGTAAATATTATTCTGTGTATAGTGTATTGTAGTAGTCCTGTGTGAATCGTAGTTGGGAAGTTTGACACCATTTTTATTTGCTCAGTTCTTTACTTCTGTTTGTTTGTTTTTGGGAGTAGGGAGGGTTATTGTACTTAATTTTGTTTGTGTTCAGTTGGGACAGTTGGTTGTTTTTGGCAGCAGGGCTTGATGGTTGGCATGTTTGCCTCTCAGCCTCTGAGTCCCTCTCTGGGTGGAGTTTCCGTGTTCTCCCTGAATCTGTGTAGGTTTCCTCTGGGGTCCTCCCAAAAACATGGAGGTTAGGATGACTGGATACTCTAAAACTGTATCAATGTGAGTTGTGCATGAATATAGATAAAGATAGATGTGTGTGTGTGTGTGTGTGTGTGTCCAGTGATGGTTGGTGCTCTGTCCTGGTCTAAATCTCCTCCCGTTCTCCTACACCTGGTTCAGTCCCCCAGGGGTCTGGTTTCTGATGGAGAATACGCTGTTTGTAAATTGGTTGCTGCTTCTCATCTGTCTGTGAGTGATTTGAGTGTTAAAGCTGATGTCTGCCTGCAAAGCGTCCTTGAGTTTGAGAAAGGCACTAAATAAATGTAACCAACTAAATTAATAATTTTTATTTCTAGTGTGGCTTATGTTTTATTTTTTAGCTTGGCCTTGTCTGCTCCTGATGCTCAACCCTCTACATACGACCCTCAATAAATCTACAAATACTTCACCCCCAATACCACTGTTCACTGTAGTAATTATGCTGTGTGTTAATATGTAAATTAATCCCACAATCCCTCTCGATCCTGTCATGTTCACTCTGATACATACACATATAATTATAACTCTGTACTGTTTAAATAGTGGTTCATAATTTCTGACCATTTTTGTCTCTTTGTGTGTGTGTTGCAGAAGTCCAGCCATGTCCCAATCAGAGCTCCACAGTGACGGTGTTGACGGTGCTCCTGGCTCTGACGGGGGCGGGGCTTGTGGCAGCAGTGCTGGTGATTGTGCAGCTGAGGAAAAAAATTCAGGAGCTCCAGAAAGGAAGTACAGTGAATGGAACAGTAGCCATGACAACAGAGGAGTTAATATGAATGGACTAAACCACTCAGATGAAGAGCAGAGGTGATCTCCCAGTAATAACCATGAGAAAGTCTGAGAGAAGATAAATGACTTCGCTCTCTTATACACACACTCACACACACACACACACACACACACACACACACACACACACACACACACATATGTACCCACACTGCCTTTCTCTGTACCATTCAGGGGTTAAAGATCAATGTATGTTCAGTCATACATGATCAGAGTTTTATGACGTTAGCACTCCTGAACTCACCTGGTAGAGCAGGTACAGTAAGATACATCTCCAGAATCATGGGTTTGATACTCAGAGAGCACACATGATGTCATACTGATAAACATACATCAGTCACTATAAGAGCATCTGCCCAGTACTGTAAATGTAATGTAAAAATGTAATATAAAGCTGTTTATGTAAATATTACTATGAGATCCTGTGATGTAATTTAATGCACATATAAATACTTTTGTGTCAAGTCGTGGAAAAACAGGTATTTTTTTTCTGTAGCATCTTTTACATTTTAGTTGCCTTTTATTTAAGAGTCTCCCCTTATTGTCCAGGTTATATTTTCAAGAGTTCTCTTGTGGTCTTGGTGATTATGGTCAGTTGTTGTGGTTGGTTTTCCCAATGCTGTAATGCTGCATTAATTTCAAAGCATTCTGCTCAATAAGTAGCTAAGGTTTGCCTGCCCAGGTAAAGCAATCTCCAATATTAAGTAAATCAAACATGTATTATGGAAACAGGCCTGCTTCATGTCATTTGGTTTTGAGCAAGGTTGACAGACCCTGTGGTGTTTACTGTTTTTATCAGCTGGCTATTATTAAATGAAGTAATTAAGTGAAGTAATCTGTCTAAGGGCAAGATCAGTTCACTAGAGTTAGAGCCGAGATGCATATAGATAACAAGATGAATCAACAGGCATTAAGTAACTAGAAAGTAAAGACTGTAAACAAACAGTGAGTTGTATTAGAATCAGTAGAGTTGTCATTAAGTGCAGATATGTGCTTAACTACGTTTATTTTATGAGTGTAATAAGCTGAACATTTGACAAGTTTTATGCTTGTACCTTTAAACCTTTAAGGATCAGTATCAAAATAAATGGTTCCAAAGGGAGGATGAAGGCATTAATGAAAGGAGAGGAGAGAAGGAGTACAGAGACTGGTGCTGCTGGTATAATATGTAGTTTGGATGTCACGGAACGTTCGACTCCCGCGAGTCATGTGGTTTGGCCCGCCACGTGCAGTGGGAGGATCCTCATTTGTGGCCACACCTGCACCTCATTTGTTTATATGTATTTAAACCCTCGTCATAGTGTGCAAGATCGTTGGTCATTGTGGATGTAACATCTTAATGTCATGGTTAATGTTCTTGTCATCGTTAAACGTATGCGTGTTTGTGCTTGTTTCATGTAAAATTTTGCTCATGAATATTAATGAGGTGTTTCTGCTCTGTGCCTCTGTAAATCCAACTGCTTCTCTTGCAGTGCCTTATGGGTAAAAACCTGCCATGTGTTTTTATCTCAGACATATAAGATGTAATGCGTTTATTTTGTAATGCGTTTATTTTATGGAACTTTTTGTTTAAATGTATTACTGTATTTTGATGCCTGATGCATTGTTACCAAAATACAATCTTTTAAATCTATGGTCTGTTTATCCTGAAACTGTCGATTAGTCTGATTTGATATTTTGAAGTAAATGTTACTTCAAAAGTCTCAGTTTGAACACAATTTATTGCAGCAACAACAGACACAAAATGAATACTTTTAATGATGTTTGAGGCATTTAAAATGTTTAATAATTTGGGGGAGCCTTTATGGAAATGATTCATGTGAAATAGCCGTTATTTCTTAACAAGTGTTGGCAAGTAAAAACAACGCACTAAAAGAAAAACATTTGATTAGTGGATTTATGTTAGAGGACCAACTGGATAAAAATTTAATTTTGCTCCAAGTATTGATCTAAAACTCTAATGGATATATTTCAATTTACTTTAAGCTCTCGCGAGGAACTTGTCAGGGATCCCCACTCTCACCTTCTGTCCTGGTATCACCGTGTGGATATAAATTCAGAATTTGATGCTTTATTTGGATGATACTTTATTTGTAATTGATCCAGTTAATTCAGTGTCCGTGCTTCTTATAATTATTTAATCCTTTTTTGAGGGAAGGTTAATATTCTTAACATGAACTGTGTGTACCCAAAATTAATGATCTACTACAGTCACTTCCTCTGGAAGTTCCTCTGATATATTTTAAACAATTCGATGCTCTGTGTGAGGTTTATTTGAAATGCGAAAATTACAGCAAGCTGTTGAGAGTGGTGGTCTAGGGCTACCTAAAAGTTTATTTTATTAATACACTTTAGCCTTAGATGTTTGGCTCACTGGTCACTCCACTCTGAAAGGTCTCCCCCATGGTACAGAATTCACCATCAGCCCAACTACCACTTTTACACTGTGTCGCAGTAAAATTATCATGGTACAGTAGTTCAAACCCTGTGGCTTCAAATTTGCTAAACTTATAGAATAAAGATGTGGAATAAAGCCATATGTTTAAATGTAATCCCTATTTGAATCCTCTAACATTTCACTAAACCCAAAGTTATGTATTGCAAAATCCCCCATTATGTGAAAGGAGTGGGTTGACTGTATTATATTAAATATATATAGATAGAAGATATTTATGATTTATGAAGGGTATAAAAAACATTTTGGATCAAGACTCATTAAAATCTTTCAACCAGATGGTGCAGGTATTTAACTTGCCCAGATCACAAATTTGGAGATATTTGCAATTAAAACATCTGCTAAAGGGAACTTTTTGGCGAAGTCAAAATTATCCACAATAGGCAGAGTGGCTTTGTGAGATGTTAAATATATATGGTAAGAGACATGAAGTATCTGTTTACTATTCTTACTCCTCCCCATATCCGTGTGTGTATGTGTGAATCACGCCCCTCCCTCGTTAGTTGTGTGTTACACCTGTCCCTTGTTAGTCATCATTAACGTGTATATGTAAGTCCTTGAGTAATAGTCAGCCCTTGTCAGTGTTTAACCTGATGTATGCTGTTACCAGCCACTTCTGTAGTGTTTAGTGTCCTACTTTCTTTTACATGTAGTATCACTGGTCGTGTTTTGCTTTCTTTTTTATGTGTTTCTGTGTGCGACAGCTCGTCATCATTCCAGTGCTTCAGTCAAGATACGATAAATCATTCCTCTGTTCAAACACTGGATTCTGTTTAATCTGGTGTCCACACTGGTCAAACACTGGATTCTGTTTAATCTGATGGCCCACACCATTCAAACACTGGATTCAGTTTAATCTGGTAGCCACAGCATACAAACACTGGATTCTGTTTAATCTGATGGCCCACAGCATTCAAACGCTGGATTCTGTTTAATCTGGTGGCCACACTGGTCAATCACTGCATTCTGTTTAATCTGATTGCCCACACTGGTCAAGCATCTGTAGGCATGGCCTTGACTCTGCCACTGGCTGTAGTAACCAACCAATCAGTTAGGCTGAACAGATGGAAGGGCCATTTCCTGTTACAGTAAATCACCAATCAGATTGAAGAGTTAATTTGGGAAAAGAAGAAGCCCCAAAACAGCAGAACAACTAACATTTTAAATTATAATCTTATAATAAATGTGAGACATTGTTCCTTTATTTTACATTATTTATCTTCATTATTCATAATTATCTACATTCACAACATTTCATTCTGCTACAGATAAAACATGTTCCTGTGATATAGGCAGCACAGAGGAAGTGAGAGGTTTAGTTGAACAGACATGTTCAAGGTATACGATACTTGGATATACCTTTTCCATCTTTTCTGGATAATGTAAAAGAAAATTTTGGTCCGGTATTCCAGAAAATGACAGCAAATATTGGAAGATGGTCATCCCTAAATCTCTCTATTTGAAGGAAGGTTAATATTCTTAAGATGAACTGTGTACCCCAAATTAATGATCTACTACAGTCACTTCCACTGGAGTGCCCTCTGATATATTTTAAATAATTTGATGCTCTGTGTAAGACATTTATTTGAAATGGGAAAATTACTGCAAGCTGTTGTGAGTGGTTGTCTAGGGCTACCTAAACATTAATTTTATTATTATACTTTGGCATTAGACATTTTGCTCACTGGCTGCTCCACTCTTAAAGGTCTCCCCCATGGTATGGAATTCACTACCAGCCCCACTGCCACTTTTACACTGTTTGTAAATAAACCCCATGGTTTCAAACTTGCAAAACGTATAGAATAAAGATGTGGAATAAAGCCATATGTTTAAATATAATCCCTATTTGAATGGATCCTCTATCATTTGGCTAAAGCCAAGGTTATGTATTGCGAAATCCCCTATTATGTGAAAGGAGTGGGTTGATCGTGACATGTTGATAGATAGATAGATAGATAGATAGATAGATAGATAGATAGATAGATAGATAGATAGATAGATAGATAGATAGATAGATAGATAGATAGATAGATAGATAGATAGATGGATAGATGGATGGATGGATGGATGGATGCATATGAGCGACATTTGCTCCGCCCTCTACTTACCCTCAGGTGTTCCTGTACGAAATTATTTTCTGAAGTGAAAGTATTTTCTGAACTGTCATTTTCGAAGGTTGAGCGGACTGCAGATACGCGTGTTTAAAGGTATTTCTAAGTAAATTCATTCTGTTTGATAAGATGCGATATCAGTGCAGTTTAAATCAGCATGTTTTGTGAGATCATAGTTCCGCGTTTAATTCGTAGGTCATTTAATCCCAAAGGTGGATTAAAGTAAAGATTAAAATCCTGGTAAAGATACGCAGCTAAAATGGCGGACACCCAGCACGATTGCGCCCTTATGTTTAAAATAATTTAACGAGGTCAGATATAGATTGTCAGTTATTGTAAATCTGGATTTTAAGTTGTAGTTAGTCAGTAATCTTTCCAAATGGTCCCAGTTAAAATTCCTCTGTCCTAAACGTGAAGTCGCTGCTGTGATGTGTGTTTTTTACAGTTAGTTTTCTGTTCAGTTTCAGTCATTTTATAATGTTGTCCACATTCTCAGTGGACAGTTCAGATTCCCTGTATAGTTCATTAGCTGTAGTGTTACCTATAGTTAGGGTGGGACGGTCGACACTGACGTTTCTACGCTTGTTTGGAGTTTTTGAAGCGCAGCGTTTTGAAACGCTGATCCGAAGTGTGGCTCAAAACGGCCATGTCACGTGACCACGGCTAAACGAAGCTTGTTTCTACAAGTGTCATACAGTACCTGACAGTGTTTGAAACAAACCTGATCACACGTCTGTCTCAATCACAAACTATATGAATGCTTACAAGTCAAGAAAACACAACGCAACTTTGAGGGGTTTTGTGAGAAAAGAGAATTTAAGAGACGGAGATTCAGTGTTGTCTAGACAGAAGGTTATTGATAGGACATATTGACTGATAGGCTAGTGAGAGACATCCAGTGAGCACTAGTTAGGATAGATATAGTGACATTAATATATAGAAAGTGTATGTAGAGAGAGATCCTCTGGTTTACTGACAGGAGTGATGTGCTGTATATCCACACATTTATATAATGGTAAAAACACCTGTGCATGCCAGCAACATGTGTTCTATGTGAATGAATCTTTTCCAAGACTGAGGAGGTAATTTGGGAAGAGAAAAAGCCCCAAAACATCTATCATTTTAAAATATAAATCTTATAATAAAAGTGAGACTTTGTTCCTTTATTTTACTTTATTGATCTTCATTATCCATAATCATAATTATCTACATTCACAACCCTCAATTGCTCAAGTTGTGTTCAGTCAGAATTGTAAGTCGCTTTGGATAAAAGTGTCAGTTAAATGCCATAAATGTAAATATTTCTTTGTTTATCAAGTCATTGAGTCAGTTCTAGAGATTTGTCACTAGATGGCACCCAAGTACCAGTTACTGTATATTGATCTCACTTATTCATTACGATGATCTCACTTAGTCATTACAATGACTGTAAAAGGCTTTTCTGTGTATTGTGCATGTTGTCATTTACAAACAACATTGACATTTAAAGTCATATCTGTATTTGTGTGTTAGACCACACATTGGTGACAGAGACTTGATCTCATAGCATTATATAATATTGGATAACCTATTCTCTACTTCATAGTTCTGTAACATCAAAGTCCATGCCTGTTATTACACCTTTGAACTCAGTATGGCTTTAAGTGTTCTGGCCAACACACGAGGTTGAACAAAGTATAAAGCCAACCAGTGCCAGTCATACCAGTCCCCTACAGTAGTCTTTACTACACTTTTGAAACCTTTAAACTATTTTCAACACAACTGTTTTGAACATCTCAATGTTTCACAAAGCCTCACTTTTCCCACCACCACCTATATTGAACTGTAAATGTAGTGAACTACTGATGTACACTGATTAAGGACAAAGATACCACCATCTATATTGAACTGTAAATGTAGTGAACTACTGATGTACACTGATTAAGGAAAAAGGTACCACCACCTATAGTGAACTGTAAATGTAGTGAATTACTGATGTACACTGATTAAGGACAAAGATACCACCACCTATAGTGTATTGTAAATGTAGTGAACTGATGATTAAGGTCAAAGATACACTCCCAAACAATGTGCACATATACGGCCGTTTCAGTGTCTGTGTGCTGTGGGAACTTTGATACATATAAGAGCTTTTTCCATCCACATGAATTACACACGTTGCACACAACTCAAGGTTTTTAACTGATTAACTGTAAGAAATATCAGGGCACAGACACAGTGAAGGTATCCATCTTTCACAGGACTGTGGGGATTCTGAACCAGCACTGAAAATCTTTAGAAAATCACTAACCAAACATAATCTGTATATAATATTAATTCATTAATAATAAGTGGTTTCAATCGATTAAAAATTAATCCAGTTAATCACAATAATAGACTATGATTAATCATTATTAATCATGAAGTTTAACATCTTAATACAGTATTACAAAACTAGTATTTGCTTGTATTTTGGGGGATTAAACAAATTCATGTGTAGCAATCCACCATCGTCCCCGTCCCAAGGAAACCTCGACCCTCCGACCTCAATGACTACCGCCCTGTTGCCCTCACATCGGTCGTGATGAAGTGCTTTGAAAAACTAGTCAGAGACTTCATCACATCTTCCCTGCCAGACTCCATGGACCCACTGCAGTTTGCATACCGCCACAACCGCTCCACTGATGACGCAATTGCACATCTGCTCCACACCACACTGACTCACCTGGACGAAGGGAGGGGAAATTATGTTAAAATGCTGTTTGTCGACTACAGTTCAGCATTTAACACTATCATCCCCTCCCTACTCACTACTAAGTTGGAGGATCTAGGACTGCATACATCCCTGTGCGACTGGATCTCCAACTTCCTAACAGACAGACCACAATCAATAAGGGTGGGCAACTGCGCCTCATCCACCCTCACCCTCAGCACTGGAGCTCCTCAGGGTTGTGTCCTAAGCCCCCTGCTCTATTCACTGTACACCTACGACTGCACAGCCACTTCCAGCTCCACCATCATTGTCAAGTTTGCTGACGACACCATTGTCATGGGCCTGATCTCGGACAACGACAAGAGGGCCTACCTGGAGGAGATTAAACACCTGGAAAACTGGTGCCAGGAAAATAATCTCCTCCTAAACGTCAGTAAGACAAAGGAGCTGATCGTGGATTGCAGCAAGAAGCAGGAGCGGCACTACCAAGCTGTGAGGATCAGTGGAACCACGGTGGAGAGAGTAGATAGTTTCAGGTACCTTGGTGTTCACATCTCGCAGGACCTGTCCTGGTCCCACCATACCAACTCCCTGGCAAAGAAGGCTCATCAGCGTCTTTACCACCTCAGACACCTAAGAGACTTCAGACTGCCCTCCAAGGTACTGCGGAACTTCTACACCTGCACTATCGAGAGAATCATCACGGGGAACATCACAGTCTGGTTTGGGAATAGCATCAAGCAGGACAGACAAGCACTCCAAAGGGTAGTGCGTTCAGTAGAGTGCATCACTCACACGGAACTTCCTGACCTGCAGACAATCTGCTACAAGCGGTGCCAGACCAAGGCCAGGAGGATTGTGAAGGACTGCACCAATCCCAACAATAGGCTCTTCTTTCTGTAGAGGTCAGGGTGGCGCTTTTGCTCCCTGAAGACCACAGGCCATTCAGGCCCTGAATCAGGGAAACTGATAAACTGTGGGGACCACCACCACCATGTAACATAACTCTGTATATATATATATATATATTCAATTACCGTGTAACATAAAAACATAAAAACTGTAAATATTCTACAAAATGGATCTGTACATTCTGTACATTCTGTACATATATATACACAACCATATACATTGTACATTGTGTATATAAACATGAACTTGAATAAAGGAATCCATTGTTTTGCTTTATTGTATTGGAAAATCTCAGCTTAGTTGAATAAGAAGGAAGATTTTTAAACTTGCCTTTCAGCACATGTGTGTTAAAGGAATCAGTTCCAGCAGTTTGTCAATAAATTCATATTAGATACGTGTATGTTTAAGTAAGTGTCACGGAGCGCTCCGCCCCCCACGAGTCACGTGGTACTTTGTCGCGTGCAGGGGGATTCGTGTGTGTGTTTGTAACCACGCCCCCCAGGATTGCACACACCTGCCCAGGGTTTAATGGTGAATGTTTGTCTGTCTATTCAAACCCCTTTCAGTGAGTGCACCCTGTTGGTCATTGTTGCTACTTTGTGTAACTGTCGATATATGTAAATAACGCTGTAGCCGTAACGTCTGTTTGTGTTATCTCCATTTCATGTGTATGTGTTAGTCGTCCAATGTTCAACATGTTATCATGTTCACCATAGATGCATGTGAGTGCCAGCTTTGTCATCTGTGTTTAATGTTAATAAACCTCTTGCACTGTCAAGGGAGTCTGTGCGTCCTGCGGTACTCGGGCCAGCAGTGTTAAAATAAGTAATTTGCTTCTCTGAAAAATCCCACACTGACAGTAAAACCACAAATAGAACTCAGTGTCTTGATAGCTGTGCTTTTGCTTGAATTTAAAGTGGTCTTCACAGTTCATAATGTAAGTAATGTTTATTGTGATTAATACCATTTAAATTCTGCTAACATACCAAACACAGGAAAATAAATACTTTTTCTTCAGTTATTTACTTGAAATAAAGAGACACACATGCTCACATGCCCAGCATCCAGCAATTAAGAAGATTAATTTTTTCATTCATGTCATGGAATTTGAATGAATAAGTATGTGTACTGGATAGGACTGGACTTTACATTATTATTATAGAGCAAGAACAGAAAACTACAACCAAAACACAGTGGCACAGTTTTAAATATGAATAAATAAATGTGCAGGATGATTGTACATGTGTGCAGAGGCAATGCATCTATAGCAACTATCTATAAGAAATGTCTGGCAAGTGTCCATAACCAAAGCCATAAAGTGACAGAGTGCTGTCCATAAGTGACGAGTGAAAGAGATCAGCACTGACTACAGTGTATGTAAAGCACATGAACAGACACAAAGCTGAATGTATACCTGGAACATTAATGATTTAGTGACAACTGACATTTGAGAATGAAAAGCATTTTACTGAGTAATAAAATGCTTCAGTACAGCCTAATGCTCATGATGTTAGCTGCTACTTAGCATTAGCTTTAGGCTATAATGCTATAAATAGGATAGGTAATGTTGCTAATTAATGTTAGTGGTATTGACTCAACACATGGTGAATACAAATTACGTTTCTAGCAGATTGTCTAGCGAAATTACAATTAGCTAAAAGTCAAATACAAAAGCAAAGCAGTAAGTTAAGTTCCCCCAGCGTTTCAACCATATAAACATACTATATACAGTCTAAGGTTTCAGTTTCTGACATAGTACATATGTACTCTCAGTATAAACATATGCTTTATAACTCAAATAAATAAATAACAGAGCATAGAGTGGAAAACATGAATCAGAAGCAACTAAGAGCCCAACTTTAAACCTTGCAGTTAAACTGATGCCCTACCACCTGGACTAACCTCAGGGGTGTGTGTTTCACATAGTTAAGATGATGTCCTACACCTGTATTAACCTCAGGGGTGTGTGTTTCTCTTCAGGGGTTCCACAGATATGCACAACTACAGCATCCTGAGATCGGTCCTGATGGATCTACTGATCTTAGCTGGTATGTTTTACCTGTTTGTAGTTCTGAAACAAATATTGATAACCTCATAAATTAAATATTGGGTAGGATTTTTATATTGGAAAAACATTAACAACTAAAATAACTCGAACACCTTAGGTACAGTGGTGCCCCCAAGGGGTGGCTAGGGGATCTGCAGCCACCCCAACTGACACTGTTTCCTACAGGTTGAGAATTTACTTGTGAGGCTAAATGTGGCTGGCTAGTGTTGGTTGGTCTGTAGCAGATATAGTTGTAGTTTATTGGTGTGTATATCTGGTTTGGTAAGTCGTGTTACTTTATTGTTAAATTGACATTTTAGATGTGCTAGCCTCAGAAGTGGAGCTTAAATGGGTGTCATTCACCCGTCACAAACTATACAGAGAAGCATCCAGGAAAAAAGTATTTATAAAACGTATTGTTTTATGTTTAAGAAATACATTATACACAATTTCTGCTCATTTCGATTTATACTTTGGCTCATTAAAAGTACAAACAGCTGCAACCGTGTTGCTTCCAAAGGTTCCAGCGATCTGCTCAGACTACATGGCCTCTTTCCCTGAAGCCCTGTAGTGCGTCTCAAGAGTCAATCAGAATATGTCTGATACATTAAACACCTCCAATTACAGATTATCACATTAAGTGCATTTTTTGTTGAACAACCATATGACATAAACACAATAACATTCATGTACCCACACTGTTGCTTTTTAAAGCACAATTTCTTAGACGCTTAGTGTAATTTGTTATTATTTTTATTTTACTTTTTTTTTTACTGTGGCTACATTTACAATTTTGTATTTGTCTAATTTAGACTTTATGCAGTATTTACTGGGGATACCCATACAGTTCCCTGTATTTGGTTATTGTAGTGTTTGTAGTATTTACTGGGGTTACATGTACAGTTCTGTGCATTTGGTTAGTGTATCTTTATGCAGTATTTACTGGGGTTACATGTTACATTTCTGTGTGTTTGGCTACTTTAGGCATTGTCTGTAGCCTGTATCTGGGCGTTATGCTGTGTTTGTAGCCTGTATCTAAGGTGTTATGCTGTGTCTGTAGCCTGTATCTAGGTGTTATGCTGTGTCTGTAGCCTGTATCTAGGTGTTATGCTGTGTCTGTAGCCTGTATCTGGGCTTTTTTGCTTGCACTCGTATACTGACATTTCAATCTCTGCCTCTGTTAGTAATATTAAGATGAACAAATTACAGCAGATTGATCTGAATGGAATATATTTGTAAATATTTTTGTAATTTGTGCTGGACATAAATAAAACCTTTTGTTCTCAGCTAATTATTAATATTTATGTTTCATTAACCTACACCCTTGATTTATTGGTGATAATTAATTCAAATTGGAATTTCATAGGTTTATTGATGATCCCTTGGCTGATCGCATGAGAATATCATAATCTGATAAGGAATTAAATTGTGTTCAGTTTATTATACACTATTATAATATTGATTTGTATCTTTGTATTAACCTGCATAGCCTGAAACTACTCTGTGCTGTGATGCCTTTTTAGTGTACCACCACAACCCTAACCCTCTGCTGTAACACAGTTTAGTGTACTACCACAACCCTAACCCTCTGCTGTAACACAGTTTAGTGTACCACCACAACCCTAACCCACTGGCTGTAACACAGTTTAGTGTACCACCACAACCCTAACCCTCTGCTGTAACACAGTTTATTGTACCACCACAACCCTAACCCTCTGCTGTAACACAGTTTAGTGTACCACCACAACCCTAACCCACTGGCTGTAACACAATTTAGTGTACCACCACAACCCTAACCCTCTGCTGTAACACAGTGTACCACCACAACCCTAACCCTCTGCTGTAACACAGTTTAGTGTACTACCACAACCCTAACCCACTGCTGTAACACAGTTTAGTGTACTACCACAACCCTAACCCACTGGCTGTAACACAATTTAGTGTACCACCACAACATGTTCACTGGTCCCTTCTGTCCCCCACTAAATATTTTCTGATGGCACCACTGCATAAGTAACCAGGGTTGCAGATTGTAACCGATAATTCAAAGTTTAAATTTCTATCTATTAAATTTTCTATCTTTTCATAGGCAAATCAAATATAAAGTTGAAGAGGGACACAGTTTCTCCTTGTATTCTACACTGTCTCTCTCTGTCTGTGTATCTGCAGTTTTTTCAATCATGTTTCATGTAATGCAGCACAATTCATAAGATATGTTTTGATGTTACTGACTAACACAAAGATGTTAGTGACTTAGGTTGTTAGTTGGGAATTTGGTTCAGTATTTCATAGTAGGTGTTTTGGTATAGCAATGACTTATGCAGCCAGAAAGTATGACCTGGTTCTTGTGCAGTGATCTTGTCTCATAAATCATGATCTTTTCTCACTTACACTGTAGTGAGATTAAATGTATAAAATGTTTTAACAGGTAGTGTTAATTTGATGAAAAAGTTAAGACTGGTTCAGATCTAGCAGCTGAAGAAAGTTGAGTGTGTGCTGTTGAATGTGTTGAATGTGTGCTGTTGAATGTGTTGAATGTATGCTGTTGAATGTGTTGAGTGTGTGCTGTGTAACACAGAGTTTTCCATCCTCCGTCTTCTCCTCTTCTCCAGTTCTTCATTCTGCATCATCTCTTAGCTCACTAAAGGTGAATCTTCATGACAATGCTACTCTCCCCTGCATTCAGACATGTTCTGGTCTGGTCACATGGACTGTGTCCTGTAAACCACATGACATTCTGGCTCAGTGTGACCAGACATCCTGCCAGTCAAAGGAGGGATTTCACATGTCCCATGATCAGTACCTGAAGGGAGATCCTCACCATCACTGATGCTGATTACACTAAGAGGACATGGTACACCTGCACCTGTAATGGTAAAGACATCTGTGATGTGAGTCTACAGATAGAGGAGGGTAAGGGTTTGTTCTCTCAGTCTTTGCTGACGAACCCTTAATGATTTAGGTTTAATAGGGTGAATTAGATTGGAACCCATTTGAAGTTCCTGAGGGATTTCACATGTCACATGATCAGTACCTGAAGGGAGATCTCTCCCTCACCATCACTGATGCCGATTACACTAAGAGGACCTGGTACATCTGTGAGTGTGATGGTGTAGGGATCTGTGATGTGAGTCTACGGATAGAGGCTAAGTGTCGTCCTTTATTTTCCCTACTAAACATTTGCAATTGGAGAATAAAAATAAGGTGATTCCATTTGGTGGTAATCTGTGCGTGCGTGTGTGCGTGTGTCTGTGTGTGTGTGTGTGTGTGTCCTTGCAGCTCCTGAGGTTTTCATGCAGTTTACCTCTGGAGAATCTCTTATCCTGGATGTGCCCATATCGGAGCCAGTGGAGATGTTTATTAACAGGACTAGTGATGACAGTCCAAACGTTGTCAGATTATGTGAGGTCATAGGTCATGAAATTCAGTGTGTCTCTGAGCAGAGAATGAGCAGAGAATGTCAATCAGTTCCAGTCTGCAGTTGAAGGAGCTGAAAGCGTCTGATAGTGGCGTTTACATCATATGGGACATCAGGAATAAGGAGACTGTATTCACCTTTAGAGTCACCGTAGAAGGTAAGACTTTAACTTGCCTGAGCACAGTCATGTTCAGGATACTCTCAGGTAACCTAATGTGTAAATCAAATAGCAAGATTTCTTTTTTTTTTATGTTTCTATCTGTGTGATTTCTGGTTGCTTATAAGTCTGACTGTGCCTTCAGCAAAAGGTGAGTATAATCTGCTGTTTTATATTTTCATTATATACTTCACAATATACTTCAGTATGAAGACAATCAAAATATAGTTAAACTCACAGTTTTGAATAATAAACTCATTTACTGACCAGTAATATGAACGGTTCCTTAATAAACTTAATAAACAGAAAATACATCACCTGTGTGTGGTCCATCTACACTGATTGTACATTGTCCATAGAACATCTCCTACATGAAGCGGTTCTAGTGGAGGGGAACCCTGCACATCAGAGTAGACTCTTCCTCCTCCTCCTCTTCCTCTTATTAGTTACATAATAATATATACATTTCTCAGATTCAAGGATGCTTTACAGACATATCAGCTTTTACAAACACTCACACTGTAACGTTGGATGTTATATGTGAGTAGCAATTGGCGCGGAGCAGGACACACAGACCCCCTCATCTGTGAAAGACGTTTATTAATATAAAACGTGGACAATAGTGGCACTCACATATAACATACGACCCCTTGAAGACAGTGTGTGTATATACTGTAATGACTCTTCCTGTGACAGGCTGTAATGGAGGATAAATGTAGTCCTTCATAGTGAACAGGAGAGCTCACACTCTCAGGCAGCTGCTGGCCATGGGGTCTCATACTAGAACTGGAACTGGAAATGTACTACAGCCATTGATCTCACTATAGCATTAATCCCACTATAGCATTAACCCCTATGTAATCCCACCTACTTCCAAATACATCGATTCAATTTAGCATTAATGTCACTTTATGTGCTAAAATAATCAATCCACTCTTTTATCACTAAATCAAACAGTATTTACATATTTCCATTTCAACATTACTTTCTTAAAATGATCAAAAGTGCCTTTGTAACATCCATTGATGGGAACATCACACCTTGGTCTATGAAAAAGAAAAACCTTTTTTATGGAGTATAAATACATTTAGAAAAGGTGTGATTATCTCTCAGGTTTCAACTTGGACACACACACATGCACATGCACTGTAAGTCTTGCTTTTTTGGGAGGATTGATACCATCACCTGTGAGCTGTGTTACAGCAGGGTGTTTATTAAAAAACAGAACAAAACCCCAACTTTTTGGGTCATGTGACCAGCCAGAAACTCATTATGATGAACTTCCAATCACTGAATGTTTTACCATTGTTGTCTTACCTTTGTTTCCAAATACAGTATATTGTAAATAAGATCTGGCAAAGCTACTGAGATCACTGGTAAAATATTTACAAGTAGGTGTATTTTTGCACTGAAAATTCATTAGATTCCATTTATATGCACTGATGGAAGACTGTAAGCTTTTCTTCTTATTCTAGAGACAGTTGATTACCTGCATTGCCAAGTGAGAATTAATTAATCGTTTGTATGCTTGAAATTTAATAAATGCATTTATTCTTTTCTCCCTGTTGTTAAGTGTATTTAGGCTGTGCCAGAGGACTGTCCATTATAATTAATAAGTGTATAGTTACTGAAACATTTCTTTTATATTTTATATTCAGTGTGGAATAGTGGCACCCAGTCAGAGATGAGAGAATTGTTGGTAAAATGTTCTATATATTCTCTTCACATGTTCACTGTAGATGGCCTTCTTATCCCATGATATTTAACAACCTGTTGGTACAATCAAAGTCCTGTTGTATTATTTTACTTCCTTTGTCACATTGTTTAATGTTGTTGAGGTCATTCTCAGTGAAGGTCCTGATGAAATGTGCTGCGTCTGTGGCTTTAGTTCTGCTTTCTAGATGACAATGTCTCCAATTATATTTCATATGTATGTTGCACATCTTGGTTTGTTTTGACCCCTATGACCCCTATGTGTACAGTTCTTAGCCACAGTAAGAGAGCTTTTTAAATATTTTTATGTCGTACCATAACCCAAAGTCTGCCCTGCTATTGGGGGTATGTGTGGCTGCCTGATCTGCAAGGCAGAGGCCATTAAACCAGTTGTATTGTATATGGTTTGTTTGCACCTGGAGGTAGCTTGCATAACTGGACACTGCAGGGCACTAATAACCCATTGTAGGTGGTTACTGTGGCTTTGGAGAATAAAGGAAACTGAAGAAAAGCCAACCACCATGTCTCTTGAAGTGTTGTGTCTACTTACTCTGACGTAGTACTTTAGTGTGGCATTACTGGCTATAGATGCAACAATATTCACAGTCATTACATAAATAATTACGTGTAGAAACCTATAATAATTACGTTGACCAATTACATAAACGAAGACACTACATAGACCAATTATTGTATTAATATGTTTAACACTAAGAACTCTGCATTTATGTATAAACAGAAGATTGTTAAAAAGTTGACTATATAAGGCTGTAATTTTCAAACAAGCACATCTATGTAATGTTCGTATGTTTGATATGAAATAATGAACATGCATTTCCTGGCAGTTAAATTTACCGCCTTCCTCGTCCTGCCTCCCGCTAATCAAAGTGAAGGTACCTGCTTGTTTTGGACTGTGCATGTGCAGAACACCACACTATATTACACTACCTTTGTACAGCGTTACCTCACTTAAAGTTTATAATTTTACGGCACTGACCACATCTGCAGGTTAAACCAATTGCAGATATAGAATACTCACTGCATTAATGGGTTAATGGATCTGACATAGACCTATGAACATACAGACACAAAAGCAAATTATTTAAAGATAAAATGTCTCAAAAATTATTCTTTTATCTTGCAAACAAAGTCTCGACTAAGGAACAATATTCCTCTCGAATTTAAATGCAGTGTCTCTCGTTGCAAAACAAAATGAATAGGACAAAACAGCTCATTAAAATGGCCTAAATTTAGCTGCTAAATGGCCAGTTGTCAGGGGACTAATTAGTGTGCCTACCAAGTTCTTGGCGAACGATACGCTAGCAGATACCTGCACCCCCCTTGATACCCACAGTTTTATATTTCATTAGGCATCGTTAGTTAGCCAGCTAGCTAAACTTAACCAAATAAGACTGTAGCTGAATAAAGCAGTTCGGACCAAACACACACACATTTATCAGGCTAACTAATAGTTAGCTAGGAGATTTCTGTCATGTTCACACCGTTAAATAACTAGCTAGGTAGCTAATAAAAATGACATAATTACACCATGATAGATCCAGATTATAATTACAAAGAACCGAGTAGTTACAACACTATTTCGTGACAACTAGCTAGCTACAATATTTGCTATTTGTGCTAAAATGTGTTCGTTATGCAAGTTAAAATATACAGCTAGCCAGGTAATTTAGCTAGCTAGCTAACTAGCTTAGCTACCTTTCTTGAGGTACCTTAGCTAACTAGCTGTCTAGGTTAGCTGGCTAGGCTAGCTAAGATTCCAGTTATAATAGACGGAACATTTCGCTATTTATATCTAATAATACATTTCCTCATTTTTAGTTCCTCATTCCTCAAAACATTTTTGTTTTGTCAAATTACAACCTTTATCTTTGTGTTATATGTTGTACGAACGTTGAATGATAATTATGGGAAATGAGCTGCCGTTTCGCCGCAAGTCAATAGAAATCGGTTAAGCTTTCTCGTACTTAGATGCACAAATTTCATCTTGTTAAAGCGTTTAACATAATTAACATGATTGGGTTTTCATTTAAACAACACAGACCATCTTTTCTCCTTCACTCCCTCTGCCAGAACTATAGGGACAGCTAATCAAACCCTCACCCACAACTACCACACAGCCAGTTACCACTCAACCCTAATTATCCCCACAGCTAAACAGTCCTGGAGCTCTTGTATGTATTCATTGTTAACTACTGTATCTATTCCTTGTGTCTCTAGTTTTATCGCTGGTTATTGTTCACTCATCCTGTGTTCATTGCACTAAGCCTGCCTTTATATTAAGCCCCTGTCGTGTTCGCTGTTCGTGTAGCATGTGTTCTTTATTCCACATTTTCGCCATGTAACCTGTTCCCAGTTGTGTTTCTATCGGTGTATTTGTTCTTTGTTATTGTGCTTTCGTTTTCTGGCTCTGTCCGTCTCTACATGTTGACCCCCATTCTACTGACCCTGATTTTGTTCCAGTATGTTCCAGAATACTTGCGTCCTCTCATTGGTCTGTTCCAATTTGCTTCTCGAATTTTCATTGGCTCTCCCGTTGCCATCCCGTTGCTGTCCTGTTGCCTTGTTTCACTTCTGCTTTACAGCGTGCGGTAAGTGAAGCCGAGCGCGCTTTTTATATTTTCCCTTCGATTCTTTTTTGCTAAGTGTTGGGCTCAATTTCTTTTTGTGGCTTTAATTCCGGTACGTCAAGACCTTACTGGAAAAGTGAGATTTAATGGGCGAAGTTAGCGGCCAGAACCGCTCGAGCTAGCTAGCTGCTCGTTAACCTGTCTGTCGCTCATTTCTGTGTGAAATACAGGGTGTCTGACTATCTGGCTACATTACATGATTAAAATGACCTAAATGATTGATTAAATTCACCCAGCGCACCTGAAGTGGTGCTTCACATCTCGAGATGGACTGTGTTGCTGTATTGTGTGTTTTCCAAGTGTCGCTGCTTTTGTGGAGAGGCGTGCGTGCGTGAGTGAGTGTCTGACTGAGTCACCGAGTGCCTTTGAATGTGACTCCTTTCTGATGGCTGAAATTATTCCTTGGGTTCGTATGCAGGCAAAGTAAACATCAGATATGTTCACATTTATAGTTATGAGAAAATATGACTCAGTGAATTAACACTTTCCAGATTAAGCAAACTGTCAACACACAAATTGAGATTAATTCTGATTCACATTGTCATGATGGGATTCTTGATGTAAACATAAATGTAAACAGTTCACTTAAAAAGAAATCCTCTGAAATATTTGGTGTTCTGGTACAGGTGCAAACACCACAACCTTGGTGTTCTGGCAGCACACAGTTGCAATACACTGAAAGAACTCCATAGTATCCTTGACCATTAATGCGCAGCATTGTTCTTCAGCACCTGCAGGTGTATAAATAGGGAGACACGGTGATGAGGAGTAGGTGTCTCCAATCAGTTTTCAGGTGATTGAGAACGGGGTAGACAAACGGTATGGCCCCCGTCTGATGTGGGCATGTCCCTCTCGGTGGTGGACCGGCCACCATGACAGCATGCATACATTTTAAAGATATTGGAAAAGAAGGCACATTTATGACACATAGATATTGGAAAGATATTGGAAAAGATGACACATTTATCCAAGGTAAGTTAAAATTATGACTGAATACAATCTGAGCAAGTGAAGGTTAAGGGCCTTGCACAGGGGCCCAACAGTGGCAAATGTTTAGTATTGGGGCTTGAACTGGCATTTTTCTGACTGTAAGTTGAGTACCTTAACCACAGAGCTACTACTCATTTTTACCTGGTTTATGTTTTTCATGTGTACAAACAAAACTCTGTATTGTCTTTCCATTCATATAAGCAGTGTACTGTCTACATTTCTTTTTTGTAATTAACAGTCACTTAGGATCATTACACCAGCTTTGTCCAAATAGTGTTTAATGACTATTCCATTCACAAACAGATGTTCCTGCACATATCTTGAAAGACAGAGGTCCCATGAAAAATAGTATGGGTACATTTATTTTTAAAATCATTAGAAATTATTCGATACAATTGATATTCGATTGATAAAGTAATCCAAAGTTGAAGTAACTGGCAGAATACTCAATTACTAAAATAACCTATAGCTACAGATTAATTGATTCTTTTACATATTGCTATCTATGGTTTATCAGCCACAAGAAAACTATTTCATTTTTTATAACATGTTTGTCAGATAAATTTAAGGTTCATAGCAGTGCAGCCAATGACTGACAGTTTTTGGGTTTCCCTGTCCCAGTACACCTGATCCAAGTCATCAGCTCATCATCAAGTCTTCCATCAGCTGGATCAGGTGTGAAACTGTGCAGGGCAGTCTGTCTCCAGAACCACCAGATGTAGCAACCAGCAGATGTAAATTACTTTCATATGTAGGCGACTTTCATACTTCTCACGTGTGTTAGTGTTCCTAGAAATATCTAAATGAATGCTGGGAATTAGGGAATTTAACTGGGTGATACAACATAATGGCAGGACGTTGATGTTTTGGATCCTGGATTAATCCTCCTCTGGCAAATGAAGACTACTGTGCTGCTGAGGTGTACTGGGGTTTAGTTCTTTTTTTTACTGTGGGTTAGTGGTTTAGTCCCGTTTCTAATGTGGGTTAGTGGTTTGGTCCTGTTTCTATTGTGGGTTAGTGGTTTAGTCCTGTTTCTACTACAGGACTAAAGACTAAAGGCTAAAGGCAGACTATTGAAACACAGGGCTATAGGCCTGAGATAAAATGTGAAAACTCCTTTTTTACAGGGTATGACATAATGTTTACTCCAACAAGGCATTGTGCACATGAATAAAATAACCTGTTATTTCCACTAGTCATTACACAAAGGAGATTGAAAGTGGATTACTGTTATCTTCTGAACCCCAGTTCTGAGTACCCACTGCCCTGCAACCAGCCTTGTACCTGACAAACATGGTAATAAACCTGAACTAGTTTTTCTAGTAGCTGATACTGTACATGGCAATATGCAGAATCAATTAGTCTACAGGTCTGTAATGCACCTATAAACCAGGAATACCTACTAAAGTAGACAGTGACAGTAGGTGCAAAACAGTAGGTGCAAAAGTAGCCGTGTAAAACACAAAGACATTTATTGAAAGACACAACAAAAACAATGTAGCGCTTAAACTAACTTGGTCAAACACCGGCAACATCCACATTTAAACAAGAGACTTATATACACTCACAATAATGACACAAAGTGAGGAACAGATGTGATACACGGGGAGGGCGTGGCCATACAAACGAGCACGCACGCACACACACGTCTGAGACATTTGGGAGGAGGGGCCGTACCGTGACACCAAGAAAATGTTTCCACCTCAACTAAGCTTTAATTCCCCATATAAACGTCATTGTATTTGGCGCATGTTGTTTCCATGAACTTTGAGTTATGACACTTATACCGATACATTTAACCTGTCAATAAATAAACTTTTAAAAAATAAATAAATAAATTATAGATCTAATCTGTCAATAACCACCAACATCCCACCATTGCTCTGGTAATCTGCCTCTTTGTTTGATCTATTTGTCCTTCGGTTTTAAGTAACAAGCTGCAACTTTGGATCAAAGCACAAACTTTTGAAACTATCAAAATATTCTGAATAACTACAGGCCTTCATTTGATCACAGTATCATAAACGTTTTCGCATCTAATAACACATTAGACAGTTGCTATGTTCGTCTGCCTTACCGTCACAATGAATCTGTTCGTAGGTCAGACTTTCTGACCCTGATCACTTCTGCCTGAAATCCTGCTTCAACTATTCATAATCCAAGACATCAAAATGTTTCCATTCAAACCCAACAAAAGCGCTCGTCGCTATGATACTGCACATATTTAACAGGCATAAGAAGCACCGCTTCAGATCATGTTGGTATAACATTAAATTTACCGCCTTCCTCATCCTGCCTCCCGCTAATCAAAGTGAAAGTACCTGCTTGTTTTGGACTGTGCATGTGCAGAACACCACACTATATTACACTACCTTTGTACAGCGGTACCTCACTTGAAGTTTAGAATTTTATGGCACTGACCACATCTGCAGAATACGCGGTTAAACCAATTGCGGATATAGAATACTCACTGCATTAATGGGTTGACTGCCAGGAAATGCATGTTCATTATTTCATATCAAACATACGAACATTACATAGATGTGCTTGTTTGAAAATTACAGCCTTATATAGTCAATGGAAAAACTTTTTAACAATCTTCTGTTTATACATAAATGCAGAGTTCTTAGTGTTAAACATATTAATACAACAATTGGTCTATGTAGTGTCTTCGTTTATGTAATTGGTCAACGTAATTATTATAGGTTTCTACACGTAATTATTTATGTAATGACTGTGAATATTGTTGCAGCTATAGCCAGTAATGCCACACTAAAGTACTACGTCAGAGTAAGACACAACACTTCAAGAGACATGGTGGTTGGCTTTTCTTCAGTTTCCTTTATTCTCCAAAGCCACAGTAACCACCTACAATGGGTTATTAGTGCCCTGCAGTGTCCAGTTATGCAAGCTACCTCCAGGTGCAAACAAACCATATACAATACAACTGGTTTAATGGCCTCTGCCTTGCAGATCAGGCAGCCACACATACCCCCAATAGCAGGGCAGACTTTGGGTTATGGTACGACATAAAAATATTTAAAAAGCTCTCTTACTGTGGCTAAGAACTGTACACATAGGGGTCATAGGGGTCAAAACAAACCAAGATGTGCAACATACATATGAAATATAATTGGAGACATTGTCATCTAGAAAGCAGAACTAAAGCCACAGACGCAGCACATTTCATCAGGACCTTCACTGAGAATGACCTCAACAACATTAAACAATGTGACAAAGGAAGTAAAATAATACAACAGGACTTTGATTGTACCAACAGGTTGTTAAATATCATGGGATGAGAAGGCCATCTACAGTGAACATGTGAAGAGAATATATAGAACATTTTACCAACAATTCTCTCATCTCTGACTGGGTGCCACTATTCCACACTGAATATAAAATATAAAAGAAATGTTTCAGTAACTATACACTTATTAATTATAATGGACAGTCCTCTGGCACAGCCTAAATACACTTAACAACAGGGAGAAAAGAATAAATGCATTTATTAAATTTCAAGCATACAAACGATTAATTAATTCTCACTTGGCAATGCAGGTAATCAACTGTCTCTAGAATAAGAAGAAAAGCTTACAGTCTTCCATCAGTGCATATAAATGGAATCTAATGAATTTTCAGTGCAAAAATACACCTACTTGTAAATATTTTACCAGTGATCTCAGTAGCTTTGCCAGATCTTATTTACAATATACTGTATTTGGAAACAAAGGTAAGACAACAATGGTAAAACATTCAGTGATTGGAAGTTCATCATAATGAGTTTCTGGCTGGTCACATGACCCAAAAAGTTGGGGTTTTGTTCTGTTTTTTAATAAACACCCTGCTGTAACACAGCTCACAGGTGATGGTATCAATCCTCCTAAAAAAGCAAGACTTACAGTGTGTGTGCATGTGTGTGTGTGTGTGTGTGTGTGTGTGTGTGTGTCCAAGTTGAAACCTGAGAGATAATCACACCTTTTCTAAATGTATTTATACTCCATAAAAAAGGTTTTTCTTTTTCATAGACCAAGGTGTGATGTTCCCATCAATGCATGTTACAAAGGCACTTTTGATCATTTTAAGAAAGTAATGTTGAAATGGAAATATGTAAATACTGTTTGAATTAGTGATAAAAGAGTGGATTGATTATTTTAGCACATAAAGTGACATTAATGCTAAATTGAATCGATGTATTTGGAAGTAGGTGGGATTACATAGGGGTTAATGCTATAGTGGGATTAATGCTATAGTGAGATCAATGGCTGTAGTACATTTCCAGTTCCAGTTCTAGTATGAGACCCCATGGCCAGCAGCTGCCTGAGAGTGTGAGCTCTCCTGTTCACTATGAAGAACTACATTTATCCTCCATTACAGCCTGTCACAGGAAGAGTCATTACAGTATATACACACACTGTCTTCAAGGGGTCGTATGTTATATGTGAGTGCCACTATTGTCCACGTTTTATATTAATAAACGTCTTTCACAGATGAGGGGGTCTGTGTGTCCTGCTCCGCGCCAATTGCTACTCACATATAACATCCAACGTTACAGTGTGAGTGTTTGTAAAAGCTGATATGTCTGTAAAGCATCCTTGAATCTGAGAAATGTATATATTATTATGTAACTAATAAGAGGAAGAGGAGGAGGAGGAAGAGTCTACTCTGATGTGCAGGGTTCCCCTCCACTAGAACCGCTTCATGTAGGAGATGTTCTATGGACAATGTACAATCAGTGTGGATGGACCACACACAGGTGATGTATTTTCTGTTTATTAAGTTTATTAAGGAACCGTTCATATTACTGGTCAGTAAATGAGTTTATTATTCAAAACTGTGAGTTTAACTATATTTTGATTGTCTTCATACTGAAGTATATTGTGAAGTATATAATGAAAATATAAAACAGCAGATTATACTCACCTTTTGCTGAAGGCACAGTCAGACTTATAAGCAACCAGAAATCACACAGATAGAAACATAAAAAAAAAGAAATCTTGCTATTTGATTTACACATTAGGTTACCTGAGAGTATCCTGAACATGACTGTGCTCAGGCAAGTTAAAGTCTTACCTTCTACGGTGACTCTAAAGGTGAATACAGTCTCCTTATTCCTGATGTCCCATATGATGTAAACGCCACTATCAGACGCTTTCAGCTCCTTCAACTGCAGACTGGAACTGATTGACATTCTCTGCTCATTCTCTGCTCAGAGACACACTGAATTTCATGACCTATGACCTCACATAATCTGACAACGTTTGGACTGTCATCACTAGTCCTGTTAATAAACATCTCCACTGGCTCCGATATGGGCACATCCAGGATAAGAGATTCTCCAGAGGTAAACTGCATGAAAACCTCAGGAGCTGCAAGGACACACACACACACACACACAGACACACGCACAGATTACCACCAAATGGAATCAACTTATTTTTATTTTCCAATTGCAAATGTTTAGTAGGGAAAATAAAGGAGGACACTTACCCTCTATCCGTAGACTCACATCACAGATCCCTACACCATCACACTTACAGATGTACCAGGTCCTCTTAGTGTAATCGGCATCAGTGATGGTGAGGGAGAGATCTCCCTTCAGTTACTGATCATGGGACATGTGAAATCCCTCCTCTGACTGGCAGGATGTCTGGTCACACTGAACCAGAATGTCATGTGGTTTACAGGACACAGTCCATGTGACCAGACCCGAACATGTCTGAATGCAGGGGAGAGTAGCATTGTCATGAAGATTCACCTTTAGTGAGCTGAGAGATGATGCAGAATGAAGAACTGGAGAAGAGGAGAAGACGGCGGATGGAAAAATCTGTGTTACACAGCACACACTCAACACATTCAACAGCATACATTCAACACATTCAACAGCACACATTCAACACATTCAACAGCACACACTCAACTTTCTTCAGCTGCTAGATCTGAACCAGTCTTAACTTTTTCATCAAATTAACACTACCTGTTAAAACATTTTATACATTTAATCTCACTACAGTGTAAGTGAGAAAAGATCATGATTTATGAGACAAGATCACTGCACAAGAACCAGTTCATACTTTCTGGCTGCATAAGTCATTGCTATACCAAAACACCTACTATGAAATACTGAACCAAATTCCCAACTAACAACCTAAGTCACTAACATCTTTGTGTTAGTCAGTAACACCAAAACATATCTTATGAATGAACATGTACATGATTGAAAAAACTGCAGATACAGAGACAGAGAGAGAGTGTAGAATACAAGGAGAAACTGTGTCCCTCTTCAACTTTATATTTGATTTGCCTATGAAAAGATAGATAGAAAGATAGAAAATTTAATAGATAGAAATTTAAACTTTGAATTATCGGTTACAATCTGCAACCCTGGTAACTTATGCAGTGGTGCCATCAGACAATATTTAGTGGGGGACAGATGGGACCAGTGAACATGTTGTGGTGGTACACTAAACTGTGTTACAGCAGAGGGTTAGGGTTGTGGTGGTACACTAAACTGTGTTACAGCAGAGGGTTAGGGTTGTGGTAGTACACTAAACTGTGTTACAGCAGAGGGTTAGGGTTGTGGTAGTACACTAAACTGTGTTACAGCAGAGGGTTAGGGTTGTGGTGGTACACTAAACTGTGTTACAGCAGAGGGTTAGGGTTGTGGTAGTACACTAAACTGTGTTACAGCAGAGGGTTAGGGTTGTGGTGGTACACTAAAAAGGCCTCACAGCACAGAGTAGTTTCAGGCTATGCAGGTTAATACAAAGATACAAATCAATATTATAATAGTGTATAATAAACTGAACACAATTTAATTCCTTATCAGATTATGATATTCTCATGAGATCAGCCAAGGGATCATCAATAAACCTATGAAATTCCAATTTGAATTAATTATCACCAATAAATCAAGGGTGTAGGTTAATTAAACATAAATATTAATAATTAGCTGAGAACAAAAGGTTTTATTTATGTCCAGCACAAATTACAAAAATATATTCCATTCAGATCAATCTGCTGTAATTTGTTCATCTTAATGTTACTAACAGAGGCAGAGATTGAAATGTCAGTATACGAGTGCAAGCAAAAAAGCCCAGATACAGGCTAGACACAGCATAACGCCCAGATACAGGCTACAGACACAGCATAACGCCCAGATACAGGCTACAGACACAGCATAACACCCAGATACAGGCTACAGACAATGCTTAAAGTAGCCAAACACAGAAATGTAACATGTGACCCCAGTAAATACTGCATAAAGATACACTAACCAAATGCACAGAACTGTACATGTAAGCCCAGTAAATACTACAAACACTACAATAACCAAATAGAGGGAACTGTATGGGTATCCCCAGTAAATACTGCATAAAGTCTAAATTAGACAAATACAAAACTGTAAATGTAGCATCAGTAAAAAAAAAAAAAAGTAAAATAAAAATAATAAATTACACTAAGCGTCTAAGAAATTGTGCTTTAAAAAGCAGTGTGGGTATATGAATGTTATTGTGTTTCTAGCTTTTCGTGACTTTTACTTAAACATACATGCATCTAATACGAATTTAATAACAAGCTGCTGGAACCGATTCATTTAACACACATGTGCTGAACGGCAAGTTTAAAAATATTCCTTCTTATTCAACTACGATGAGATTTTCCAATACAATAAAGCAAAACAATGGATTCCTTTCACCAGTTTATCATGCATTCCTTTATTCCAACACTACACATGAATTTGTTTAATCCCCCAAAATACAAGCAAATACTAGTATTGTAATACTGTATTAAAATGTTAAACTTCATGATTAATAATGATTAATCATAGTCTATTATTGTGATTAACTGGAATAATTTTTAATCGATTGAAACCACTTATTATATATACAGATTATGTTTGGTTAGTGATTTTCTAAAGATTTTCAGTGCTGGTTCAGAATCCCCACAGTCCTGATATTTGTTATAGTTAATCAGTTAAAAACCTTGAGTTGTGTGCAACATGTGTAATACATGTGGATGAAAAAGCTTTTGTATATCTATTAAAGTTCCCTCAGCACACAGATACTGAAATGGCCGTATATGTGCACATTGTTTTGTAGTGTATCTTTGTCCTTAATCATCAGTTGTTCACTACATTTACAGTACACTATAGGTGGTGGTACCTTTGTCCTTAATCAGTGTACATCAGTTGTTTGTCTACTGTATTTTGGTGCACTACAGGTGGTTGCTTCAAAACACCTGACACTGATCTCCATGGTGACACCTACTAACCACGTTTACTAACATTTTGATAATGCTGTTCTGTGAAACTACAAAGTCTAAACTACATTGCCTAGATATTGTTCTGGTGGGTTATGCCAAGTTATCAATACATATGATCAATAAATATTTCAGAAAAATCACCATATAATAATAAAAGAAACAAAATATTTCACATTTTCAGAGACAGCAAGTTGGTACTGTAATTAACGATGTGTTTCAATACATTTTCTGTTGTGTTCTGTAAGTTTTATGTTTAATATGTGACATTTAGAAAGATAAAAAAAAGGCCAGTATGTTTACTGGAATAAATAACAACATGGATTCTGTGGGTTCACATGTACTCTGTAGCGTTGTGTGGGTTCACATGTACTCTGTAGGATTGTTTGGGTTCACATGTACTCTGTAGGGCTGTTTCAGTTCACATGTACTCTGTAGGGTTGTTTGGGTTCACATGTACTGTGTAGGGCTGTTTCAGTTCACATGTACTCTGTAGGGTTGTGTGGGTTCACGTGTACTCTGTAGTCTATGAAGTGGAGACCTATTTAATGAACTTTCTGTGTGGAACTGTCACGGTAGGCCGGTCCCCTACCGGGAAGGACACGCCCACTCCAGACCAGAACCGTACCACTTACCTGCCCCGCTTGCAATCAGGAGACACCTGCTCCTCATCACAACCTAACACTATTTATATTCCTACAGGTTCGGAGGGACAGCGCTGTGCATTAGCGGACAGGGTCACAAGTGTTGGTGCAACACTACTCCGACTCAGGAGATTTAACTGAACCCATTTATTGCTTCCTTAGAATTCAATGGAAAATAAAGAACATATCTGTTCGACTTCGCCTCTCGCTTCCTCTGTGCCGCCTACATCACAGGAACATGTTTAATATATGGCAGAATGAAATGTTGTGAATGTAGATAATTATGATTATGGATAATGAAGATAAATAAAGTAAAATAAAGGAACAATGTCTCACATTTATTATAAGATTATATTTTAAAATGTTAGTTGTTCTGTTGTTTTGGGGCTTCTTCTTTTCCCAAATTAACTCTTCAGTCTGATTGGTGATTTACTTTAACAGGAAACGGCCCTTCCATCAATTTAGACTAACTGATTGGTTGGTTACTACAGCCAGTGGCAGAGTCAAGGCCATGCCTAGAGATGCTTGACCAGTGTGGCCACCATATTAAACAGAATCCAGTGCTTGACCAGTGTGGCCACCATATTAAACAGAATCCAGTGTTTGACCAGTGTGGCCACCATATTAAACAGAATCTAGTGTTTGACCAGTGTGGCCACCATATTAAACAGAATCCAGTGTTTGACCAGTGTGGCCACCATATTAAACAGAATCCAGTGTTTAACCAGTGTGGGCCACCATATTAAACAGAATCCAGTGTTTGAACAGAGTCGCCACCGGATTAAACAGAATCCAGTGTTTGAACAGAGGAATGATTGAATGATTGAACACTTGAATGATTTAATGTATCTTGACTGAAATGTTGAAATGATGATGAGCAGTCTCGCACACAGAAACACATAAAACAGAAAGCAAAACACAAACAGCGATACTACATATAAAAGAAATGTTGCAAACACTAAGTAGGACACTAAACACTACAGAAGTGGCTGGTAACAGCATATGTCAGGTTAAACACTGACAAGGGCTGACTATTACACAAGGACTTACATATACACGTTAATGATGACTAACAAGGGACAGGTGTTGATGATTAACACGCAACTAACGAGGGAGGGGCATGATTCACCCACAAACACACATACGTACACACACACACACACACACACACACAAACACACACGGATATGGGGAGGAGTAAGAATAGTAAACAGATACTTCTTGTCTCTTACCGTATATATTTAGTAAAGATACTTCATGTCTCTTACCGTATATATTTAACATCTCACAAAGCCACTCTGCCGATTGTGGATAATTTTGACTTCGCCAAAAAGTTCCCTTTAGCAGATGTTTTAATTGCAAATATCTCCAAATTTGTGATCTGGGCAAGTTAAATACCTGCACCATCTGGTTGAAAGATTTTAATGAGTTTTGATCCAAAATGTTTTTTATACCCTTCATAAATCATAAATATCTTCTATCTATATATATTTAATATAACACAGTCAACCCACTCCTTTCACATAATGGGGGATTTTGCAATACATAACTTTGGATTTAGTGAAATGTTAGAGGATTCAAATAGGGATTACATTTAAACATATGGCTTTATTCCACATCTTTATTCCATACGTTTAGCAAATTTGAAACCACAGGGTTTGAACTACTGCACCATGATAATTTTACTGAGACACAGTGTAAAAGTGGCAGTGGGGCTGATGGTGAATTCCGTACCATGGGGGAGACCTTTCAGAGTGGAGTGACCAATGAGCCAAACGTCTAAGGCTAAAGTGTAATAATAAAATAAACTTTTAGGTAGCCCTAGACCACCACTCACAACAGCTTGCTGTAATTTTCAAATAAATCTCACACAGAGCATCGAACTGTTTAAAATATATCAGCAGGACCTCCAGAGGAAGTGACTGTAGTAGATCATTAATTTTGGGTACACAGTTCATGTTAAGAATATTAACCTTCCCTCAAAAAAGGATTCAATAATTATAAGAAGCGTGGGTACTGAATTAACTGGAAGGTGAGAGTGGGGATCCCTGACAAGTTCCTCAGGAGAGCTTAAAGTAAACTGAAATATATCCATTAGAGTTTAGATCAATACTTAAGAGCAAAATTACATTTTTATCCAGTTGGTCCTCTAACATAAATCCACTGTTCAAATATGTTTTTCTTTTAGTGTGCTGTTTTTACTTGCTAACACTTGTTAAGAAATAACATCTATTTCACATGAATCATTTCCATAAAGGCTCCCCCAAATTATCAAACATTTTAAATGCCTCAAACATTATTAAAAGTATTCAAGTTTCAAGTTTCAAGTTTGGTTTATTTGTCACATACATAGTCATACACAGTACAACACGCAGTGAAATGGTGGAGAGTGCTCTGTCCAAACTGAGGAAGAGAACCAGGGGTGCATAGAGAAAAAATATATATACAGATAAATATATATTCTATGTATGTACAAAAATATATTAACAATGTATGTACAATATATGTATATTATGATTATATACACAATGTACAATGTATATGGTTGAGTATATATGTACACAATCTACAGAATGTACAGATCCATTGTATAGTACCATATCTACAGTTGTTGTAACAGGTTAATTGAGTATAAATCTAAATCTATATATACAGATGTACAGATATACAGTCATGTTACGTGGTGGTGGTGGTGGTCCCCACAGTTTATCAGTTTCCCTGATTCAGGGCCCGAATGGCCTGTGGGAAGAAGCTCCTCTTCAGCCTCTCTGTCTTGGCCTTCAGGGAGCGGAAGCGCCTCCCTGACCTCAACAGAGAGAAGAGTCTAAGTATTCATTTTGTGTCTGTTGTTACAGCAATAAATTGTGTTCAAACTGGAACTTGTAACATTTACTTCAAAATATCAAAAATATCAATCAGACTAATCGACAGTTTCAGGATAAACAGAGCATAGATGCATTTAATATATTGTATTTTGGTAACAATGCATCAGGCATCAAAATACAGTAATACATTTAAACAAAAAGTTCCGTAAAACATGATTTCTTCTTGTATTTCAAAATAAACGCATTACATCTTATATGTCTGAGATAAAAAAACAAAAAAACAAAAAACCACATGGCAGGTTTTTACCCATAAGGCACTGCAAGAGAAGCAGTTGGATTTGCAGAGGCACAGAGCAAAACACCTCATTAATATTCATGAGCAAAGTTTAAAACATCATTGGCTCAAAGTAGTGCTGACAGATGAAAAATAAAATTTCTAATTTTTTAAAGATAAACATTAAGCAACTCCTGCCAGCAAATTGCATTTTGTACTGATGACATTTTATCTCCCTGAATTTGAAGGCTACAGCCACCAGGCTTGGCAAAGAGACTCAACAGTGGACCTCAAGCTCCAATTTAATGCGTGGTGGCCCGAGTGCTGCAGGGTGAGGCGCAGGACACACAGACTCCAGTGACTGGGACGTACATTTAGTTACACAGAACAATAACGGCACTCAAGTATTACACACGAAAAACATGAACCTGTAACAGTTAACATGAAACAAGCACAATAAACACGCATACGTTTAATGATGACAAGAACATTAACCATGACATTAAGACATTACATCCACAATGACCAACGATCCTGCACACTATGATGAGGGTTTAAATACATATAAACAAATGAGGTGCAGGTGTGGCCACAAACGAGGATCCTCCCACTGCACGTGGCGGGCCAAACCACGTGACTTGCGGGAGGCGAGCGTTCCGTGACATCCAAACTACATATTATACCAAAAGCACCAGTCTGTGTACTCCTTCTCCTTTCATTAATGTCTTCATCCTCCCTTTGGAACCATTTATTTTGATACTGTACCTTAAACCTTTAAGGATCAATCATAAAATTTGTCAAATGTTCAGCTTATTACACTTATAAAATAAACGTAGTTAAGTACATATCTGCACTTCATGACAACTCTACTGATTCTAATACAACTCACTGTTTGTTTACAATCTTTACTTTCTAGTTACTTAATGCCTGCTGATTCATCTTGTTATCCATATATATATCTCAGCTCTAACTCTAGTGAACTGATCTTGCCCTTAGACAGATTACTCTACAGACTGTTAACTAGCAAGTGCATTTAATAATAGCCAGCTGATAAAAACAGTAAACATCACAGGGTCTGTCAACCTTGCTCAAAACCAAATGACATGGAGCAGGCCTGTTTCCATAATACATGCATGATTTACTTAATATTGGAGATTGCTTTACCTGGGCAGGCAAACCTTAGCTACTTATTGAGCAGAATGCTTTGAAATTAATGCAGCATTACAGCATTGGGAAGATTAACCACAACAACTGACCATAATCTCCAAGGCCACAAGTGAACTCTTGAAAATATAACCTGGACAATAAGGGGAGACTCAAATAAAAAGCAACTAAAATTTAAAAGATGCTACAGAAAGAAATACCTGTTTTTCCATGACTTGACACAAAAATATTTACATGTGCATTAAGTTACATCACAGGATCTCATAGTAATATTTACATAAACATCTTTATATTACATTTTTACATAAACATCTTTCCATTACATTTACAGTACTGGGCAGATGCTCTTATAGTGACTGATGTATGTTTATCAGTATGACAGCATGTGTCCTCTCTGAGGATCAAACCATGATTCTGGAGATGTATCTTACTGTACCTGCTCTACCAGGTGAGTTCAGGAGTGCTAACGTCATAAAACTCTGATCAGGTACGATCAAACATACACTGATCTCTGATCCCTGAATGGTACAGAGAAAGGCAGTGTGGGTACATACGTGTGTGTGTGTGTGTGTGTGTGTGTGTGTGTGTGTGTGTATACAAGAGAGCCAAATCATTTATCATCTCTCAGACTCTCATGGTAATTATTGGGAGATCACCTCTGCTCTTCATCTGAGTGGTTTAGTCCATTCATATTAACTCCTCTGTTGTCATGGTTACGGTCTCCATTCACTGTACTTCCTTTCTGTATCTGCTGATTTTTTTCCTCAGCTGCACAATCACCAGTCCTGCTGCCACAAGCCCCACCCACGTCAGAGCCAGGAGCACTGTCAACACCGTCACTGTGGAGCTCTGATCTGGACACGGCTGGAGTTCTGCAACACACACACAAAGAATTGCCAGTAAATATAAGCCACTATTTAAACAGTATTGAGTTATAATCATGTGTGTATGGTTTTAACATGTGCCATATACTGTTTAAACTGTGGTTCATATTATGATAGTTCAGTGTTCACTCTGGTACATACACATATGATTATAACTCTGTATGTTTAAACAGTACAGTTATAATCATATGTGTATGTACCAGAGTGAACACTGAAGTATCATATTAGTTGTGAATATAGAATAGAAATATTTCCAGCATTTAGCTAACACTTTTATCCAAAACAATTTACAATTAATGTAAAGTTACAATTAATGTAACAGTGACAATTGTCCAACAGTGGCAACTTGAACTGGCAACCTTCTGATTACTAGTCAAGTATCTTAACCACTGAGCTCCCACTACCCAACTATACTCAGTTTAACAGTGACATATTGTTGTGAATGTAGAATAGAAATATACTCAAGAGTTCAAAGTGAATGACCCAGTGGAAAGAATGAGCTACACAAAGGGGGGGGGGGGGGTTACACAACAACAACAACAATAATAACAACCACCCTGACCACCACCTTCCTCCGATGATCCACCTGTGCTCTGTCATAACTATGATCACTGCTGAAGCTCCAGACCATCATATTAACACACAGCACAATTACTACACCATCATTGGCTGTATATATACAGTGCCTCCAAGTAGTATTCAACCACCTGCAGATTTTGCAATTTTTGGCTAAAATCTCCAGGTAGGCTGTGCTATCCATCTTCCTGTGGATGCAGACCAGATGGCCGGGCCCCTTGGCTGAGAAGCAGCCCCACAGGATGATGTTACCACCACCATGCTTGACTGTAGGGATGGTATTCTTGGGATCATATGCAGTGCCATCCTCTCGCCAAATGCCCCGGGTGTGGTCGGCACCAAAGACCTCGATCTTGGTCTCATCAGGCCAGAGAACCTTGACTCAGTCTGCCTCGGAGTCCTCCAAGTGATCATGAGCAAACTTTAGACAGGCATTGACGTGACGCTTTGAAAGTAAAGGTACCTTACAGGCTCGCCTGGAACGGAGACCATTGTGGTGGAGTACGTTATTGAAAGCAACGTCCCCACCACCATAAGATCTTCCCGGAGCTCCCTCCTTGTTGTCCTTGGGTCAGCCTTGACCGTTCGGACAAACCTGGTTTCAGCACGGGAGGAAACTTTGAAAGGCTGTCCAGGCCGTTGAAGGTTAACAGTAGTTCCATAAGCCTTCCACTTCCGGATGATGCTCCCAATGGTGGAGACAGGTAGGCCCAACTCCTTGGAAAGGGTTTTGTACCCCTTGCCAGCCTTGTGACCCTCCACAATTTTGTCTCCAATGGCCTTGGAATGCTCCTTAGTCTTTCTCATGTTGACTATGTATGAGTGCCGTTCACTTGTTTGGGGGGGGGGGCTTTTATAGTCAGAAAAGGCGGGAAAAAACAAAATTAATCCAAGCATGTGAAACTCATTGATCTTAATACCTCAATTACTTCTTAATACTTGAGGGGGCCAAACAGAATTCTGGTGGTTTGAGGGGTTGAATAGTAACTGACCCTCTGGTAAACTTTTTTTTTTTTTTTTTTTTTTTATTTTGCAAACAGAGAAATAACATTCTTTTTTGCTGCAGTGCATTTCACATGTCCAGGCCCATCTACAGTCCAAATTTCACAATGCTAAGTTAACTCCAAATGTGTAAACCTACAAAATCTGCAGGGGGTTGAATATTACTTGGAGGCACTGTACATATTAACACACAGCACAATTAGGTAATTACATTTATGTGCACACAACAGCAGGACTATGGCTTTGAGAACCAGGACTCTGTTTTAAAGACTAGTCTGTTCATATTTATATATTTCTGTCTCATTTACATGTACAACAGCACAGTCTGACTTTACAATGATAAACACCCTCTTCATGACACAATAAAGTTGATCAATGTGTGAGTTTATAGATTTTTTAAAAATAAAATCACACTACTAGGGTTTTTTAAGATGACAAGATGCCATTCTTTAACAGTCTGGAGCTGTAATGCAGTTATTGAGAACTACATTAAATGTAAAAATATCACAACTCCTTTCCTTGAGTCCCTCTACAAACAGGATTATAATGACTATGGGATTATATTTATGATGGTGTATTGGGGCGTCTTGCCCTTCTCCTTGTTATCACCTGGTCTGGTCTTCAGGTGCTACAGCACTGAGAGACTTGAACAGTGATATTGAGGGTGAAGTGTTTGTTGATTTATTGAGGGTCGTATGTAGAGGGTTGAGCTTCAGGAGCAGATAAGGCAAAACTAAAAAAAACCCATAAGCCACACTAGAAAAAAAAATTATTATTAGTTGGTTACATTTATTTAGCGCCTTTCTCAAACTCAAGGACACTTTACAGGCAGAAATCAGCTTTTATTCTCAAATCACTCGTAGACAGATGAGAAGCGGAAGCCAATTTACACACAGTGTTCTCTCTATCAGAAACCACAGAACCCACAGGACTGCAGGGTGCAGGGGAAGGGGAGGAGCTTAAGACCAGGACAGAGCAACACCCATAGCTGGGGGACACACACAGAGCACCAACCAAAGCTGGGACACACACACAGAGCACCAACCAAAGCTGGGACACACACATGCGCGCACACACGCGCACACACACACTCAGCACCAACCATAGCTGGCACACACACACACACACAGTGCACCAACCATAGCTGGGACACACATACAAACATACACACACAGTGCACCATCCATAGCTGGGACACACATACACACACACACACACACACACACACACACACACAGTGCACCAACCATAGCTGGGACACACACACACACACACACACACACACACACACACACACACACACACACACAGTGCACCAACCATAGCTGGGACGCACATACACACACACAGTGCACCAACCATAGCTGGGACACACATACACACACACACACACACACACACACACACACACACACACACACACACACACACACACACACAGTGCACCAACCATAGCTGGGACACACACACACACACACACAGTGCACCAACCATAGCTGGGACGCACATACACACACACAGTGCACCAACCATAGCTGGGACACACATACACACACACACACACACACACACACACACACACAGTGCACCAACCATAGCTGGGACACACACACACACACAGAGCACCAACCATAGCTGAGACACACATACACACACACACACACACACAGAGCACCAACCATAGCTGGGACACACACACACACACACACACACACACACACACACACACAGAGCACCAACCATAGCTGGGACACACACACACACACACACACACACACACACACACACACACAGAGCACCAACCATAGCTGGGACACACATACACACACACACACACACACACACACACACACACACACACAGAGCACCAACCATAGCTGGGACACACACACACACAGAGCACCAACCATAGCTGGGACACACACACACACACACACACACACACAGAGCACCAACCATAGCTGGGACACACACACACACACACACACACACACACACACACAGTGCACCAACCATAGCTGAGACACACACACACACACACACACACACACACACACACACAGTGCACCAACCATAGCTGGGACACACACACACACACACACACACACACACACACACACACACACACACACACAGAGCACCAACCATAGCTGGGACACACACAGAGCACCAACCATAGCTGGGACACACACACCCACACACACACAGAGCACGAACCATAGCTGGGACACACACAGAGCACGAACCATAGCTGGGACACACACACATCTATATCTACATGCATACACAACTCACATTGATACAGGACAGTTTTAGAGGATCCAGTCAACCTAACCTCCATGTTTTTGGGAGGAACCCAGAGGAAATCTACACAGACAGAAGATGGAAACTCCACCCAGATAGGGGCTCGAAGGCTGAGAGGCAAATATGCGAACCACCAAGCCCTGCTGCCCAAAACAATCAACTGTCCCAACTGAACACAAACAATATTAAGTACAATATCCTTCCCTAACTCCCAAAAATGAATAAACACAGGTAAAGAATGGAGCAAATAAAAAAGGCATCAAACTCCCTATTTCCTGACAACAATTCACACAGGACTATTATAATACTCTATACACAGAATGTCATGTACAACAGCAGAAAAGCAATAAGTTAGAATGATTTAACCAGCAGAGGACCAAAAACACAACAATCAGCAAACAATGCTCACTGAACAAACAAAACCAGCCACAGCAAAAGTAGAGATGAATCTCTGTCTCTCGCTTCTTCCCGGGCATTCAGCGTAGGGTAGAATGAGACAACCAATCAAGACACAACACAGCAGCCCAGCACAATTCCAGCACAGAACAGAAGACTTGATCAGGTGGAGGGGAGGAGCATCAAGAAGGGGAGGAGCTACAGACTATAAGATAAATGTAACCAAACCCAAACAACCCTACCCATAATGCAAACAGGGTTCTAACACCTTAAAACAGAAACACTCATGATTGTTTTGGTATCAGTAAGCAGGCATCACACAAAGTGCCGTAAAACATCAGTGGCTGGATCCAAGAGTGTCCATGTGAGAATCCACCACAAAGAGTCCAGTGAAAATCAACCAGGTCCACATGCTTTATTGGGAATATGCTTAGATAAACAGGACCTCAATTAAGACCAAGACCTCAAACTATGACACTCAGTCCACGCTGTTTACATGATCCTAGCATTCATAGTCAAACTAATACTGAACCACGTATGTGCATGTAAACATAGTTACTGATACTATGCACAACCCCCTCCCCAACATAGTAATTCTAGGCAACATTAAAATCACAGTAACCACACTTACCTTCCACAGTAACTGTGTATGTCTGTATGATCTCTTCATGCTTAGTGTCTCTGATGCTGTAAACTCCACTATCAGATGTTGTGGTTCCTTGCAGCTCCACAGCAGAGATGAGCGACACTCTCCGAGTGTATTCAGGTTTACACTTCAGTGAGTGTCCAGCCACTGTGCAGATCTGTCCACTAGAGGAAGCATCTGTACCTGTACTGTTATAAATCACCTCCACTGACTCTGATATGAGCAAATCCAGCACCAGAGGTTCACCAGGCTTAATCTGAACTGAAGAATTACAGGCTGTGGAAAAAACAATTAGAAACTTCAATGTAATATACAACTGATTTGACCATGTAACCTCAGAACTGCAAATCTGATATAAACATTTAAACCTTACATACAAGCTCCTTCTGTTTTTCCCCAGATATCTAATATTTGTGAAGTTTTCCATGTTCTACCTTATATACCCAAGATAAATAAAGTTCTCTTTGTCTACATAAATAATGGTTTAGTAACAATAACTAGGTAATCCATCGAGGACACTTACCCTCTATCTGTAGACTCACATCACAGATCCCTTGACCTTTACAGGCGCAGGTGTACAAGGACCTCTTAGTGTAATCAGCATCAGTGATGGTGAGGGAGAGATCTCCCTTCAGGTACTGATCATGGGACATGTGAAATCCCTCCTCTGACTGGCAGGATGTCTGGTTACACTGAGCCAGTATGTCATGTGGTTTATGATATAAAGTCCATGTGACCAGACCAGAACACATCTGAGTGCAGGGGAGAGTAGCAGCATCATGAAGATTCACCTTTACTGAAGGAAAAGAGCCTGAAAGACGCATTAAGAAAAGAGTTTAAAATGTTACTGTGGTGCTTGAAAGTTTGTGAACCCTTTAGAAGTTTCTACATTTCTGCAAATATTTTAACTAAAACTTGATCAGATTGTCAAACAAGTCCTGAAAGATAAAGAGAAACAAATCAAACAAATTAAACCAAATATTAGACTGTCATTTATTTATAGAGGAAAATGACCCAATATTACATAATAAGGCAATAAATATCAATTTGTAAACAATATTTATTATTTAGAATGTTATTTATTTTATCTATCATATTCATGCATGATACAGTGTATGTATCTATATATATTATATATTTATACACATATAATACACCCCACACTAAATAATTCCACAACTGAACCACAGTGCCACAATGGCTTTTAAAGAAAAAATATTGGATCTGTATTGCTATCAGGCAATATTCAAATGCAAGACATCAGTATCAGATCAGTAGAGAAAAACTGGTATCATGCTCTCTCTATAAATACAGTAAAATTAAAAATATCAACCATTCACTCAGGCTACTTAAATATTCTTGGTTACTCAAAGATGCATTTCTATGTAAGAGCAGAACTGACTGATACTGCTCATTAGTACGGCTGCAGGGACATCTGTGCCTTTTATGTCTGTGTCTACATGACCATTCTGGTGATCTTTTAATTAAAGGGTTCTGAAATGCAAGTCTATTAGCAAAATGATAGGGAATCTGTCCAATGAAATTTATTAATTTTATGTTTCTCACTCCAGGGGCGGGCCTATAGCAGCCTGAACCTTCTCAGTGTTCTGAAGAAAGGGTTACGACATTATTAGTAAAGGATCACTGTGTTAATGCTACCTTAGCCAGCTGACTATGAATGGGGTCTATGAGTGAGACAGACACTGTAGGTACAAGGAGCCGAGCATCCACAGTGAGTTATATAGTACAGTTCTCATGAATAGCAGCAATGCAGTAAACATGTTTATCCATTTAAATGTTATAAAAATGGACGGCATTGTTTACGCTGTGCAGCGCAAAATGAATTATTAAAAACAACCATCAGAATTTATTAATTAATTTAATAATTAAATTATTTATTAAATATAAAGAAGATTAAATAAAGATAAAGGTCAAGCCGGTACAATAGTCTGGTTAACACACCAAAGTCATGGATGAAATTCTGATGACCTGAGAGAACCTGTTTTGTCCACTTACCAGCTATGACTGTCAGCAGCTGTAACAGCAGAACACAGTGACACCTGCTCAGCATGACTGAGGAGACAAAAGAGACACCAGTCAGTACTGTACAGAGGAGACAGGAGAACCCAGTCAGTACTGTACAGAGGAGACAGGAGAACCCAGTCAGTACTGTACAGAGGAGACAGGAGGACCCAGTCAGTACTGTACAGAGGAGACAGGAGGACCCAGTCAGTACTGTACAGGTAGGAGCAGCTGAGTAAATCTCAGAGTGATCACTATTAGGAAAAAAGTCACTTATTTACAGTACCCTGATTATACCACCTGCCATAAAAGAAACGGGACTAAAGCACCATCTATCCCACAGTAGAAACAGGACTAAACCCCACTACACCTCAGCAGCACAGCAATCCTCCTTTACCAGAGGGGGATTAGTCCAGGGTTCAGAACATCACAGTCCTGCCTGCCAGTACGTTGTGTCACTGTTCAGCTCCCTTATTCCCAGCAGTCATGCTGTGTTTGATATTTCTGGCAACACTAAACTACTAATCAGACGGGACTAATTTTCCAGTCATGTGTACGTAAAGCAACTTTAGCACAAGACCTCTAGAGTGTATGACAGACTCGCACACAGGATAAGAAACCTCGGGATAAATTACAGACATGTCAGTGGCTACTGGATTTACGTATTACCGTCTCACAGAAATATCCACATGTGATGCGTAACTTTCGTTGAAAGAAACCACAGAATATTTTTCACACATCTGCACAGAATTCTGTTATTTGATGAAACCACTTATAGTAATAATGAATTGGGTTTGAATATTAGCAGGTTACATACGTGTAGGGGAATTTACTTAAAACTTCTGAGAAGTCATTTGCCTCCTCGAGCACTTCCGTGATTGGAGATAAAAGCGCCCAAACTCTACTATGTGAACCCTGGATATTCACCCGGGATTAAAAAACCCCTGAGATTACAGCAAACGGACGTTTATAGCAGGAAAAAGGTACAAGAATTCCTGCTGACGCTGAAGTAGGTAAAATGACTGACATGGCGAGAGTAAAATCACTGAGGAACGAGGGAAATGATTACATTACCACACCTCGCCATGTCAAATGAATCCTGTCTGAATATTCTTAACACACATGAGGTTCTGAATCCGGTTCTGGGGACCCACCGCCCATGCACAGTTTCCCATCTGATCCAGCTCATGAAAGACTTGATGACCCAGAAAACCTGAAGCTGTCCGCCAGTGGATGCAGTGTTACCAGTCTTAAATGTACATGGCAAACACAGAAATAAACCTGAAACAGTTTTTCTTTGGGCTGATAAACTGTTCCTGGCAACATGCAGAATCAATTAGTCTGTAATGCACATATAAAACAGGAGTATTGTAACGGTCAGTAATTTGCGGACTGTCCCCTTAAATTACCTTTACGTAAAAGGCGTGTGCACGTTGCCCACGCGGAAGAGTTGGTTTTGTACTGTGCGTGACGGACGTTGCTGGACCCAGCTCTTCATTTATCGTTATTTACTTCTTTAGTAACGCGTTATGAGCTGTGGATGTTTTTACAACTCATGTATAAGCTGTCTACAATACTCCAGGAGCGAGCCTGTGTCACGTGGTGAATAAACCAGCAAGTTTACTACTAAACTGAGTGAGTCTGGTCAGCATCTCCTCCACGTGTTTCACAGGCTTCTCTCTACCAGTTCCAAAGATCTGCTCATCTGGGTTGGAGTATAATTTAAACAGGACTAACTCCAAGCGTTACAGTATGTAATAAAATAGACAGTTACTGTATGTGCAAGGCAGGTGTTCTTAATAAAGTGACCGGTGAGCTTATGTAGCAACATTCGTACTTGGGATATTTATCTAACGACCTCGCAAATATTATTGTGGAGAAAAATGTGTGATAAAAAATAGAGGCAGTGAAACCCACTGGCTAATCACAGAGTGCGACAGTGCTTTTGAATATTATTATTATTATTATTATTATTATTATTTAATAGCAATAAAGGTTTGTACGCCACATGGACATTATCTCCTACCAAACGCATGTACTCTGAGGTACCTGCACGCCAGGAGACACACAGTCCATCTACTGAACTGCAGCATAAGAAGGCAGAACAGCACGCGGAGGGAACAAAGCGCACAGCTACTATCGCTCAGTGCACGAGCTAAAGTCCCTAAATGAACACATGAACCCGTTCAACAGTCCGCGAGAACAACCAGAGTTCTTAGCAGACATGCAAACTTTAAAACAGCTGCACTAAACATTACATATTAATTTATTATCTATGCAGTTGCCTAGTTGCGTTCATAAATCAGACTTTCTGACAGCTAGCGCGCATATTTGGACGGTAATCAGAAGTACATCGACATACAAACACTTTTAAACTCACCGCTAAATGTCGAATTTGAAGTTCGCGCTTCAGAAATGAAACCAATGGATTTGTGCTCGTGCTTGTGCTTGATTCGTTCTACAATGATCACGTGACGACAGAGCCGGAAATAGAAAAAGCGTTTTGAAGTTTGAACACTTTTACCATCAAATAAGGTAGAGTATTTTATAAAAGCACTATTATAATAATAATTATTTATAATTCTTTAATTTCTAAAGTCATAAATTGATGGCATTTTATCAGTTTTGTTTAATGATAAGCTGTTCACAATTTAGAACTTCAATTTAAAATATATAAAATATTTTTGCTCTTAAATGTGACTTAGTAAGATGTGTTCTGGGTGCATTCTAAATGTATTCTGAATAAATTACTGTTTTATGTATTGTAATAGAATACATCACATTATTCAACCATCAAAGTATTCTGCCAAACCCTGGATGTATGTACACAACTCAGCAATGAGATTTTAATGACATGCACAACAGTCCATTTAGTTTTATTAGTTGCTTTTATTGAAACAACAAATGTCATGCTTTTCGATGCAACAGAACAGTTTTAAAAGCTGGAAATAAATACATAGATAACTAACAAACTACCTAAATAAATACTACTATATAGTAGTATTAATAAGTACTACATATGTAAGCTGCGTCACATCCCAGTGTGCTTCAACGAGGGTGAAAATACTGATGATGATGATGGAATATTGGAGCACTGTGTTGTAGAGTAAATGTCTTTCAACAAACATTTTAGGTATAAATGTCAGTGCCTTCAGTGTCCTACTTTGGAACACTCTTCCTATATGACTGAATAATTATATGTTCCTGTAGGCCTGAGTAACTTTTACTCTGTATGTTCCTGCATGTTTGAGTAATTATTATTGCACTGTATATTCCTGCATATCTGAGTAATTATTATTATTATTACTCTGCATTGTCACGGTTGTCCCCTCCCTGTCATCTCGGTCACTTTAGCAATCCTGTCATGCTCTGTTTACTTTACAACTTGGTTTTCTTTCCATGAGCTTCTTTGTTTTGATTTTTCTGTTACTCCCCCTTGTCTGGTTGTTCTGCCTGTTTTCTCCTGTTTCTAGTTGTTCCTTGTTAATTCGTGTATATGTTCCTTGTTAACTTGTGTGTATATTCCTTGTTAACTTGTGTATATATTTCTAGTGTCTCTCCAGTCTTGTCGCTGGTTATTGTTCACTCAGCCTGTGTTCATTGTACTAAGCCTCCATTTATACTAAGGTCCTTCTTCATTTCATGTTGTTGCCTTGTAACCTGTTCCCAGTTGTGTTTCTGTCAGTGTATTGGTTCTATCGTGTTTAGCTTTCATTTTCTTTATCTTTTGTGGGTCTGTCCGTCTCAATATGTTGACTCATTCCACTGACCCTGATTTTCTGTTCCAGTATGTTCCAGAGAGCTTGCGTCCTCTCATTGGCCTGTTCCAATATTCTGCAAAACGCCGCAGAGCACCATTGGTCTGTTCCAACGTGCTTCTCCAATTTTTATTGGCTCTCCCGTTGCCATCCCGTTGCTGTCCCAGCATCCTACCACACTTCTGACTTACAGCATTTGGTAAGTGAAGCCAGGCTCCCTCTTTTACATTTTCCCTTCAATTTGTTGCGCTCAATTTATTTCTATGGCTTTTATTCCCCATCTCGGTACGTCCAGACTTTACTGTAAAAGTGAGATTTAATGGGCAAAGTTAATGGCCAGACCGACAGACCGAGCTAACTAGCTGCTCGTTAACCTGTCTGTGTCGGACACAGTGCAAGTTTTCTCTCAGACATCTTGGTTATCAGTTGTGGGTGAATGAATGAATGAAGTTAATGAAGTCGTTTCCACTTCATCTGAAGTTAACATTTGCGGTACAATGACCTGTGCTACTGAAAATGACTGATTGTTATTTCAAACAACAATTAAATAGCACTTAAGCTTCACTATCTGGGGATACAGAGTTATCTGGTTAACTGCAAAGAAGCTCCTTTTATCAAAGTCCATTTTCAAACACATGTTATTAACATAGTCCTGAGTAATGTACATTAATGCTGATTTAAAAAATGTTTAGGCATCAATTTTAGCATTAATTTTGGTTTGTTTCTCTTGATCCCTTAGAATGTTTTCCAAACTGGTATCTCCATATTCCAGGCCAGCACCTGTGAGGGTGAGGTGAGTGGCTAAATATACAGCTGAGAGAGCAGAGACATACAAATTAGTGGAAGGTGTGGTGGTTAAGTCCACCAAGAGGGTTGCTACTTGTGCTCGCTCTGACGGGGAGCATTTTGTAGTGGCCCATTTAAAAAAAAAAAGATGATAGTCATCGAATTGGTTGTCTTATTTCAATAGCTACAATTTATCAGAAAAATATGGTAGCTCTAAAATGTATTTCAGTCCATCCACAGGAGTGTTTATAACAGATGAGGTCACAGTATCTTCAGATCTGGAAGTATAATGCCGCAATGCTGTCTGTCCTCCCTCCCCAACCTATAAAGACCTTCCTGACTGGAAAGCAGACTAGTGTGCACTCTCAGGGAGGGTTGTCAGTGTAAGTATTATTTGTAAAAATATTAGCCTAATTAAATATATGCTATGACCCTTAGTGTCATAAGAGATAAATTTAACCTTAATCTTAATCTGCACATATCTTATACCGACCATAACAAACCATTACTGAAATGACAAACATGACACTTGTTTTTAAACTCTAAACTCGATTGACTGTTTAGATCTTGTCCATTGGTGTCCTCACAATAGCAGAGTGTAAATGAATTTTATATATTGTATCTAAGAACATTTATATAAATACTGTCTATGAAATCATTTCCAAATAGCATATGGCTAACAATACACTTTCTTACATAAACTGTGAGTCAGTGAAAGCACCACAGCAAATGTTGATTTTGCCTTTTAACACAAACGTTTGTGAAAATCCACGTACTAAGTTGCTGTATTGACCAATTTTTATTGAGCGTTTATTTGCTAATTTCAGTAATTATTCAATGTGGTTGATTTGCAACTGAAGCCTCTGAGGGTAAGAGAAATATTAATATTGGTATTTTTTCACGTTGTTTTTTCCGCCGCTTGTGGTGACGTTAATAGGTGACTGCATTAATCGGTCATACTTATGTTGAATCGGTTTTCGTTGTTTGTGATTTGCTTCTGTTATTTCGCGATTGCTTTCTTTTGTGCAGGGATATACGTTTTGTTTTTTTGTTTTTTTAATTAAGTGTCATTTGTTGTATTTACTAATCTGTGACTCATTCGGGTCATTAATCATGAGAGGGTTTAAAAGGATTTATTACTATCAACATAGTACTAGACACATTTCTGGAGGCACCGCGCTAATTTGCATTGATCTAACACGAAATTTCTGAGATGTGCTCCCTCTGAATGATTTCATTAGGGCGCCTTTAGGCAGAGGTTACACGCGGGTTTAATTTTTGAAACATTTTGAATCAAGTTTCAGGTTGAAAGGCGACATCTGTAACGGTGAGTTTAAGAGTTTTTATATAGATGTACTTCTGATTACCGTCCAGATATGCGCGCTAGCTGTCAGAAAGTGATTTATGAACATAACGGCTCAGCAATATAGGACGGAAAAAGTATCCATCTGCATAGATAATAAATGAATATGTAATATTTAGTGAAGCTGCCAGGAATGGCAAGGGTGATGGTTTCTATAAGGTAACAGTTAATATAAAATATTAATTTATACACTTGATCATCTTACTGAACCTGAGCTTACGCGACAATCGGCGACCTGCCTCCAAACGTCTCTCCGTGTCCGTGTCTCCGCCTCGGCCGCTGTACTCGAACAGAAAGCTGAAGTCAAACTCGGGTTCCCATTTCGGGTCGGCGTGGCTTAGACTGCGTGGATACGGCTGCCTATCCTCTGCTCGGAGAGGAACAGGGGCGCTCGCATCCTGCGCAGTCACACCGCACCTCTTAACTTTCATGTGAAAAAACAAATAAACCGCACACACATTTATCCGCAAGCATATATGCTTGCCTGAGTTGAAACGGATTGGCCTGCCACTTGTGTGTCTTGGTGAATTGTAGGTTGAAAGAACCATAAAGAGAAAGATAAGGGTTTGGAGGAGAAAAAAATTTGACATTTCAAGTTCCAACATCTCTAGCAGTTAGTTTAAAAGTGTTTATATGTCGATGTACTTCTGATTACCGTCCAAATATGCGCGCTAGCTGTCAGAAAGTCTGATTTATGAACGCAACTAGGCAACTGCATAGATAATAAATTAATATGTAATGTTTAGTGCAGCTGTTTTAAAGTTTGCATGTCTGCTAAGAACTCTGATTGTTCTCGCGGACTGTTGAACGGGTTCATGTGTTCATTTAGGGACTTTAGCTCGTGCACTGAGCGATAGTAGCTGTGCGCTTTGTTCCCTCCGCGTGCTGTTCTGCCTTCTTATGCTGCAGTTCAGTAGATGGACTGTGTGTCTCCTGGCGTGCAGGTACCTCAGTAAATGCGTTTGGTAGGAGATAATGTCCATGTGGCGTACAAACCTTTATTGCTATTAAATAATAATAATAATAATAATAATAATATTCAAAAGCACTGTCGCACTCTGTGATTAGCCAGTGGGTTTCACTGCCTCTATTTTTTATCACACATTTTTCTCCACAATATTTGCGAGGTCGTTAGATAAATATCCCAAGTACGAATGTTGCTACATAAACTCACCGGTAACTTTATTAAGAACACCTGCCTTGCACATACAGTAACTGTCTACTTTAGTACATACTGTAACGCTTGGAGTTAGTCCTGTTTAAATTATGCTCCAACCCAGATGAGGAGATCTTTGGAACTGGTAGAGAGAAGCCTGTGAAGCACGTGGAGGAGATGCGGAGCAGAATCACTCAGTTTAGTAGTAAACTTGCTGGTTTATTCACCACGTGACACAGGCTCGCTCCTGGAGTATTGTAGACAGCTCATACATGAGTTGTAAAAACATCCACAGCTCATAACGCGTTTCTAAAGAAGTAAATAACGATAAATGAAGAGCTGGGTCCGGCAACGTCCGTCACGCACAGTACAAAACCAACTCTTCCGCGTGGCCTACGTGCACACGCCTTTTACGTAAACGTAACTTAAGGGGACAGTCCGCAAATTACTGACCGTTACAATACTCCTGTTTTATAGGTGCATTACAGACTAATTGATTCTGCATGTTGCCAGGAACAGTTTATCAGCCCAAAGAAAAACTGTTTCAGGTTTATTTCTGTGTTTGTCATGTACATTTAAGGCTGGTAACAGTGCATCCACTGGCGGACAGTTTCAGGTTTTCTGGGTCATCAAGTCTTTCATGAGCGGGATCAGATGGGAAACTGTGCAGGGCGGTGGGTCCCCAGAACCAAGGTTCAGAACTTCATGTGTTAAAACCTTTCGGACAGGATTCATTTGACATGGCGAGGTGTGGTAATGTAATTATTTCCCTCGTTCCTCAGTGATTTTACTCTCGCCATGTCCGTCATTTTACCTACTGCAGTGTCAGTAATAATTATTACGCCCTTTTCCTGCTATAAACGGCTGTTTGCTGTAATCTCAGGGATTTTTAATCCCGGGCGAATATCCAGGGTTCACATATCAGAGTTTGGGCGCTTTTTTTTCCAATCTCGGAAGTGCTCGAATAGGCAAATGACTTCTCAGAGATTTTAAGTAAATTCCCCTACACATATGTAACCTGCTAATGTTCAAACCCAAGTCATTACTATAAGTGGTTTCATTAAATAACAGAATTCTGTGCAAATGTGTGAAAAATATTTAGTGGTTGCGACCAACGAAGGCTACGTATCACACGTGGATGTTTTAGTGAGACAGTAATACGTAAATCCATTAGCCGCTGACATGTCTGTAATTTATCCTGAGGTTTCTGATCCTGTGTGAGTCTGTTATACACTCCAGAGGTCTTGTGGTAAAGTTGCTATATGTACATATGACTGGAAAATGAGTCCCGTCTGATTAGTAGTTTAGTGTTGCCAGAAATATCAAACACAGCATGACTGCTGGGAATAAGGGAGCTGAACAGTGACACAACGTACTGGCAGGTAGGACTGTGATGTTCTGGACCCTGGACTAACCCCTCTCTGGTAAAGGAGGATTACTGTGCTGCTGAGGTGTAGTGGGGTTTAGTCCTGTTTATTTTATGCCAGGTGCTGTAATCAGGGTACTGTAAATAAGTGACATTTTTCCTAATAGTGATCACTCTGCTCCTACCTGTACAGTACTGACTGGGGTTGTCCTGTCTCCTCTGTACAGTACTGAGTGGGTCCTCCTGTCTCCTCTGTACAGTACTGACTGGGTTCTCCTGTCTCCTCTGTACAGTACTGACTGGGTTCTCCTGTCCCCTCTGTACAGTACTGACTGGGTCCTCCTGTCCCCTCTCTACAGTACTGACTGGGTTCTCCTGTCTCCTCTGTATAGTACTGACTGGGTTCTCCTGTCTCCTCTGTACAGTACTGACTGGGTTCTCCTGTCTCCTCTGTACAGTACTGACTGGGTCCTCCTGTCTCCTCTGTACAGTACTGACTGGGTCCTCCTGTCTCCTCTGTACAGTACTGACTGGGTTCTCCTGTCTCCTCTGTACAGTACTGACTGGGTTCTCCTGTCTCCTCTGTATAGTACTGACTGGGTCCTCCTGTCTCCTCTGTACAGTACTGACTGGGTTCTCCTGTCTCCTCTGTACAGTACTGACTGGGTTCTCCTGTCTCCTCTGTACAGTACTGACTGGGTCCTCCTGTCTCCTCTGTACAGTACTGACTGGGTTCTCCTGTCTCCTCTGTACAGTACTCACTGGGTTCTCTTTTGTCTCCTCAGTCATGCTGTCCTGCAGCAGGTGTCACTGTGTTCTGCTGTTACAGCTGCTGACAGTCATAGCTGGTAAGTGGACAGAACAGGTTCTCTCAGGTCATCAGAATTTCATCCATGACTTTGGTGTGTTAACCAGACTATTGTACCTGCTTGACCTTTATCTTTATTTAATCTTCTTTATATTTAATAAAATTATTATTAAATTAAGTAATAAATTCTGACGGTTGTTTTTAATAATTCATTTTGCGCTGCACAGCGTAAACGATGCCATCCATTTTTATAACATTAAAATGGATAGTAAACTTGTTTACTGCATTGCTGCTATTCATGAGAACTGTACTGTATAACTCACTGTGGATATGTGGCTCCTTGTACCTACTGTATAACTACAGTGTCTGTCTCACTCATAGACCCCATTCATAGTCAGCTGGCTAAGGTAGCATGAACACAGTGATCCTTTACTAATAATGTCATAACCTTTTTTTCAGAACACTGAGAAGGGATAGGTTGCTAATGGCCCGCCCCCAGAGTGACAAAATTAATCAATTTCATTGGACAGATTTCCTGTCACTTTGCTAATAGACTTGCATTTCAGAACTATTTAATTAAAAGCTCACCAGAATGGTCATGTAGACACAGACATAGAAGGCACAGATGTCCCTGCAGTCGTACGAATGAGCAGTATCAGTCAGTTCTGCTCTTACATAGAAATGCATATTTGAGTAACCAAGAATATTTAAGTAGTCTGAGTGAATGGTTGATTATTTTTAGTTTTACTGTATTTATAGAGAGAGCATGATACCAGTTTTTCTCTACTGATCTGATACTGATGTCTTGCATTTGATTGTCGCCTGATGTAAATACCAATCTGATATTTTTTCATTAAAAGCCACTGTGGTTCAGTCGTGTAGGGGATTATTTAGTGTGGGATGTATTTTATATATGTATAATTATATATTATATATAGATACTTGCGCTGTATCATGCATGGATATGACAGATAAAATAAATAACATTCTAAATAATAAATATTGTTTACAAGTTGATATTTATTGCCTTGATATGAAACATTTTCCTCTATAAATAAATGACAGTATTATTTTGTTTGATTTGTTTGATTTGTTTCTCTTTATCTACTTTCAGGACTTTTTTGACAATCTGATGAAGTTTTAGTTCATATATATGTAGAAATATAGAAACTTCTAAAGAGTTCCTAAACTTTCAAGCACCACTGTAACGTTTTATACTCTCTTTTCTTAATGTGTCTTTCAGGTTCTTTTCCTTCAGTAAAGGTGAATCTTCATGATGATGCTACTCTCCCCTGCACTCAGACATGTTCTGGTCTGGTCACATGGACTTTATATCATAAACCACATGACGTACTGGCTCAGTGTAACCAGACATCCTGCCAGTCAGAGGAGGGATTTCACATGTCCCATGATCAGTACCTGAAGGGAGATCTCTCCCTCACCATCACTGATGCTGATTACACTAAGAGGTCCTTGTACACCTGCGCCTGTAAAGGTCAAGAGCTCTGTGATGTGAGTCTACAGATAGAGGGTAAGTGTCCTCAATGGATTACCTAGTTATTGTTACTAAACCATTATTTATGTAGACAGAGAGAACTTTAAGTAGAACTTAGAGTATGTTCTAAGTAGAACATAGAATTGTAAACTTCAAATATCAGATATGTGGGGAAAAACAGAAGGAGCTTGTATGTAACGTTTAAATGTTTATATCAGATTTGCCGTTCTGAGGTTACATGGTCAAATCAGTTGTATATTACATTGAAGTTTCTAATTGTTTTTTCCAAAGCCTGTAATTCTTCAGTTCAGATTAAGCCTGGTGAACCTCTGGTGCTGGATTTGCTCATATCAGAGTCAGTGGAGGTGATTTATAACAGCACAGGTGCAGCTGCTCCCTCTAGTGGACAGATCTGTACAGTGGCTGGACACTCACTGAAGTGTAAACCTGAATACACTCAGAGAGTGTTGCTTATCTCTGCTGTGGAGCTGCAAGGAACCACACCATCTGATAGTGGAGTTTACATCATCAGAGACACTAAGCATGAAGAGATTATACAGACATACACAGTTACTGTGGAAGGTAAGTATGGTTACTGTGATTTTAATGTTGCCTAGTTACTTTTTGTTGGGGAGGGGGGTGTGCGTAGTATCAGTAATTATGTTTACATGCACATCCGTGGTTCCGTATTAGTTAGACTATGAATGCTGGGATCATGTAAACAGCGTGAACTGAGTGTCATAGTTTGAGGTCTTGGTCTTAGTTGAGGTCCTGTTTATCAAAGTATATCCCCAATAGAGCATGTGGACCTGGTTGATTTTCACTGGACTCTTTGAGGTGGATGGACATGCTTGAATCCAGCCACTGATGTTTTACACCACTTGGTGTGATGCTTGCTTGCTGATACCAAAACAAAAGAGTGATTGAGTGGGAAAAATTTGTGTTTGTTTACGTCCCCTTCTTGATGCTCCTCCTCCACTTGATGAAGTCTTCTGTCCTGTGCTGGAATTGTTCTCGGCTGCGGTGTTGTCTTGATTGGCTGCCTCATTCTACCCAGCGCATAAGGGGAATATAAGGGGAAGACTGGGAAGAAGCGACAGACAGAGATACATCTTCACTGTGGTGTTCTTGTGTCTGTGTGGGGGTCGAGTCCCTATCTGGGTGGAGTTTCCATGTTCTCCCTGTATCTGCGTAGGTTTCCTCTGGAATCCTCCCAAAAACATGGAGGTTAGGATGATTGGATACTCAAACTGTCCTGTATCAATGTGAGTTGTGCATGAATATAGATAAAGATAGGTGTGTGTGTGTGTGTGTGTGTGTGTGTGTGTGTGTGTATGTTCAGTGATGGTTGGTGCTCTGTCCTGGTCTTAACCTCCTCCCCTTCTCCTACACCTGGTTCTCCTGTAGTTTCTAATAGAGAGAACACTGTGTGTAAATTGGCTGCTGCTTCTCATCTGTCTGTGAGTGATTTGAGTGTGTCCAGCTATGGTTGGTGCTCTGTGTGTGTGTGTGTGTGTGTGTTTATGTCCAGCTATGGGTGGTGCTCTGTGTGTGTGTGTGTGTGTATGTCCAGCTATGGGTGGTGCTCTGTGTGTGTGTATATGTCCAGCTATGGTTGATGCTCTGTGTGTGTGTATATGTCCAGCTATGGTTGGTGCTTTGTGTGTGTGTATATGTCCAGCTATGGGTGGTGCTCTGTGTATGTGTGTATATGTCCAGCTATGGGTGCTGCTCTACGTGTGTGTGTATATGTCCAGCTATGGGTGGTGCTCTGCGTGTGTGTGTATATGTCCAGCTATGGGTGGTGCTCTGCGTGTGTGTGTATATGTCCAGCTATGGGTGCTGCTCTACGTATGTGTGTATGTCCAGCTATGGGTGGTGCTCTGCGTGTGTGTGTATATGTCCAGCTATGGGTGCTGCTCTACGTGTGTGTTTATATGTCCAGCTATGGGTGGTGCTCTGCGTGTGTGTGTATATGTCCAGCTATGGGTGCTGCTCTGCGTGTGTGTGTATATGTCCAGCTATGGGTGGTGCTCTGCGTGTGTGTGTATATGTCCAGCTATGGGTGCTGCTCTACGTGTGTGTGTATATGTCCAGCTATGGGTGGTGCTCTGCGTGTGTGTGTATATGTCCAGCTATGGGTGCTGCTCTACGTATGTGTGTATATGTCCAGCTATGGGTGCTGCTCTACGTGTGTGTGTATATGTCCAGCTATGGGTGGTGCTCTACGTATGTGTGTATATGTCCAGCTATGGGTGGTGCTCTATGTATGTGTGTATATGTCCAGCTATGGGTGCTGCTCTACGTATGTGTGTATGTCCAGCTATGGGTGCTGCTCTACGTATGTGTGTATATGTCCAGCTATGGGTGCTGCTCTACGTATGTGTGTATATGTCCAGCTATGGGTGCTGCTCTACGTATGTGTGTATGTCCAGCTATGGGTGCTGCTCTATGTATGTGTGTATATGTCCAGCTATGGGTGCTGCTCTGTCCTGGTCTGAACCTCCTCCCCTTCCCCTGCACCCTTCAGTCCCACAGGGGTCTGTGGTTTCTGACAGACTGTGTGTGTAAATTGGCTGCCGCTTCTCATCAGTCTATCAGTGATTTGAGAATAAAAGCTGATTTCTGTCTGTAAAGTGTCCTTGAGTTTGAGAAAGGTGCTAAATAAATGTAACCAATAATAATAATAATAATAATAATAATAATAATATTAATAATAATAATAATAATAATAATAATAGTAGTTTTATTTCTAGTGTGTCTTATGTTTTATTTTTTTTTAGTTTGGCCTTGTCTGCTCCTGAAGCTCAATCCCTCTACAGCCGACCCTCAATAAATCAACAAACACTTCAGCCTCAATACCACTGTTTACTGTAGTAATTATGCTGTGTTAATAAGTAAATGTAGTCAGTGAAGGTGCAGTAATTATGCTGTGTGTTAATAAGTAAATGTAGTCAGTGATGGTGCAGTAATTATGCTGTGTGTTAATATGTAGATGTAGTCAGTGATGGTGCAGTAATTATGCTGTGTGTTAATATGTAGATGTAGTCAGTGATGGTGCAGTAATTATGCTGTGTGTTAATATGTAAATGTAGTCAGTGATGGTGCAGTAATTATGCTGTGTGTTAATATGACAGACTGGAGCTTCAGCAGTGATCATAGTTATGACGGAGCACAGGTGGTGATCAGGGTGGTGGTTGTTGTTGTTGTTGTTGTTGTTGTGTACACCCCCCCCCCCCTTTGTGTAGCTCATTCTCTCCACTGGTTCATTCACTTTGAACTCTGAGTATGTTTCTATTCTACATTTACAACAATATCTCTCTACAAGATCCAGATTTGTTTTAGTTTGATTTCTAAACAGTTCTCCATCACTGTACTAGTTACTTCCTGATTGAATTTGATTGAATTTGATCCCACAATCCCTCTTGATCTTGTCACAGTGACCAATCTCGTACATACACATATAATTATAACTCTGTATGTTTAAATACACACACACACACACACACACAGATCCGCACTGCCTTTCTCTGTCCCATTCAGGGGTCAAAGATCAGTGTATGTATACATGATTAGAGCGCTCCTGAAGCTCACCTGGTAGAGCAGGTACAGTAAGGTTTGATCCTCAGAGAGGACACATGCTGTCATATTGATGAATATGTATCAATCACTATAAGAGGATCTGCCCAGTACTGTAAATATGTTGATGGAAATATTACTATGCGATCCTGTGATGTAATTTAATGCAACTGTAAATACTTTTGTCAAGTCATGGAAAAACAGACAATTTTGTCTGTAGTATCTTTGAATAGTTTAAATAGTTTAGTTGCCATTTGTCAACATGTTTTATTTAAGAGTTCCCCTTATTGTTCAGGTTATTGTAATGGTGAGCGGTAATGAGGTGGTCGCATGTGCGGAGGAGAGCGAGATTTCTTAGGGGCAAATCCAGAGTTGTAGTCAGAGTAGTCCAGGGTCCTAGAATACATAACAAAAACAAGGGCTAGGATAACAAAGCCTAGGAAACACAAACCAAAAGCACACGAAGGCAAACAGGGAAAGCAGCTATAACAGAAAGAAGTAACATACGGAGTTAAGGAAATACAAAACAGCTAGAATCAAACAGGCTAACATAAACAGAGGCTTAGAAACAAAGACGAGCTTACACACATGCAATACATGCAATACATGCAATACATGCAATACATGCAATACATGCAATACATGCAATACATGCAATACATGCAATACATTCCACACAAACACACGCAATGAACAGCAAAAACACAGGGAACCAGACAGGGTTTAAATACTTGAACTAATGAACACTAAACAAGGCGCAGGTGCAAATCATGAACAGTGAAAACCAAAACAGGGACTGGAACAGGAGTGGAAAAGTGAAACATGAGAAAGGAAACCATAGAGACGGACAATAGGAAGGACCAAACAAGACATTCATTCATGACATACATTCTGTTTCACAAGTGATGGGCACTATGTCCACAAACTGGACAACAGACTAAAGCAAACCAGGGGGAAAGAGAAGAAGAAAACACATCTGAGAAATTCATCTCATGCGATTGTGAATCCAAATTAGATTACAAGACACTTTTCTTGGTTTCTGTCTTTGAGGTTGTGATTACATTTTAATTTTTGCCTGATTTTACATTATCTACGTTTTGTCCTTTTACTGGAATCCCAGAGATGACCATAAACATCTTACGAGGCTTGTTTTAAATTTCATAGTTGAATTTCCTCTCAACTAAAACAAAACATTTATTTTTTAAATATCTGCTGTGGAATTCCCTACATGTTCATGTGAGTCGGGTAGAATGTCAGGCTCTCTTGTTAATGCTTCCTTGATGTTTTTAATATGGTGCACCACCTAGTTTGAGTGGCTCACACCCCTCACTTCTACTCCTCATTCTCACCCTTCACTCCTATTTACTCTCTCACCCCTCACTCTCACTTCTCATTCTCACCCCTCACTCCTACTTACTCTCTCACCCCTCACACCTACCCACTTTCACCCCTCACTATCACTGCTCACTCCTACTCCTCACTCACCCATCACTCCTACTCACTCTCACACCTCACTCTCACTCATCACTCCTACTCCTTACTTTCACCCCCCTCCTCAATCTCACCCCTCACTCTCTCCCCTCATTCCTACTCACTGTCAACCCTCACTCTCACTCCTACTCCTCACTCTCACCCCTCACTCCTACTCACTCTCACCCCTCACTCCTACTCACTCTCACCTCTCACTCTCACCCCACACTCCTACTCCTCACTCTCACCCTTCACTCCTACTCCTCACTCCAAGTGAGATACTAGTGATGGCCCCTACTGTGCCGAGGCTTCTGAGCACGTGTCGAGAGCTCCAGGAAGTCTTTTATGAAACATGTATCGAGGCTTGCTTCTTTAAGGATGAATGACGTCACTGATGATGCCTGAAACCTCACTGGTTCAGGAAGCATTTCGAGTGTTGGCACAATTTATGAACACACATAAAGCGCAATGGATCCATGCAAAATTTGCATGTTTGTGTTCTGTCAATTTGCCTGTGACATTGATGAGCTTGTTTTCATGGAGCCTGCTAAAAGGAAAAGGGTTTCCCCTGTATGGAAACACTTTGAGCAGATCTCTACAAATAAGGTATTGCACATAATATGCCTGTAAATAATGAAATGTGTTACTACTATAATATTCACAAGGCATTTTTTTTTTTCTATTCCAAACCACTGGGATACAACAACAACATCTCATCTGTGTTATTGTACTTGTCATGTATAATGAGGGGGATAGAGTTGGATCCAGCCAAGGTGGGTATGGGTTTCCAATTTTCATATTTGTTAATCAACCATGATAATAATGACATTGACCACGATGCTACATTCATCACACACATCAAAAAATAAAAACAAAACATGTGCACATGTTCATGTAATGACTTCTGACATGCAAATACTGTAATTAAACCATAACCTAATTTAATTTTATTCACTGTTAACATTAATATGCATATATATATATATATATATATATATATATATATATATATATATATATATATATATATATATATATATATATATATATATATATATATATAAAATATAATGTGTATATACTGTGTATATATATATTTATATACTGCATTATTCTCTGCACCTTACATGTTATTTGCAGTTTGGATTGGATTACAAAGTGTAAAAATGACAAAGTGTAATCTAATCTTTACAAAGCAGTGACCAGAAAGGAAGAGCTGGATGAGGCTTTGGTCTTCATGATTGTTAGAGACACACAGCCATTTAGCACAGTTGAGGATAAAGGCTTCAGGGATTTAGTAGCAAAATTTGATCCAATCTATATTTTCCCAACTAGGAAAGTATGTGTGGTGACATGGATAAATTATGAGAGTAGTATTAAAAAAATAATATTTTCTTCCTTCCCTTTAGACCGCAAAGGCCATGGTTGAGACCAAATATCAACAAGAGAAAGAGAAGACCAAAGTTGAGGTCCAGAAAGTTCCTGCAGTGAGTGTGACAGCAGACAAACTAGTTGGCTGTGACCTGCCATTTTATAGATGACAACACATGACTGAAGTCCACATTACTCGGTGTAGTGAAATTCCCACAGGCGCACACAGCTGAAAATTTGGCCTGTGTGAAATCCTCTCTTATGGAAGAATGGGAAATAAAATCCAAAGTAACATGTCTAGTTACTGATGGCGCATCTGATATGATTGCCTGTGGTAAACAGCTGAAGCTGCATCATGCCTTCTGCATTGCTTACACCCTGAAAATAGTTGTTAAAAAAGCTCTTGAACTAACCCCAGTGCTGTCTGCCATTCCTACAAAGGCAAGGAAGCTGGTGGGCTATTTTAGAAGCAGCACAACTGTCAAAGTTAGTAACATTATTTTCACATTTGTTTACACATTGTTTTATATTGCTACATATGTAACGTTTAGGTTTTTATTGTTAAAGGAGAAGCTGGACCTTGTTCAAGAGCATATGGGAAAACCAAAAAAGAAACTGATTCAGGAGGTTGAAACAAGGTGGTACAGCAGCTTTCAAATGCTGGAGCGATTAGTAGAACTCAGGGAGCCTGTAAGCATTGGCAGGCTTACAAACTGGTATTCCTGCGCTGACCTCTGATGAGTACAATAATGTTTGTGAGCTCCTGTCTATACTGTCTCCTTTTCACACGGCCACTGTGGTGCTGTCAGAGGAGAAAAAGGTATCTGGCTCCAAAGTGGTGCTATTATTGAAAATGGTGGAAAAGATGCTCCAGGAAGAGGCAGCAAAGGCAACGGTCCCAGTAGCTAGTGAACTGGGAGAGACCTCATCAGGCTCATTAGGGAAAAGCTCCACACAGCATGAGCATTATATCACTGGCAATGCTACTAGACCCAAGATACAAATCACTTGGATCCTTTAGCCTAAAAAAGGCAGATAAAGGAATAAAACAACTCACCTTTGAATGTACCATTGTAATAGGGTCTAGACAGTCACATTCAATACCAGCTGCAGCTTCAACATCACAAGATGCTGTAGCTGAAAGACCTGGTTAATATTTTTGCATTGGATTAAAGTCAATTTCAGAGTTATGACCTCATTCATATTATCTGGTTTTGCTTCTCAGGAAACAAACTGTGGTGTGATTTTGATGCCACATTCATGGAGGCCAGAAGAACACACAATGTCACTGCTGATGCCACAGTTGAAGTGCAGACCTGGCAGAACTGAAGAAAAGCAGAACACAGGGTCCCCTCCAGTAATGGGAGAGGCAGAGGTGCATATATCCAAATCTCTACAGGTTTGCTGTGGGATACTTGTGCACCTCTGCCTTCTCAGTACCATGTGAAAGTGTTTTCTTCAAAGCCAGGGAAGTTATTTTCAAACAGAGAAACCAACTGAGTCCAAGCACAGTGGAAAAAATATTATTTCTTAATAAAAGTGAATAAAGTCACCACAGTATTCATAAGCATAACCATATTCCCATCTTTGAAAAAGTGGTTGATCATTCCTGTTTATATTTGTTATTATGACATTAGGCTACTTACGTTATTTATGTGACCTACAGGACATTGTTGTGCTGCGCTTAACATTACACAGCACAATATAGCAACTTAGATTTCCAGATGACATTTTTTTTTTACTAACGGACCTTGAGGGGAGGAGAGTCTGCCAGTCTCTCTCTCTCTCACATGCACACACACGCACGCAATTTCATTTTTCCATGTTTTTACAGTAAAGGTTCACAGACCCAGTACTGCCGCTTGCCTCGTGATGTTAACAGTGCCAGAACAAAACGCAGCATCACAGCGAGTAGACAGAATTGTCGGGGTGCACAAGCTGGCTTGGTATTGTGAAACAGTGCGGTTGTGCACAGCTGGATCTCTTGAGTTGTCGCGTATTTGTTCACTGAACGTATGGATGGACAGGTAGCTAGCTCACGTTAGTTGTAGGAACTAAGCACAGCTTAGCTTGCTCTAGCTAGAAGTGTCCAATACAGCGATACGCTGTATAATGATCCCATAAACTAAACTTCATATCATTTTAAGCAACGGATCATCCAGCATATTGCAGAGAGGAAGAGCATGTTAAAGCAATGAAAAAAAGAAAGCAAAAACATGAAGGCATTGTGTAAGGCATTGTTTTATCGCTTCGACAAGAGCTTAATCGGGTGATTGTGTCTGTAGCCACGCTGTCGATGTATTGCATAAAGGCGCATTTTTCGCCGCTTTCATCGCTTACGGCCATACCACTCTGAACACGCCCGATCTCGTCCGATCTCGGAAGCTAAGCAGGGTCGGGCCTGGTTAGTACTTGGATGGGAGACCGCCTGGGAATACCAGGTGCTGTAAGCTTTTCTTCTTAGCTATGTTTCTTTTCATTTTTGCCTCTTTTCACGTACAACGTGGCTTCATTTCTTTAGGGTTTTATTTTATGCTTTCTTTCTTGCTTTTAGGTTTAGAACTGTAGCATTTTGGAGCTTAGTAAGTGCACCGGGTTCTCATAAACGTATGTATGTTTGTCTTATCAATTTCACCAAAACAACTCCATGTTTCTTTACTTTTACATCTTTCTCTTACCTTCATGTATTATGCCGTTTGTGTGTGCGAACACTTTCGGAGCAATTATCTAGGTGCGTTGGACCGCACGCCACTCAAAGCTTTTATTAACGGAACTGGAGGTTGGTTGCGTCGAGTTCAACTCCGTCCAATCATTTTGGGATTAGAACATGGTTTTACTCTTGAATCCCTTTCGACATTATATGTGCTATGTACATTTTAATGGGTGTTGTTTTGGGAAGGGATAGACTAATTTTAGTTACTGCAGCCTTTCTTTCGTTTGCTAACTATATTCATTCTGTTCCTTCTACCAGGGGAGCCAAGTCTGTCTCTCACTCATACATACACACACACACACACACACACACACACACACACACACACACACACACACACACACACACATTAACAAGCAGTTGATTTTTTACATGTTTATATATCATCACAGGTACAGAGATATTATTTTTTATTTTATGTTTCTTTTGAAAATGTTAGTTTGCTAATCGCAATGTAATGAAATCTTGTATCCTGTGGAAAAGCACAGTGGAAAAAATATTATTTCTTAATAAAAGTGAATAAAGTCACCACAGTATTCATAAGCATAACCATTTTTCCCATCTTTGAAAAACACTGCAACAGTCTTAAAAACATCTCAACATAAACATCTCATGTCCTATTTGGTTTATTTAAACATTGACTGAAATCAACCTGTTTTTTGACACTAGTAGACCTCCAAAACCATTACCTACACATCAAAAACAGATTAGATGAATGAATGAACCACACAAAATCATATTAAGGTGTTTTTATTTCTATTGTTGGCAGTGACTATTCCCATGCTGTCACTGGTGCAAAACAGCCAAGAGATCCATCACAAATAGTTGAAATGACAATAAAGGTTTAGCCAGCAGGGGGGTTTGTGTGCACATGAAGCCTCCAGATATGAACCTTTTTTTGAATCAATTGGATGGAAAGCTTCAAGGATTCATCTGGCAATCACTACAAAAACAAACAAAAATGTTTTAAAAAATAGAATTTAGCATTTACAAGTTACAAGTTCAATAAAAGAAAATCAGCAATCATAAATTCTCCAAAATAAGTCAACATCAAAACTCCACTCTTGAAATTTCCTTTGGAAACTAATACAAGGAAAAACAGGAAATTGGGTGATGTCACTTCCTGTCTTTAAGCAGGACAATTCCCCATAAAGCTCCCCTTCAAAGACAACATGGAAGACTCTCCACAAAAAAAGTCACAGGTAAGTTCATTTTTTCTTAATATACTTTTGTTTTACCTACTTTGTTAAAATATACCAACTTTTCTGTGTTAATCCTGTGTTTTAATTTACATACATATATAAATATATATACACACAGCATATGTGCATTTCAAACCCACAGTCCATGAACACACTGTGGTGGAGGGTAACTATCACAAGACATTACACTCATACTGTGTGCATCTGTGCCTGTATCACTCCACCACACAGAAAACAGCATGAAAAACCTTTCCCAGTTTCCAAAGATTTCCAACTTTAATGTGTTGATTTGTACAGAGACTTCTACATGTGTAACTTGTAGAACAGCGTGTATCATATGTACAGAAATAAACTGCAGCTGAAGAGTCCTTTAGCATCATTTATTGTGCATGTGTTTTTTTTGGGGACTTCTCACTGGTGCTCACAATTTATTATTACATGGGTAGTACACACACACACACACACGCGCACACACATACTAACAAGCAATTTTTACATGTTTATATGTCATCAAAGGTACAGAGATATTATTGTTTATTTAATGTTTCTTTTGAAAATGTTAGTTTGCTAATCGCAATGTCATGAAATCTTGTATCCTGTGTAAAAACCCCAGCTGCTGTGGTTGCTATGGTGACAGCGATGCTTGTTAATGTTAGCGCAGATCTTTTCGACATGTTATTATGTTGTTTTTTGTTGTTGTGATTTTCTATCTTTCATTGGTTAAATGATAGAATATGGGTTTTCTGGTTAAGTTTCACTTTCTAAATGTTTACTCGATTTGTAATCAACTCGTTATTTTTAGTATTTTAACATGCTGTTTGTAGTGGTTGATCATTCCTGTTCATATTTGTTATTATGACATTAGGCTACTTACGTTATTTATGTGACCTACAGGACATTGTTGTGCTGCGCTTAACATTACACAGCACAATATAGCAACTTAGATTTCCAGATGACATTTTTTTTTTACTAACGGACCTTGAGGGGAGGAGAGTCTGCCAGTCTCTCTCTCTCTCACATGCACACACACGCACGCAATTTCATTTTTCCATGTTTTTACAGTAAAGGTTCACAGACCCAGTACTGCCGCTTGCCTCGTGATGTTAACAGTGCCAGAACAAAACGCAGCATCACAGCGAGTAGACAGAATTGTCGGGGTACACAAGCTGGCTTGGTATTGTGAAACAGTGCGGTTGTGCACAGCTGGATCTCTTGAGTTGTCGCGTATTTGTTCACTGAACGTATGGATGGACAGGTAGCTAGCTCACGTTAGTTGTAGGAACTAAGCACAGCTTAGCTTGCTCTAGCTAGAAGTGTCCAATACAGCGATACGCTGTATAATGATCCCATAAACTAAACTTCATATCATTTTAAGCAACGGATCATCCAGCATATTGCAGAGAGGAAGAGCATGTTAAAGCAATGAAAAAAAGAAAGCAAAAACATGAAGGCATTGTGTAAGGCATTGTTTTATCGCTTCGACAAGAGCTTAATCGGGTGATTGTGTCTGTAGCCACGCTGTCGATGTATTGCATAAAGGCGCATTTTTCGCCGCTTTCATCGCTTACGGCCATACCACTCTGAACACGCCCGATCTCGTCCGATCTCGGAAGCTAAGCAGGGTCGGGCCTGGTTAGTACTTGGATGGGAGACCGCCTGGGAATACCAGGTGCTGTAAGCTTTTCTTCTTAGCTATGTTTCTTTTCATTTTTGCCTCTTTTCACGTACAACGTGGCTTCATTTCTTTAGGGTTTTATTTTATGCTTTCTTTCTTGCTTTTAGGTTTAGAACTGTAGCATTTTGGAGCTTAGTAAGTGCACCGGGTTCTCATAAACGTATGTATGTTTGTCTTATCAATTTCACCAAAACAACTCCATGTTTCTTTACTTTTACATCTTTCTCTTACCTTCATGTATTATGCCGTTTGTGTGTGCGAACACTTTCGGAGCAATTATCTAGGTGCGTTGGACCGCACGCCACTCAAAGCTTTTATTAACGGAACTGGAGGTTGGTTGCGTCGAGTTCAACTCCGTCCAATCATTTTGGGATTAGAACATGGTTTTACTCTTGAATCCCTTTCGACATTATATGTGCTATGTACATTTTAATGGGTGTTGTTTTGGGAAGGGATAGACTAATTTCAGTTACTGCAGCCTTTCTTTCGTTTGCTAACTATATTCATTCTGTTCCTTCTACCAGGGGAGCCAAGTCTGTCTCTCACTCATACATACTCACACACACACACACACCAAAATAAGTCAACATCAAAACTCCACTCTTGAAATTTCCTTTGGAAACTAATACAAGGAAAAACAGGAAATTGGGTGATGTCACTTCCTGTCTTTAAGCAGGACAATTCCCCATAAAGCTCCCCTTCAAAGACAACATGGAAGACTCTCCACAAAAAAGTCACAGGTAAGTTCATTTTTTCTTAATATACTTTTGTTTTACCTACTTTGTTAAAATATACCAACTTTTCTGTGTTAATCCTGTGTTTTAATTTACATACATATATAAATATATATACACACAGCATATGTGCATTTCAAACCCACAGTCCATGAACACACTGTGGTGGAGGGTAACTATCACAAGACATTACACTCATACTGTGTGCATCTGCGCCTGTATCACTCCACCACACAGAAAGCAGCATGAAAAACCTTTCCCAGTTTCCAAAGATTTCCAACTTTAATGTGTTGATTTGTACAGAGACTTCTACATGTGTAACTTGTAGAACAGCGTGTATCATATGTACAGAAATAAACTGCAGCTGAAGAGTCCTTTAGCATCATTTATTGTGCATGTGTTTTTTTTGGGGACTTCTCACTGGTGCTCACAATTTATTATTACATGGGTAGTACACACACACACACACACACACACACACACACGCGCACACATACTAACAAGCAATTTTTACATGTTTATATGTCATCAAAGGTACAGAGATATTATTGTTTATTTTATGTTTCTTTTGAAAATGTTAGTTTGCTAATCGCAATGTCATGAAATCTTGTATCCTGTGTAAAAACCCCAGCTGCTGTGGTTGCTATGGTGACAGCGATGCTTGTTAATGTTAGCGCAGATCTTTTCGACATGTTATTATGTTGTTTTTTGTTGTTGTGATTTTCTATCTTTCATTGGTTAAATGATAGAATATGGGTTTTCTGGTTAAGTTTCACTTTCTAAATGTTTACTCGATTTGTAATCAACTCGTTATTTTTAGTATTTTAACATGCTGTTTGTAGTGGTTGATCATTCCTGTTCATATTTGTTATTATGACATTAGGCTACTTACGTTATTTATGTGACCTACAGGACATTGTTGTGCTGCGCTTAACATTACACAGCACAATATAGCAACTTAGATTTCCAGATGACATTTTTTTTTTACTAACGGACCTTGAGGGGAGGAGAGTCTGCCAGTCTCTCTCTCTCTCACATGCACACACACGCACGCAATTTCATTTTTCCATGTTTTTACAGTAAAGGTTCACAGACCCAGTACTGCCGCTTGCCTCGTGATGTTAACAGTGCCAGAACAAAACGCAGCATCACAGCGAGTAGACAGAATTGTCGGGGTGCACAAGCTGGCTTGGTATTGTGAAACAGTGCGGTTGTGCACAGCTGGATCTCTTGAGTTGTCGCGTATTTGTTCACTGAACGTATGGATGGACAGGTAGCTAGCTCACGTTAGTTGTAGGAACTAAGCACAGCTTAGCTTGCTCTAGCTAGAAGTGTCCAATACAGCGATACGCTGTATAATGATCCCATAAACTAAACTTCATATCATTTTAAGCAACGGATCATCCAGCATATTGCAGAGAGGAAGAGCATGTTAAAGCAATGAAAAAAAGAAAGCAAAAACATGAAGGCATTGTGTAAGGCATTGTTTTATCGCTTCGACAAGAGCTTAATCGGGTGATTGTGTCTGTAGCCACGCTGTCGATGTATTGCATAAAGGCGCATTTTTCGCCGCTTTCATCGCTTACGGCCATACCACTCTGAACACGCCCGATCTCGTCCGATCTCGGAAGCTAAGCAGGGTCGGGCCTGGTTAGTACTTGGATGGGAGACCGCCTGGGAATACCAGGTGCTGTAAGCTTTTCTTCTTAGCTATGTTTCTTTTCATTTTTGCCTCTTTTCACGTACAACGTGGCTTCATTTCTTTAGGGTTTTATTTTATGCTTTCTTTCTTGCTTTTAGGTTTAGAACTGTAGCATTTTGGAGCTTAGTAAGTGCACCGGGTTCTCATAAACGTATGTATGTTTGTCTTATCAATTTCACCAAAACAACTCCATGTTTCTTTACTTTTACATCTTTCTCTTACCTTCATGTATTATGCCGTTTGTGTGTGCGAACACTTTCGGAGCAATTATCTAGGTGCGTTGGACCGCACGCCACTCAAAGCTTTTATTAACGGAACTGGAGGTTGGTTGCGTCGAGTTCAACTCCGTCCAATCATTTTGGGATTAGAACATGGTTTTACTCTTGAATCCCTTTCGACATTATATGTGCTATGTACATTTTAATGGGTGTTGTTTTGGGAAGGGATAGACTAATTTTAGTTACTGCAGCCTTTCTTTCGTTTGCTAACTATATTCATTCTGTTCCTTCTACCAGGGGAGCCAAGTCTGTCTCTCACTCATACATACACACACACACACACACACACACACACACACACACACACACACACACACACACACACACACACACACACACACACACACACACACACACACACATTAACAAGCAATTGATTTTTTACATGTTTATATATCATCACAGGTACAGAGATATTATTTTTTATTTTATGTTTCTTTTGAAAATGTTAGTTTGCTAATCGCAATGTCATGAAATCTTGTATCCTGTGTAAAAACCCCAGCTGCTGTGGTTGCTATGGTGACAGCGATGCTTGTTAATGTTAGCGCAGATCTTTTCGACATGTTATTATGTTGTTTTTTGTTGTTGTGATTTTCTATCTTTCATTGGTTAAATGATAGAATATGGGTTTTCTGGTTAAGTTTCACTTTCTAAATGTTTACTCGATTTGTAATCAACTCGTTATTTTTAGTATTTTAACATGCTGTTTGTAGTGGTTGATCATTCCTGTTCATATTTGTTATTATGACATTAGGCTACTTACGTTATTTATGTGACCTACAGGACATTGTTGTGCTGCGCTTAACATTACACAGCACAATATAGCAACTTAGATTTCCAGATGAAATTTTTTTTTACTAACGGACCTTGAGGGGAGGAGAGTCTGCCAGTCTATCTCTCTCACATGCACACACACGCACGCAATTTCATTTTTCCATGTTTTTACAGTAAAGGTTCACAGACCCAGTACTGCCGCTTGCCTCGTGATGTTAACAGTGCCAGAACAAAACGCAGCATCACAGCGAGTAGACAGAATTGTCGGGGTACACAAGCTGGCTTGGTATTGTGAAACAGTGCGGTTGTGCACAGCTGGATCTCTTGAGTTGTCGCGTATTTGTTCACTGAACGTATGGATGGACAGGTAGCTAGCTCACGTTAGTTGTAGGAACTAAGCACAGCTTAGCTTGCTCTAGCTAGAAGTGTCCAATACAGCGATACGCTGTATAATGATCCCATAAACTAAACTTCATATCATTTTAAGCAACGGATCATCCTGCATATTGCAGAGAGGAAGAGCATGTTAAAGCAATGAAAAAAAGAAAGCAAAAACATGAAGGCATTGTGTAAGGCATTGTTTTATCGCTTCGACAAGAGCTTAATCGGGTGATTGTGCCTATAGCCACGCTGTCGATGTATTGCATAAAGGCGCATTTTTCGCCGTTTTCCTCGCTTACGGCCATACCACTCTGAACACGCCCGATCTCGTCCGATCTCGGAAGCTAAGCAGGGTCGGGCCTGGTTCGTACTTGGATGGGAGACCGCCTGGGAATACCAGGTGCTGTAAGCTTTTCTTCTTAGCTATGTTTCTTTTCATTTTTGCCCCTTTTCACGTACAACGTGGCTTCATTTCTTTAGGGTTTTATTTTATGCTTTCTTTCTTGCTTTTAGGTTTAGAACTGTAGCATTTTGCAACTTAGTAAGTGCACCGGGTTCTCATAAACGTATGTATGTTTGTCTTATCAATTTCACCAAAACAACTCCATGTTTCTTTACTTTTACATCTTACTCTTACCTGCATGTATTATGCCGTTTGTGTGTGCGAACACTTTCGGAGCAATTATATAGGTGCGTTGGACCGCACGCCACTCAAAGCTTTTATTAACGGAACTGGAGGTTGGTTGCGTCGAGTTCAACTCCGTCCAATCATTTTGGAATTAGAACATGGTTTTATTCTTGAATCCCTTTCGACATTATATGTGCTATGTACATTTTAATGGGTGTTGTTTTGGGAAGGGATAGACTAATTTTAGTTACTGCAGCCTTTCTTTCGTTTGCTAACTATATTCATTCTGTTCCTTCTACCAGGGGAGCCAAGTCTGTCTCTCGCTCACACACACAAACACACACACAAACACACACACAAACACACACACAAACACACACACACACAAACACACACACACACAAACACACACACACACAAACACACACACACACAAACACACACACACACACACACAAACACACAAACACACACACACACACACACTAACAAGCAATTGATTTTTTACATGTTTATATATCATCACAGGTACAGAGATATTATTTTTTATTTTATGTTTCTTTTGAAAATGTTAGTTTGCTAATCGCAATGTATTGAAATCTTGTATCCTGTGTAAAAACCCTAGCTGCTGTGGTTGCTATGGTGACACAACAGCATGCCTGTTAATGTTAGTGCAGATCTTTTCGACATGTTATTGTGTTGTTTTTTGTTGTTGTGATTTTCTATCTTTCATTGGTTAAATGATAGAATATGGGTTTTCTGGTTAAGTTTCACTTTCTAAATGTTTACTCGATTTGTAATCAACTCGTTATTTTTAATATTTTAACATTCTGTTTGTAGTGGTTGATCATTCCTTTTCATATTTGTTATTATGACATTAGGCTACTTACGTTATTTATGTGACCTACAGGACATTGTTGTGCTAAGTTTAACATTACACAGCACAATATAGCAACTTAGATTTCCAGATGAAATTTTTTTTTTTACTAACGGACCTTGAGGGGAGGGGAGTCTGCCAGTCTCTCTCTCACACACACACACACACACACACACACACACACACACGCACGCACACACACGCACGCAATTTCATTTTTCCATGTTTTTACAGTAAAGGTTCACAGACCCAGTACTGCCGCTTGCCTCGTGATGTTAACAGTGCCAGAACAAAATGCAGCATCACAGCCAGTAGACAGAATTGTCAGGATACACAAGCTGGCTTGGTATTGTGAAACAGTGCGGTTGTGCACAGCTGGATCTCTTGAGTTGTCGCCTATTTGTTCACTGAACGTATGGATGGACAGGTAGCTAGCTCACGTTAGTTGTAGGAACTAACCACAGCTTAGCTTGCTATAGCTAGAAGTGTCCAATACAGCGATAGGCTGTATACTGATCCCATAAACTAAACTTCATATCATTTTAAGCAACGGATCATCCTGCATATTGCAGAGAGGAAGAGCATGTTAAAGCAATGAAAAAAAGATAAGCAAAAACACCAAAGGAATTGTTTAAGGCATTGCTTTATCACTTCAAGAAGGGCTTAATCAGGTGAGTGTGTCTGTACCGACATATTCTGGAGGAGGAGCGGACGGCATGCCACACCCACCCTCTATACTAACCTCAACTCTCTATAGCAGGGTGAAACTTTGGAGCACGGCTCCATCCCCCATGAATATTTCTGCTCCATTCATGATGCTGGTTGAGAAACTGTAGGGTTATGCCTCCTAACATGACTGATATCAAAAATAGGCAGCTATCACATTTTTCTAGATGGCCCATGTTTTAAACTGTCTGACCGTTTCAACCGGTTATTGTGTCTGCTCTCTGCCTAACCTCATTTGGGCGGCTTACTCTCTCCCTTACAGGTCTGCTCAAGAATCTGAGCTGATGCTGTTGACCAGGGTCTGCCATCTACTCCAGGATCAGGTTGTCACCATCTACACTGATTCTCATTCTGCATTTGGGGTTGCTCATGACTTCAATAAGATTTGTCACTCCGGGGGTTTCGTGTCTTGGAAGGTAAGCCCATTTCTAATCCAGGACTAGTGTCTGCAACTTTGTCTGCATGTACACTACCAGCTTGGCTGGCTATCATAATGGTCAAGGGTCATGACTCAACCTCTGAGTCTGACACGGCCACTGGCAATGCTTCAGCAGATGAGATTCCACGTTGGGCAGCTGTTAATGCCCCCTCATGCCCATACACTATATCCTCGATGTGTGAAGCTATCGCCATGTTTTCTCATTGCTTTGTGCCGAATAATATCAACCTGCATTTCTTACAAACTCAGAGTACACAACAGGACTGCTCTCACTGGGTTGATTAGGGCTGTAGTCCTGATTAAAATGGTCTAATGGCGTGTCACCCTTCCTAAATCTATTTTTCCATTTCTTGTGCGTCATTTTCATGGGATTTCACATGTTGCACAAAGGGGGAGTGATGGCTAGCATTCAAAAAACAGTTTTGTATTCCTGCAAAACGTCTCACTGTAAAACTCCTCCTAGATTGCTTTTTAACCTGTGCCAGAAGCAACCAGGGTAAAACACAAGCCAAATATGATGCCTTACCGGCTCCAGAATATCGCTTTCAGTGTCTACAGATAGACTTTATGCACATTCCACCTTGTGGTCAGTTGAAGTACTTGCTAGTGATTGTAGGCAGGTTTTCCAAGTGCACTGAGGCATTTCCTTGTTCTAAGGAAGACTTTCAACAGGCCTGTCATCACACTGGAACTTACACTAACTTCATTTAGATTTAAAAAACTGATCAAAATGTTTCCTCCTTCATTTAAATCATCACATCCGTGTTCAGGGAATTCTTGCATCCTTACGGGACTCCCAGGAAGTTCAAGAAACACGTGTAAGAGCCCTGCTGTTCACACTGCTTTTTGTAACCCTATTCAGATATTTCTATCAACAAAAATTCAAAAGAAAAAGAACAACAAAACTCCCCAAAACTGTGCAAACCATCTTAAAACAATAAAGCTGTTCTAGGTACAGCTGCAATTTAGCGAATCCTGAAAAATGTATTTCATCAGTTCCACTCCTTGGGCCTCTGTGTTTCTTTGCTCCTATAAGGCTTGTCTTGTACATATTTGTTTGTTGGTGGAGTTGTTTGTGTTAACATTGCTTGTTTACACTCACCTGCTGTCAGAGGGTATATGTATTTTTTCTGTCATTTAGGCATCTGATAAAGTGACAAAAGAATTAATCTACAAAACCAGACTGAGTCGATCTACTAATAGGTGGTAGCGTTGTAACACTGACAGTGGTAGAAAAGAGAAATTTTTTAAAACCAGAATTTATTTTTCACGTTACATTCTATATTAAATAAAAAATAAATTTACTTCAGATCTCAAGGCACAGCTGTCTACTGTATGGAAAATAGTAAATTGTTAATAAATAGATTTAATTAAGTATTGAACGCAGAACATTCGCATTGGCTGAATGAACCTTTCACTCTTCTGTCATGTCTATCTGCCTAACTATCAGGTGTTTGTGTGTTTTTACTCACTCACTCACTCACTCACTCACTCACTCACTCACTCACTATCTGTCTCTCTCAATGTCACATTCTCTCACTCTCATTCTTGCATGCTGGCCTTCGGTAACACTGCCCTCCACCACCTGCACCTCCCGTTCTCCACCTGTACCTTGTGGCCTCTGCCCCCTGCCCTTCCACCCCACCTGGCTGACTGAGTGAGTACTTGGCCATTCCAGCCAATCCAAGCATCAGGGTCAGCTGTTACAGAGGACAGACGAGTGTCACACAGTACACTGATCTAAGCCCTCTATTCACCCCTACACTGTTCTAAGCCCTCTATTCAGCCCTACACTGATCTAAGCCCTCTATTCACCCCTACACTGATCTAAGCCCTCTATTCACCCCTACACTGATCTAAGCCCTCTATTCACCCCTACACTGATCTAAGCCCTCTATTCAGCCCTACACTGATCTAAGCCCTCTATTCAGCCCTACACTGATCTAAGCCCTCTATTCACCCCTACACTGATCTAAGCCCTCTATTCACCCCTACACTGATCTAAGCCCTCTATTCACCAGTACACTGATCTAAGCCCTCTATTCACTAGTACACTGATCTAAGCGCTCTATTCACCAGTACACTGATCTAAGCGCTCTATTCACCCCTACACTGATCTAAGCGCTCTATTCACCCCTACACTGATCTAAGCCCTCTATTCACCCCTACACTGATCTAAGCCCTCTATTCACCAGTACACTGATCTAAGCCTTCTATTCACCCCTACACTGATCTAAGCCCTCTATTCACCCCGACACTGATCTAAGGCCTCTATTCACCCCTACACTGATCTAAGCCCTCTATTCACCCCTCTATACACTGATCTAAGCCCTCTATTCACCAGTACACTGATCTAAGCGCTCTATTCACCAGTACACTGATCTAAGCCCTCTATTCACCCCTACACTGATCTAAGCCCTCTATTCACCCCTACACTGATCTAAGCCCTCTATTCACCCCTACACTGATCTAAGCCCTCTATTCACCCCTACACTGATCTAAGCCCTCTATTCACCCCTACACTGATCTAAGCTCTCTATTTTCCAGTGTACTGTAATGATACATTGCAAACTGCCCTGACTACCCTGTCAGAAATGCAGAGCTCCAGTGTGAGATCTGTCATCAACTCCACTAGCCAGTAGTCTGGCAGGAATTATCCACAAAGCATCAGCTATTATGGATCTCTGTATGGACCTCCGTTCTCAGACGAGGACCATGGCAAGACTTTAAGGCCCATGCAGTCAAGACCACATCTTGTTTTATTAATGGACTAAACAAGGTGCAGTTTGTTTGAGTCGAAACATCTGGTTTATGAAGCTCATGTGATACACCCATCATCTTTAACCCAAACTGGATCAACTGCACCGGTCGTTGAAGCTATGGCGGCATTCACGACAAATAAACAAAGAAGGATATATGACTGGAGGAGAGCGGCTCAAAGTGGTGTGTGTTTTACTGCTTGCGGTGAGCTAGGAGAGTGGTGGATGTTGTATAAAGGCTTTTCGCCAGATACTTATGACACAAGAGTATGTGTCCCTGAACTATTTCCCTAAGGAGAGAGAGCATGAGGGGAAAACAAGAAAGAAAAGAGCCTGAGATTTGGAGAAACATGTTTACCCTCAGCACATCTTTGTCTGGCTTCCATGAACAAAGTTGAAGCTCTCAGATGAATACAATCTTCTGAAAGGCACAAACAGGGATTGAAACTGTGGGCTTTGGTTTATAAAACTAACACCTTGCTACTTGGCCATCATGCCTTAGAAGCAAGTCATGAACTGGTCTTTAACAATGCACGAGCTTGCACCTTAAGTCTGACAGTAGAAAAGCCTTGAAAGGGTTGGAAGTTACTAAAATATTGACAGCCTTCTGACTCATGAGTAACTGTCATTGGAAGCTGATCGTGCACTATCGATAGCATCAGCATAAAGCACAGCTGTATATGCTTCCAAAATGAACCCCTTCTAGAGAGGATATATCTAAATTCTAAAGCACATGCAGTTATTCTAAAGATCAGTCAACTAGGCTGGAGGTGCTGAGTATGGAACCAAGGACCTCTGACATGCAAAGTATGCACTCTAGCACTGAGCTACACTCCCACCACTCTCAAACTTTGAGGTAATAACGCTAAAAAGAATATCTGCAACTGTTTGTCAGCTAATTTGCAGGAGTCAAATGTGTAGCAGAAACGTTGCGTTGGGTGCCTGAGGACTGTTCAATTTCTCAATCAACATTTTGGTGTAGTCAACCAGGATCACGTCCATGTCACCTCAAAGAGAAACACCTGGGTTACCTCTGGCACATGGGGTGGTAAATAGTCTACCATAAATTACCTCAAATGGTGACAATTTGGTGGTGGCACTGGGCATCATTCTGATCTCACAACACTGCTGACCACCTTGTGCTCAGATTCAGAGGTTGTGTCATGACCCTTGACCTTTACGATAGCCAGCCGAGCTGGTAGTGTACATGCAGACAAAAGTGCAGAGACTAGTCCTGGATTAGATATGGGTTTACCGTCTGAGCTGCGGAACCTCCTGGAGTGCCAAATTTTACCCAAGTCATGAACAACCCCAAACGCATAACAGGAGTCAGTGTATATGGTGACAAACTGATCCTGGAATAGATGGCAGGCCCTGGTCAATGCCATTAGTTCAGCTGCTTGAGAAGACCTGTAAAGGACAGAGTGAGCCTCCCAAATGAGGTTACGCAGAAATCAGACAGAATAACCACAGACAATTTCAGAGTCAGACGGTTTAAAACATGAGCCATCTACAAAAATGTGATAGCCGCCTTCCAGCAGCGTGCTAGAAAGTTCAGAACGCATGCTAGAGGACTCATGGATAACCTCCATGCAGTCATGGGGCACAGAGTCAGCAGAATGATTTAGCGATGTCAAAAATGATTGTAACAGACTAGGTGAGCGCAGGGTCATGTGTGATTTAATGGTTAAGTTCCGAGTGGCACAGAGGATGGCCTCAAGGCCTGAACGTTGCTGTGCTGTCATGTGCTGTGTTTGAATGTTATTCAGAATAGTAATAACTTGATGTGAAGTGTGAAGAACCATTGGATGAGACAGTGCCAATTTCTCTACGTCAGTGACCAGCAGGGCAGAGGCAGCCACGGCGCGTAAGCAGGCCGGCATGCCTTGAACGACCGAATCAAAAGGTTTGGAAAGGTAGGCCACAGGTTGATAACTGCCACCATGCTCCTGGGCCAGGACACCCATGGCTGTGGAGCCGTTTTCAGAAACGTAAAGGTGGAAGGTCAGATTATAATTTGGTAGGCCAATTTCAGATTCCTGAATGAGTGATACATGGGTTGAGTCCAGACCAATGTATCAGTACAGTTTTTTCCACAGCCGTTCCTGAGGACTTTATCATGAAACTCAACATGGGTTGTTTTGTGTTGGGCGGAGGGATGTCACGTATGATTCCCCACACTCATTAGAGAAAGGTACTGTAAGTATTTGAGATTAAATATTGTTCTTATAATTTTATTTCTGGAGTTTAAGTTTAATGTTTATCTTGCCAGGAAAGTTTGTTTATTTTAACTAAGTAGGTAAAACAAAGTAGATAAAGAGAAAAATTAACTTACCTGTGATTACTTTTGTGGAGAAGCTTCCATGTTGTTTTAGAGTGAAAAGAAACTGTAGCCTGTGTTGAAGGGGACTTTTATGGGGAATTTTCCTTCCCAAAGAAAGGAAGTGATGTCACATAATTTCCTGTGGTGATGTTTCCTTATATATGTTTCTAAGGGAAAATTCACTAGAGTTGTGTTTTGAAGTTGATTGATGTTGGAGAATTTATGATTGCTGGATTTTTTCCCCTTGAACTTGTAAATACTTGTAAATACTGCATTTTCCTTTTTTTGAATATTTTTGTTTGTTTTTTATTGGCTATGGATTTTTTGTTTGCACTGGACTACTGAGAGCCAATAAATACCTTTTCTTTTGTATCCACTAGGAGTGTATCCGTGTGTCTTTACTAGTGGACCATTGCAATGATATTTCCATATGTGCAGGATTAAAATACTCTACAAATAAATGCTCTTAAAATAGTCCATAAATAAATATTCTTAAATACTCCACAAATAAGTACTCTTTAAATACTGTACAAACAAATCATCTTAAAATACTCCACAAATAAATGAGTCCAGTCTGTGTTTGAAGAAAGCAAGAGTGTTAGTTCGTCCCTGCATCTGGGAGACAGGTCAGAGAAGAGGGAATGGAGAGGGCATGAAGCATTTAAGGCTCACACTTTATAATAACGATAGTTTATAGAGCATTTATATGCTTGTAATTCATAATGAACTAATCATGAACTAATGAGTTAGTGTTATTCATCATGAATTAATATATTAGTGATCATTTATAAGATGTATCTAAGCTCTCACTTCATAATTATCTGATCATGAACAGATCAGGAAGTCAGATGTTATGCTTAATTGGGTTTTTAAGCGTTATTCTTTATTAGATAATGAATTGTGCCATTGCATACGTGCAGGAACAATGGAACTGCATTTAGTTAAAGTAAATGTTCAGAATGTTGTTAGGTTACTGTGTGTAGGGTTTGGAGTTGGGGCTCCAGGGGCTTTAGGTGGCAGGTCGTTTTTCCTAGAATAACAAGTGGACCAGTGGAGTGGAGCTTCAGGTGCAACCTGCTTAACCTCCATCCTTTAAGAGGCCTGGAAGACAAGCATCAAGACTCCTTGTTGTAGCCCTGCAGGTGGTGAAGTTTCTCTGGTTGTCTGAACACCAGAGTCCCTCATTGTCTTCATACGCCGACTGAAGATGCACTTACCTGAACATTAGTTTTGCACTTATTAAATCTTATTAAAAAATAAAAAAGTTTTAATTGCATTTATGAAATATGCTATTGTGTTATGCACAACAAAGTCACTCTGGATAAGAGAGTCTGCTAAACACCTTAAATGTTAATGTAAATATGTATGTTACAATTTCAGAATTAATGGTGACCAATTCAGGAATTCAGAGGATATGCACCATTAGTTAATATATTATTAAAATGACAGCTTTATTAATCCTGGCTCCTAAGAATCTTTGTGAACCTGTTAAAATAATTAAAAAGTGTAGTCATACAAATTATTTGTTAAACAGTAACAAACAGCAGCTGTAGTTTCTAAATTACTTGTCATATAGAAATTGTCTGTAGCATTTTACAGCCGCTAAGGTGAAAACTATTCAATATACACGAATATCTATAAATGTCTGTAGGCCATTTATAAACGACACACTTTCAAATAAACTTATCATTTGAAGTTGTCTGTTAAGAAATGTATAAATTACTTGGTAATATTTTATAAAACACACATTAAAAAAAAGACTTGATGTCTTCAGACTAATGTGCTTGTTAATAAATATGCAATAGTAGGAGTTCTCATTCATGGAGTTTTCCAAGATCATGAATGAATCGTCCTAGAGGACCATTATTGTGTTTTTTGCTAGCCGTTCATACATTTCTATCTCCGGTTACCTCTAAGCCTCCAAACAGTTTCCTTGTATGTTCTCCAGGCCCTCCGTATATTCTACGTGTGAGCCCCTGTAGGAGCATCCATGTATGATATACTGTGGTTAGCTGTGTAATGTCTGTAGCCAAGCTGAGACAGAGCCTGCTGGTAGACACACCACTCACCACTGAGGATTGTGGATCGCCTCCTTACATGCTGAATGATAAGTGGCACTAGTTCCCTTCTGGACCTTCTCTGAACTAGGTGAAGAACTGGCTGTCTTTGTTTAGTGTGGACAGCATTTTCACCAAGCATCCCAGAGACCCACTGCCTCCTCCACAACGCCCGGCCATCCGCCCTCTTCCATACCGTGTAACATAAAAAGTAAAGCATTATTACATTAATTAAGAACTATTAACAAGATGAAAAAATTACAGATATGAAGCATGAAGACTTGTATGTCCATTATACATTATTAAGACTATACAAAATTCTATACCCACATAAAAGATGCACCTGCATTTCTTTTATGCCTGAAGTTACTCTCATCTATGACAGTGAACTGTCTGCATCCTCCTTTCCTTCTTCTGAGTTCTTCCATCGCCACCACACAAGCCTCTCTCACTTTCTTAGACAATTTTGACAAGAAACTTGAGAAAACCTGAAGGGACATAATGGTGCTAAATTGATTAAATAACTGAATAAATGGATTTAACACTTAGTAAGATATTGAATGTACTCAGTAAAATTGTAAAGTTTATTTGTTAATTAAGTTAATTTGGTCATGTGAACTGCTCTGGTTATTTTGCTTCTTTTAATCAAACAATTTACTTGATTTGAATAAAACCAATTAACCTGCTCGTTACACATGGATGTTTGCGGTTGCACCATTAAAATATTTCAGCACTGCAGAAAGTATCTAGATGTGCTGAACAAAAATCTGTTTGATTACAGTTCAAATGGCCACTCAGTCCACACTTGTTGTATAAAGTAAGACATATAAGCCTGCGTGTGTTAGCTGCTCCCACCTATACGTTGTAAATTAAAGTTACACTAAAACATCTAAGTAAGCTCGTTAGTCTACCATTCACATCAGTCCCAGCAGTCGCTGTTGTGTAGTTTCATTTTATGATGACAAAGATCGCATTTAATCTCTTTGTAGTACTTTCTTATTTTGCAGCCACTTTATACTTTTTAAATGTTTCCTTTTTTATTTTTTGCCCTCCATCAACTTCCTCAATTTCTTCGGCATTTTGGTCCAATTAAAACCGGATGTGTCCCCTTTACATTTGTTATAGTGGAATTTATGGCATTCCAGATTCTCATCGAGTGTACAAGATTTTAAACTTAACAATGCAATGAGTAATACATCCAAATATTTTTATATATTGTGTATGCTTATATTCAGCAGACACATTCATATTTTCTGGACAAACAGCTCTTTGTGAATTTCATATAAACCATCAACAGTAAAGGTGGAGCGTTCGTGGACGTTGGAGTTCATTCAGGTCTGCGCATCTAATGAGGAGACGCCGGTACAGGTGTGTTTGGAGTCGGATGACAGTGGAGATCAGCACAGCACCTGACGCTCGTCCTCACAGTACACAAAGATGAGGAGAGTTCACAGTTCAGAGAGAAAACCAGGGCAAAAATCATCAAAAAACAAAACAAAACAGCCAAGACACTGGAGAGAAATACAGATGGAGAGGCTGGAACAGGTCAATGCTGTACTGTACTGTAGCTACAGTGCAGCTTAAACTAGCGTTAGCTAGAAATCAACATTAGCAAATGTGTTTTCAGTAGCTTTCTTGAATACTAACATTAGTGGGTTATGCTTGAACAACGCCATGGTAGTTCACCGTCTTTATGACCTTTAGTACATTTTATTCAGTATGAGTGGAATCTGAACACATCCGCTTTGTTAGATTACTCTGAAAGAAAGCTGTCGTACGTTAGCCAACTAGCTAGTAAACTAGCGCGACTGGAAAAGGTGCCGAACACCAGCTGACTGTCTCCGGATTACAGTGGAGATCAGCACAGCCGGTTTCTCCTGTTGTCTGAAGTTTAGCCCTTCGATCCGTTTTCGGTAGGTTTTACGCTCTGGTTCTTTACCTGGCTTTTATTCCCCGTCTACGTACGTCAAGAATGTAAAAGTGAGATTTAATGGGCGAAATTAGCAGGCACAACCGACCGACCGAGCTAGCTCGCTAAATCGGTCGCTCGTCTCGGTCATTTATGTGTAAAATACAGTGTGTCTGACTGTCTGGCTAGATGACATTAAAATGGCTGATTAAATGCACCCAGTTAGCTTGCATGCGTGTCCGAAGTGGTGCTTCACAACTCGAGATCGACCGTATTGCTGTATTGTCTGTACTGTATGTATTGCAGACGTGCAGCGGTGTACCGCGTTCATTGTAAGTGTTCACTAAGCAAACCGCGACCGTGTCGGTACTATTCTATATGTGGCACTGATGTGTGTGTTCTTCTTTCTACAGTTTGGGTATCGACTATGGATTCAAGTAAGTAGCCTGTCAAAGATTTATGCGTGCGCATGTCGTATTTTGTCTCCACAGACGTGCGTGCGCACGATGTCTCTTCCTCTCGTTACCTTTTGGACAGAATTGGATTGCTCAGTGGCCCAGCGTCAGCCACCTTGTCCAGGCCGTGTGCCTGGCGATTTGTCCACTTCACCTGGCCGGTCAGACCATCGTCAGGGTGAACAGGTGGGTTGTTGTCATGAGGGACTACAGTGTCATCTAGGACGTAGTCCTCAGCAGCCCCGGCCTCATGGCCCAGACCCGTATTCAACTTGTTGAGTTGAATCTGCAGACACTGACCCAGTGCTGAGTTTACCGGGTTTTATATTTACCTTATTAGCACTGTGGACTATAAAGGCTGAGCACTAATAGGCTGGGCTGCATTTTTCGTTACAGGTACAATGCAAGGAACAAAAAGCAGGAACAGGATGTTCTGCACCTGAGCGTTGGCCAGTCCAACACACCCATGTTGGCCCTGAAACCTCTCCCTCCCGCGCCGAGTAAGCTCCCAGAGCGTCTGACTCACGGGCACCCTGCTTTTGACTTTAACATCCAGCAGGATGTGTCTGGGTAGGCTTCTCAGCGTGTCCGAGGCCAGCCTCCTCTTCCTCCCAGTGAGACCCTAGCACTAATGGATATGTAGATGTCGGAGAGTGATGTCTTATTATTGGTCTTATTTTGGCACAAATATATTTTACCTGGTTTTTCAGTGATAGACACTTCTGACCTTTTTTCAAAAATGCCGGTAACTCAGATACCACAGGTGCAAACTAAAATTAATTTCTTTACTCATAATGTCTTTAATCATATAGTCAATGTGTCAGCAATCCCTCTTCTGGCCAACAGAGGTCCTCCTAATCTGCAGTGCCATGGTATGAAACATTCATTGAAGTTTAGATTTTTGAGGAGTTCAATTAACTCACTGACTCAGTAGCCACGTGTTCTTGTACTATCTTAGTGTTTTTGAAGATGATCTTACATATAAAATATGCATGTTACACCATATACATAAAAGACACATTTTACATGCTTTTTATGTGTAAGACTCATCATCTAATTATAGGAGAAATATAATCTACTTGTGTGTTAATATTTTTAAGTAGCTACTAGTATAAGGCCAGAATGGGAAATGGGAAATATTATATACTTTAACAAGCTTTAATATTACTATGCTTCAGTGTAACCAAAACCATATCTCATAGCTAGAAACACTACCAACCACAATATGAAAGTCCTCTGTAGTGACAGGTGGATCCTTTTGAGTTTCTCTCTGCACTGCACTGGCCAAATCTGTCAGCTTCTTCTGTAGCAGAAAACAAACACATAATACAACATCAAGTTGAAAACAATTTGACCGTGGATGTCTAAGCATTACATAAGCCCAATTTTGGACTGATATATCAGCCCTTTTTTATCTCTGACCATCTTTCAGACTGGGTCACAATCATCCTTCCCTTTGTTGAGTTTTAGCCAACTGAGTAACAAAAAGTGAAGCTAAACAAAACAGAAAAAAAGACTAGTTTGTTTCATACTGTTGAAACGGTAATAAAAAGAGTGTTTACAGGAAAAAGAGGTTTAGCATTGAATTAGACATATTAATAACATAAAACATAAGGTAGTATAGAGATTCTGTGTCTTCTCAGTGTAACGCATTGGCCCGAGTGCAGAAGGGTGTGGAGCAGGATGCACAGACTCTCTCGACGTGGACATAAAACATAAAAACTATAGTGGCACTCCCATATAACGCAAACAGTGAACATAGAGACACTTAACACTAACAATTTTTAACATTAACACAAGCTAGACAAACATGGTTATGAATGTTGCATTTAAACATAAACTCATGAACAACACGCTACATCAACAATGACCAACAACACTGCACACACTGATGCAGGTTTAAATACACAAAGACAAACAAGGCGCAGGTGTGTGCAGGTGTGGATACAAACAAAGATCCACTCGCTGCACGTGGCGGGCCAAACCATGTGACTTGGGAGAGGCGAGTGTTCTGTTACAGAACCCCCTCCCAAGGGGCACGGCTCCTGACGCATTCTTCCAGTGAACACGAGTCTCAGGACACCGTGTACATGTACACACAAGCAGCTGCCTGGGAGAAAGGCAAGCTCTGTCTCTCTCAGGGCAGTCCGGTACACCCCCAACAACGTTACGCCTGTAGATGTACAAAAGTTGTAAACACAAACAAACAATAGCGCCCACACACAAACATATAAGGCGCTGTGACATGGTGCCCGCTGTCTGCGCAGGCACCTTGTACGTGTCCGTGGCCTCAATGGACATGCGGGGGTGCACGTCCGCCCCGGTTCCAGACGTGCTACCTCCCCCAACGGTCCTCCACTCGCCTGACACTCTAGGAGCATCCCAGCGGCGGTTTGCCTCCGGGGCGTTGGGCAGACCCCTCCAGTCTCGCTGCTGAGTCCGCTGAAGGGAAGGGACACAGGCTTCAGCTCTGCCCGCTGGAGATCCCGATGGGTCCACCCAACCGCCCTCTTTCTGGTTGTTGGGGTGCATTTCGGTCTTCCTCGGCCCAGGCTCAAGCCCCCCCAGAAATTCTTGGGGGTGTTCCCCTTCACTTCCAGGGTGGACATAGACACCAGTCACGGTCCTCTGCCCAATCTCTTGGGATCCAGGCAGCAGGGCAGTGTGCCTACGCATCTCCCGCTAGGAAGTCTGTCTTTAGCTGTGGTGGTTGGTCATTCTGTAACGCGTTGGCCCGAGTGCTGAAGCGCATAGAGCAGGATGCAGAGACTCTCTCAACGTGGACAAACATTTATTTACATAAAACGTAAAGATTATAGTGGCACTCCCGTGTAACACAAACACTGAACATAGAGACACTTAGCACTAACAATTTTTAACATTAACACAAGGTATACAAAAATGGTTATGAATGTTACATTTAGACATTAACTCACACACCTCCTGCTAGGAAGTCCGTCATTTGCCGAGGGAGTAAGCGTCCTGTGGTGGTTTGTCATTCTGTAATGTTGCTGCTGGCCTGAGCGCCGTAAGGCATGGGCCAGGACACACAGACTACCTTGACTTTGTGAAACATTTATTAACATTAAACACGGAAAACACAAGTGGCAATCACATACAACTATAACAGTGAACATTATTAAACATTCAACATATCAAGCTGTACTCAGAGGCCTTGGGATGTCTCTGCAGATTTGGTAGCTAGGCAATAAATAATGAAAATGCCTCAGAGAGAGAGAGATAGAGAGAGATGGAACGAGAGAGAGAATGGACTCAATAAATCTCTCAGTCCATGCTTTTACTATTACTAGCTAATTACTTTTCATTTCCTAGCCTAGGTCCAGTTCAGACAGTGCACCATCTGTGTATAGCATCTAGCACCAAGGGGTTATTGAGCTGGTCCTTTCTGAGTTATGAAAGCTCCATCGATGAGACTGGCTGTGTGCTGGGCTGGTGACATAGATGGAAAACTGTATTGTTTTTGTCATGGTTTTAAAAATAATGCACAGTGAAATGTACCCCTGGGTCAAATTGCTTAGCTATAGTATGAATCATCTGATTAGGAACCAGATAAGTCAAAACAATGACTTGGGCAAGTGTTTAGGGCTCTAGGTCTCTGGTGATAAATATCTTGGTCAGCCCATTTAACAGTGTGTCTGTAGCTTTTCATTAACTTTTTATTGCTTATTGGTCACTGTGTATTGCCTTTTCTTACTACTCAGTTTGAAATATCAACAAATAGGACAGAACAAAACATTATCTTTATGCTATGGTCAACTAGTGTTACTGGCAAACCCAAAGAAATTGGTTAGAGTGGGGATGGTTTTGAAGTCGTATCAGCAAAAATTAGCATAACATAGATGTTTGTAACTTTGGGATTCGCCTGTCTACTGAACTTTTGGATGAAGAAGTCACGGAGCTGCTTTCTCAGTAGGACTCTGCTCTGAGTCTCCCTCCTTAAATGTAAGATATATTTTCTTCAGTAATTTGTGGCCTTTAGAATGGCTCCCTTAATTACAGCTATAATAGTGTTCATGCCAGCTGTGTTGAATCGCACAACGATGTCAGAATCTGGCACAATTTAACTGTGGAACTAGGTGGAGAGAATCTGACTAGCAGTACATTGGTAAGGTTTGATGCATATCCCAAGATAAGTCATAAAGCCTTGAGTAAAGATGAAGGCTAAGAGAGCAAAAGTTATTTAATTCTTCAAAGATGAATACTAAACGTACAATTCTGGCAAACCATGTCAATTACAATCCATTATACTGATGTGTTTATTTGATTCACTGGAAGACAACGAGTGACTTGTGTTTGGAACATAGTCTTCCTTCCCAAAGTTATACTGACTTCTTATTCTGACATTTTTTAAACATGTACAGACAGTTTTATTCCCTGGAAAGTAACATATACACACACAGACAGACACACACACAAACACACATATATCAGATATTTTGTCAACTTTCAAATATAAAAGGCACAGCACTAATTTCAAATATAACAGTGTACTGTTTTTATTTTAGCTCTGCACAAAGAGCGTACAGCATGTATGTGCATATACGTGTACACGTGTGTTCAACCGTGTTATACACAATGCTGCAGTGGCCTGCTCTGCTTCAGCTTGCTCTTTACTGTGCTACACTTGACAGAGAGCTTTTCATGCTGCCTCTTGAGAATGTCTAGTTGGCTCTGCAGGTCCTCGCATGCATCCTTCACCTTCTCAAAATCCTGGAGCAGCTTCTTGTTTCTCAGCAGGCTGCAGCGCTGGTACAGGCGCAGATTGTCTGCACGCAGCTTGTCTTTAGCTATCATTACCCCTGCCAGAGCTTTCCGTTTGGTGCCGATCATTGCCTTTATCTTGGCCAGATTGGCTAGTTTGGCCTGGATCTCCAGCTCCACAAAGTTGATCGTTTCCTTGAGATGTGACTGGAACTGAGAGTGGAGGTACACAATACTGAGATTATTTTCTATGCATTCAAGACTCTACTGTACAATACATCTTCCCATCCTACTCCGTGGCAATAAATTTATTGCATTTTCAGTTTTAAATGGGGGCTCGAAATTTCCAAGTTTTGTGGTGGGATTTATGGGATGGGTCTTGTTATTTTTTCAAGTCTACTTGACAGTTCCATGGCTATCTAAAAAATCAACAGAAATTGCACCCACATTAGTCTTAATCTACTGAGTTTTATAGGACGTCATACCTCTCTAGTGCTGGTAATTCCTTTCTTTATTCGAATAATCTCCTCTTCATACTCCAAGATCATAGTCTTATAATTCTCATTTTCAAACTTCAGTTTTTCACACTTTGTCCTCTCCTCCAGTTCTCTAATAGATTCTTCCCGGCTTTGTACCCTCATCTGCAGCGCAAGGTTCCGTATTTTTGCAGCAGTGAGCTTATTCTCCGTCTTCTGCTCAGCTGCAAGGAGCCGTTTCACTTCAACAAGAGCTGCTCGCTTCCCCAGCCGCCGGGCGAGAGCCGCAACGACTACTTCTTGCATCATCATGATGAAGGCTTGATATTCACAGTCCCACTGCTTCTTCTTCTCCTGGCACCGGGGCCGGAGTTCTTCAACTTGCTGCTGGTAGAGCTGTGATTTGCGCTGCCACTGCAACTTTAGGTCCTCTAGAATTTTTAGCTGGTCCTGGTAGCCATGGCGACTCCGCCTTGTACACACAGGCATTGGCACGTTTTCCCTTTCCAACCAGTCAGCTATTATCATCTGCTGCTCGCTGTTCAACTGGCAGAGTTCATCCCTTTCTGACAGGAGGCTCTGCAGAAGCGCTTGGTGTTCCTTATACTCAGCTTCAAGATTATATCTCTCCATCTCCAGCTGCTCTTTGGAAGATTCAATGTCATGACATCCATCCAGACCAGTCTTCTGCAGCTGCTCATCTGAACCTAAAATTACAGGGCAGAGTTATACTAAAGAATCATCCAGTTCTATTAATTAACAGATGGCAACAGCTAATTTTGCCCTCTTGAAATTGAGCTATGTTCAGATGAGAAGGCTCAGTTTAAAAATATATTACGACTCTTCATATGAAACCATGTGTTAAAAACCAACAGGAATGAATTGCCATGTAATTTTCTCTAGAATGTATAGAATTTATAGTTCTTTACCTTTTTTTCTCTGAAATGGTAGTGGATGGCTACCATTGATTGGAGGTAGAACAAGTTGAGCAAAATGTGTGCTGCCTCTAGTTTCTGGGCTGTGCACACCCACATCAAGAGCCTAAACAAAGTATACAAGGTATTTTTCACACAAGAATCTACATACTGACACACAAGCACACATAACCATACACAACCTTCCATCATAGCCAAACAACGTTTTATTAAAATGTACTAAAAATGTATTTCTATTAGTTTCTTTCTTGAGGCACCAGTACAAATATTTTTAAGGTATCCCATATCATTTAAAGATTCAAAAACACATGCTCCTTCATTTCAGCATTTAAATGAAATGTGTATACACGTACCTGAACATTGTTTGCTTTCTGAGCACTGTGGTTTGGTCTTATTGGTGGCAGCTTTGTGCAGCCACCTTTCCTCTGTTCCATATCTACTGGCGCCTCTCGTCTTTTGATGTGAATTCTAAAGATCGATAAGCCTTTTAGTTTTTGGGGAACAGACCTCAGCCAATTACAATAAGCAGCAACGAAGCAAATGAGTACTATGGGAATGGTGACAGGCGTGATTAATGTGATAACTTGTGTGACTTCACAGCCCCTTTATTACATCATAATTATGCCACAAGTACCATCTCTACATCAATATCAACTTGCTAAACCTGCTAAACCTTGCACGGTTTAAGGTTTTTTCCCCTTTAGATTTTAATCAATTTATCTGCTCATTCAACCACACGGAAATCAAGCCAACGTGTATCAGAAACAGTACACGCTGTATACATCACACGTGTAAAACCTAATAATGAAAGTTGGAAATCCGCACAGATAGCCAAGCTAGCTAGCATGTAGCAGGTGACTCAGGAATGGAGCTGGTATAGATGTGGTCTGCAAGCTAGAGATCAACGCTGCACCCTGCTCTTTAAGAAAATGAGCTTCAACCTTTCAGTAAACAGATTGGGTTTTTGTTGGGCTAAAAACATTTTCTTTATCAAGCTGAACTCAGAGGCCTTCAGATGTCTCTGCAGATTTGCTAGCTAGGCAATAAATAATGAAAATACCTCAGAGAGAGAGAGAGAGAGATAGAGAGAGATGGAACGAGAGAGAGAATGGTCTCAATAAATCTCTCAGTCCATGCTTTTACTATTACTAACTAATTACTTTTCATTTCCTAGCCTAGGTCCAGTTCAGACAGTGCACCATCTGTGTATAGCATCTAGCACCAAGCGGTTATTGAGCTGGTCCTTTCTGAGTTATGAAAGCTCCATCGATGAGACTGGCTGTGTGCTGGGCTGGTGACATAGATGGAAAACTGTATTGTTTTTGTCATGGTTTTAAAAATAATGCACAGTGAAATGTACTCCTGGGTCAAATTGCTTAGCTATAGTATGAATCATCTGATTAGGAACCAGATAAGTCAAAACAATGACTTGGGCAAGTGTTTAGGGCTCTAGGTCTCTGGTGATAAATATCTTGGTCAGCCCATTTAACAGTGTGTCTGTAGCTTTTCATTAACTTTTTATTGCTTATTGGTCACTGTGTATTGCCTTTTCTTACTACTCAGTTTGAAATATCAACAAATAGGACAGAACAAAACATTATCTTTATGCTATGGTCAACTAGTGTTACTGGCAAACCCAAAGAAATTGGTTAGAGTGGGGATGGTTTTGAAGTCGTATCAGCAAAAATTAGCATAACATAGATGTTTGTAACTTTGGGATTCGCCTGTCTACTGAACTTTTGGATGAAGAAGTCACGGAGCTGCTTTCTCAGTAGGACTCTGCTCTGAGTCTCCCTCCTTAAATGTAAGATATATTTTCTTCAGTAATTTGTGGCCTTTAGAATGGCTCCCTTAATTACAGCTATAATAGTGTTCATGCCAGCTGTGTTGAATCGCACAACGATGTCAGAATCTGGCACAATTTAACTGTGGAACTAGGTGGAGAGAATCTGACTAGCAGTACATTGGTAAGGTTTGATGCATATCCCAAGATAAGTCATAAAGCCTTGAGTAAAGATGAAGGCTAAGAGAGCAAAAGTTATTTAATTCTTCAAAGATGAATACTAAACGTACAATTCTGGCAAACCATGTCAATTACAATCCATTATACTGATGTGTTTATTTGATTCACTGGAAGACAACGAGTGACTTGTGTTTGGAACATAGTCTTCCTTCCCAAAGTTATACTGACTTCTTATTCTGACATTTTTTAAACATGTACAGACAGTTTTATTCCCTGGAAAGTAACATATACACACACAGACAGACACACACACAAACACACATATATCAGATATTTTGTCAACTTTCAAATATAAAAGGCACAGCACTAATTTCAAATATAACAGTGTACTGTTTTTATTTTAGCTCTGCACAAAGAGCGTACAGCATGTATGTGCATATACGTGTACACGTGTGTTCAACCGTGTTATACACAATGCTGCAGTGGCCTGCTCTGCTTCAGCTTGCTCTTTACTGTGCTACACTTGACAGAGAGCTTTTCATGCTGCCTCTTGAGAATGTCTAGTTGGCTCTGCAGGTCCTCGCATGCATCCTTCACCTTCTCAAAATCCTGGAGCAGCTTCTTGTTTCTCAGCAGGCTGCAGCGCTGGTACAGGCGCAGATTGTCTGCACGCAGCTTGTCTTTAGCTATCATTACCCCTGCCAGAGCTTTCCGTTTGGTGCCGATCATTGCCTTTATCTTGGCCAGATTGGCTAGTTTGGCCTGGATCTCCAGCTCCACAAAGTTGATCGTTTCCTTGAGATGTGACTGGAACTGAGAGTGGAGGTACACAATACTGAGATTATTTTCTATGCATTCAAGACTCTACTGTACAATACATCTTCCCATCCTACTCCGTGGCAATAAATTTATTGCATTTTCAGTTTTAAATGGGGGCTCGAAATTTCCAAGTTTTGTGGTGGGATTTATGGGATGGGTCTTGTTATGTTTTCAAGTCTACTTGACAGTTCCATGGCTATCTAAAAAATCAACAGAAATTGCACCCACATTAGTCTTAATCTACTGAGTTTTATAGGACGTCATACCTCTCTAGTGCTGGTAATTCCTTTCTTTATTCGAATAATCTCCTCTTCATACTCCAAGATCATAGTCTTATAATTCTCATTTTCAAACTTCAGTTTTTCACACTTTGTCCTCTCCTCCAGTTCTCTAATAGATTCTTCCCGGCTTTGTACCCTCATCTGCAGCGCAAGGTTCCGTATTTTTGCAGCAGTGAGCTTATTCTCCGTCTTCTGCTCAGCTGCAAGGAGCCGTTTCACTTCAACAAGAGCTGCTCGCTTCCCCAGCCGCCGGGCGAGAGCCGCAACGACTACTTCTTGCATCATCATGATGAAGGCTTGATATTCACAGTCCCACTGCTTCTTCTTCTCCTGGCACCGGGGCCGGAGTTCTTCAACTTGCTGCTGGTAGAGCTGTGATTTGCGCTGCCACTGCAACTTTAGGTCCTCTAGAATTTTTAGCTGGTCCTGGTAGCCATGGCGACTCCGCCTTGTACACACAGGCATTGGCACGTTTTCCCTTTCCAACCAGTCAGCTATTATCATCTGCTGCTCGCTGTTCAACTGGCAGAGTTCATCCCTTTCTGACAGGAGGCTCTGCAGAAGCGCTTGGTGTTCCTTATACTCAGCTTCAAGATTATATCTCTCCATCTCCAGCTGCTCTTTGGAAGATTCAATGTCATGACATCCATCCAGACCAGTCTTCTGCAGCTGCTCATCTGAACCTAAAATTACAGGGCAGAGTTATACTAAAGAATCATCCAGTTCTATTAATTAACAGATGGCAACAGCTAATTTTGCCCTCTTGAAATTGAGCTATGTTCAGATGAGAAGGCTCAGTTTAAAAATATATTACGACTCTTCATATGAAACCATGTGTTAAAAACCAACAGGAATGAATTGCCATGTAATTTTCTCTAGAATGTATAGAATTTATAGTTCTTTACCTTTTTTTCTCTGAAATGGTAGTGGATGGCTACCATTGATTGGAGGTAGAACAAGTTGAGCAAAATGTGTGCTGCCTCTAGTTTCTGGGCTGTGCACACCCACATCAAGAGCCTAAACAAAGTATACAAGGTATTTTTCACACAAGAATCTACATACTGACACACAAGCACACATAACCATACACAACCTTCCATCATAGCCAAACAACGTTTTATTAAAATGTACTAAAAATGTATTTCTATTAGTTTCTTTCTTGAGGCACCAGTACAAATATTTTTAAGGTATCCCATATCATTTAAAGATTCAAAAACACATGCTCCTTCATTTCAGCATTTAAATGAAATGTGTATACACGTACCTGAACATTGTTTGCTTTCTGAGCACTGTGGTTTGGTCTTATTGGTGGCAGCTTTGTGCAGCCACCTTTCCTCTGTTCCATATCTACTGGCGCCTCTCGTCTTTTGATGTGAATTCTAAAGATCGATAAGCCTTTTAGTTTTTGGGGAACAGACCTCAGCCAATTACAATAAGCAGCAACGAAGCAAATGAGTACTATGGGAATGGTGACAGGCGTGATTAATGTGATAACTTGTGTGACTTCACAGCCCCTTTATTACATCATAATTATGCCACAAGTACCATCTCTACATCAATATCAACTTGCTAAACCTGCTAAACCTTGCACGGTTTAAGGTTTTTTCCCCTTTAGATTTTAATCAATTTATCTGCTCATTCAACCACACGGAAATCAAGCCAACGTGTATCAGAAACAGTACACGCTGTATACATCACACGTGTAAAACCTAATAATGAAAGTTGGAAATCCGCACAGATAGCCAAGCTAGCTAGCATGTAGCAGGTGACTCAGGAATGGAGCTGGTATAGATGTGGTCTGCAAGCTAGAGATCAACGCTGCACCCTGCTCTTTAAGAAAATGAGCTTCAACCTTTCAGTAAACAGATTGGGTTTTTGTTGGGCTAAAAACATTTTCTTTATCAAGCTGAACTCAGAGGCCTTCAGATGTCTCTGCAGATTTGCTAGCTAGGCAATAAATAATGAAAATACCTCAGAGAGAGAGAGAGAGAGATAGAGAGAGATGGAACGAGAGAGAGAATGGTCTCAATAAATCTCTCAGTCCATGCTTTTACTATTACTAACTAATTACTTTTCATTTCCTAGCCTAGGTCCAGTTCAGACAGTGCACCATCTGTGTATAGCATCTAGCACCAAGCGGTTATTGAGCTGGTCCTTTCTGAGTTATGAAAGCTCCATCGATGAGACTGGCTGTGTGCTGGGCTGGTGACATAGATGGAAAACTGTATTGTTTTTGTCATGGTTTTAAAAATAATGCACAGTGAAATGTACTCCTGGGTCAAATTGCTTAGCTATAGTATGAATCATCTGATTAGGAACCAGATAAGTCAAAACAATGACTTGGGCAAGTGTTTAGGGCTCTAGGTCTCTGGTGATAAATATCTTGGTCAGCCCATTTAACAGTGTGTCTGTAGCTTTTCATTAACTTTTTATTGCTTATTGGTCACTGTGTATTGCCTTTTCTTACTACTCAGTTTGAAATATCAACAAATAGGACAGAACAAAACATTATCTTTATGCTATGGTCAACTAGTGTTACTGGCAAACCCAAAGAAATTGGTTAGAGTGGGGATGGTTTTGAAGTCGTATCAGCAAAAATTAGCATAACATAGATGTTTGTAACTTTGGGATTCGCCTGTCTACTGAACTTTTGGATGAAGAAGTCACGGAGCTGCTTTCTCAGTAGGACTCTGCTCTGAGTCTCCCTCCTTAAATGTAAGATATATTTTCTTCAGTAATTTGTGGCCTTTAGAATGGCTCCCTTAATTACAGCTATAATAGTGTTCATGCCAGCTGTGTTGAATCGCACAACGATGTCAGAATCTGGCACAATTTAACTGTGGAACTAGGTGGAGAGAATCTGACTAGCAGTACATTGGTAAGGTTTGATGCATATCCCAAGATAAGTCATAAAGCCTTGAGTAAAGATGAAGGCTAAGAGAGCAAAAGTTATTTAATTCTTCAAAGATGAATACTAAACGTACAATTCTGGCAAACCATGTCAATTACAATCCATTATACTGATGTGTTTATTTGATTCACTGGAAGACAACGAGTGACTTGTGTTTGGAACATAGTCTTCCTTCCCAAAGTTATACTGACTTCTTATTCTGACATTTTTTAAACATGTACAGACAGTTTTATTCCCTGGAAAGTAACATATACACACACAGACAGACACACACACAAACACACATATATCAGATATTTTGTCAACTTTCAAATATAAAAGGCACAGCACTAATTTCAAATATAACAGTGTACTGTTTTTATTTTAGCTCTGCACAAAGAGCGTACAGCATGTATGTGCATATACGTGTACACGTGTGTGTTCAACCGTGTTATACACAATGCTGCAGTGGCCTGCTCTGCTTCAGCTTGCTCTTTACTGTGCTACACTTGACAGAGAGCTTTTCATGCTGCCTCTTGAGAATGTCTAGTTGGCTCTGCAGGTCCTCGCATGCATCCTTCACCTTCTCAAAATCCTGGAGCAGCTTCTTGTTTCTCAGCAGGCTGCAGCGCTGGTACAGGCGCAGATTGTCTGCACGCAGCTTGTCTTTAGCTATCATTACCCCTGCCAGAGCTTTCCGTTTGTTGCCGATCATTGCCTTTATCTTGGCCAGATTGGCTAGTTTGGCCTGGATCTCCAGCTCCACAAAGTTGATCGTTTCCTTGAGATGTGACTGGAACTGAGGGTGGAGGTACACAATACTGAGATTATTTTCTATGCATTCAAGACTCTACTGTACAATACATCTTCCCATCCTACTCCGTGGCAATAAATTTATTGCATTTTCAGTTTTAAATGGGGGCTCGAAATTTCCAAGTTTTGTGGTGGGATTTATGGGATGGGTCTTGTTATGTTTTCAAGTCTACTTGACAGTTCCATGGCTATCTAAAAAATCAACAGAAATTGCACCCACATTAGTCTTAATCTACTGAGTTTTATAGGACGTCATACCTCTCTAGTGCTGGTAATTCCTTTCTTTATTCGAATAATCTCCTCTTCATACTCCAAGATCATAGTCTTATAATTCTCATTTTCAAACTTCAGTTTTTCACACTTTGTCCTCTCCTCCAGTTCTCTAATAGCTTCTTCCCGGCTTTGTACCCTCATCTGCAGCGCAAGGTTCCGTATTTTTGCAGCAGTGAGCTTATTCTCCGTCTTCTGCTCAGCTGCAAGGAGCCGTTTCACTTCAACAAGAGCTGCTCGCTTCCCCAGCCGCCGGGCGAGAGCCGCAACGACTACTTCTTGCATCATCATGATGAAGGCTTGATATTCACAGTCCCACTGCTTCTTCTTCTCCTGGCACCGGGGCCGGAGTTCTTCAACTTGCTGCTGGTAGAGCTGTGATTTGCGCTGCCACTGCAACTTTAGGTCCTCTAGAATTTTTAGCTGGTCCTGGTAGCCATGGCGACTCCGCCTTGTACACACAGGCATTGGCACGTTTTCCCTTTCCAACCAGTCAGCTATTATCATCTGCTGCTCGCTGTTCAACTGGCAGAGTTCATCCCTTTCTGACAGGAGGCTCTGCAGAAGCGCTTGGTGTTCCTTATACTCAGCTTCAAGGTTACATCTCTCCATCTCCAGCTGCTCTTTGGAAGATTCAATGTCATGACATCCATCCAGACCAGTCTTCTGCAGCTGCTCATCTGAACCTAAAATTACAGGGCAGAGTTATACTAAAGAATCATCCAGTTATATTAATTAACAGATGGCAACAGCTAATTTTGCCCTCTTGAAATTGAGCTATGTTCAGATGAGAAGGCTCAGTTTAAAAATATATTACGACTCTTCATATGAAACCATGTGTTAAAAACCAACAGGAATGAATTGCCATGTAATTTTCTCTAGAATGTATAGGCTTTATAGTTCTTTACCTTTTTTTCTCTGAAATGGTAGTGGATGGCTACCATTGATTGGAGGTAGAACAAGTTGAGCAAAATGTGTGCTGCCTCTAGTTTCTGGGCTGTGCACACCCACATCAAGAGCCTAAACAAAGTATACAAGGTATTTTTCACACAAGAATCTACATACTGACACACAAGCACACATAACCATACACAACCTTCCATCATAGCCAAACAACGTTTTATTAAAATGTACTAAAAATGTATTTCTATTAGTTTCTTTCTTGAGGCACCAGTACAAATATTTTTAAGGTATCCCATATCATTTAAAGATTCAAAAACACATGCTCCTTCATTTCAGCATTTAAATGAAATGTGTATACACGTACCTGAACATTGTTTGCTTTCTGAGCACTGTGGTTTGGTCTTATTGGTGGCAGCTTTGTGCAGCCACCTTTCCTCTGTTCCATATCTACTGGCGCCTCTCGTCTTTTGATGTGAATTCTAAAGATCGATAAGCCTTTTAGTTTTTGGGGAACAGACCTCAGCCAATTACAATAAGCAGCAACGAAGCAAATGAGTACTATGGGAATGGTGACAGGCGTGATTAATGTGATAACTTGTGTGACTTCACAGCCCCTTTATTACATCATAATTATGCCACAAGTACCATCTCTACATCAATATCAACTTGCTAAACCTGCTAAACCTTGCACGGTTTAAGGTTTTTTCCCCTTTAGATTTTAATCAATTTATCTGCTCATTCAACCACACGGAAATCAAGCCAACGTGTATCAGAAACAGTACACGCTGTATACATCACACGTGTAAAACCTAATAATGAAAGTTGGAAATCCGCACAGATAGCCAAGCTAGCTAGCATGTAGCAGGTGACTCAGGAATGGAGCTGGTATAGATGTGGTCTGCAAGCTAGAGATCAACGCTGCACCCTGCTCTTTAAGAAAATGAGCTTCAACCTTTCAGTAAACAGATTGGGTTTTTGTTGGGCTAAAAACATTTTCTTTATCAAGCTGAACTCAGAGGCCTTCAGATGTCTCTGCAGATTTGCTAGCTAGGCAATAAATAATGAAAATACCTCAGAGAGAGATAGAGAGAGATAGAGAGAGATGGAACGAGAGAGAGAATGGTCTCAATAAATCTCTCAGTCCATGCTTTTACTATTACTAACTAATTACTTTTCATTTCCTAGCCTAGGTCCAGTTCAGACAGTGCACCATCTGTGTATAGCATCTAGCACCAAGGGGTTATTGAGCTGGTCCTTTCTGAGTTATGAAAGCTCCATCGATGAGACTGGCTGTGTGCTGGGCTGGTGACATAGATGGAAAACTGTATTGTTTTTGTCATGGTTTTAAAAATAATGCACAGTGAAATGTACTCCTGGGTCAAATTGCTTAGCTATAGTATGAATCATCTGATTAGGAACCAGATAAGTCAAAACAATGACTTGGGCAAGTGTTTAGGGCTCTAGGTCTCTGGTGATAAATATCTTGGTCAGCCCATTTAACAGTGTGTCTGTAGCTTTTCATTAACTTTTTATTGCTTATTGGTCACTGTGTATTGCCTTTTCTTACTACTCAGTTTGAAATATCAACAAATAGGACAGAACAAAACATTATCTTTATGCTATGGTCAACTAGTGTTACTGGCAAACCCAAAGAAATTGGTTAGAGTGGGGATGGTTTTGAAGTCGTATCAGCAAAAATTAGCATAACATAGATGTTTGTAACTTTGGGATTCGCCTGTCTACTGAACTTTTGGATGAAGAAGTCACGGAGCTGCTTTCTCAGTAGGACTCTGCTCTGAGTCTCCCTCCTTAAATGTAAGATATATTTTCTTCAGTAATTTGTGGCCTTTAGAATGGCTCCCTTAATTACAGCTATAATAGTGTTCATGCCAGCTGTGTTGAATCGCACAACGATGTCAGAATCTGGCACAATTTAACTGTGGAACTAGGTGGAGAGAATCTGACTAGCAGTACATTGGTAAGGTTTGATGCATATCCCAAGATAAGTCATAAAGCCTTGAGTAAAGATGAAGGCTAAGAGAGCAAAAGTTATTTAATTCTTCAAAGATGAATACTAAACGTACAATTCTGGCAAACCATGTCAATTACAATCCATTATACTGATGTGTTTATTTGATTCACTGGAAGACAACGAGTGACTTGTGTTTGGAACATAGTCTTCCTTCCCAAAGTTATACTGACTTCTTATTCTGACATTTTTTAAACATGTACAGACAGTTTTATTCCCTGGAAAGTAATATATACACACACAGACAGACACACACACAAACACACATATATCAGATATTTTGTCAACTTTCAAATATAAAAGGCACAGCACTAATTTCAAATATAACAGTGTACTGTTTTTATTTTAGCTCTGCACAAAGAGCGTACAGCATGTATGTGCATATACGTGTACACGTGTGTGTTCAACCGTGTTATACACAATGCTGCAGTGGCCTGCTCTGCTTCAGCTTGCTCTTTACTGTGCTACACTTGACAGAGAGCTTTTCATGCTGCCTCTTGAGAATGTCTAGTTGGCTCTGCAGGTCCTCGCATGCATCCTTCACCTTCTCAAAATCCTGGAGCAGCTTCTTGTTTCTCAGCAGGCTGCAGCGCTGGTACAGGCGCAGATTGTCTGCACGCAGCTTGTCTTTAGCTATCATTACCCCTGCCAGAGCTTTCCGTTTGTTGCCGATCATTGCCTTTATCTTGGCCAGATTGGCTAGTTTGGCCTGGATCTCCAGCTCCACAAAGTTGATCGTTTCCTTGAGATGTGACTGGAACTGAGGGTGGAGGTACACAATACTGAGATTATTTTCTATGCATTCAAGACTCTACTGTACAATACATCTTCCCATCCTACTCCGTGGCAATAAATTTATTGCATTTTCAGTTTTAAATGGGGGCTCGAAATTTCCAAGTTTTGTGGTGGGATTTATGGGATGGGTCTTGTTATGTTTTCAAGTCTACTTGACAGTTCCATGGCTATCTAAAAAATCAACAGAAATTGCACCCACATTAGTCTTAATCTACTGAGTTTTATAGGACGTCATACCTCTCTAGTGCTGGTAATTCCTTTCTTTATTCGAATAATCTCCTCTTCATACTCCAAGATCATAGTCTTATAATTCTCATTTTCAAACTTCAGTTTTTCACACTTTGTCCTCTCCTCCAGTTCTCTAATAGATTCTTCCCGGCTTTGTACCCTCATCTGCAGCGCAAGGTTCCGTATTTTTGCAGCAGTGAGCTTATTCTCCGTCTTCTGCTCAGCTGCAAGGAGCCGTTTCACTTCAACAAGAGCTGCTCGCTTCCCCAGCCGCCGGGCGAGAGCCGCAACGACTACTTCTTGCATCATCATGATGAAGGCTTGATATTCACAGTCCCACTGCTTCTTCTTCTCCTGGCACCGGGGCCGGAGTTCTTCAACTTGCTGCTGGTAGAGCTGTGATTTGCGCTGCCACTGCAACTTTAGGTCCTCTAGAATTTTTAGCTGGTCCTGGTAGCCATGGCGACTCCGCCTTGTACACACAGGCATTGGCACGTTTTCCCTTTCCAACCAGTCAGCTATTATCATCTGCTGCTCGCTGTTCAACTGGCAGAGTTCATCCCTTTCTGACAGGAGGCTCTGCAGAAGCGCTTGGTGTTCCTTATACTCAGCTTCAAGATTATATCTCTCCATCTCCAGCTGCTCTTTGGAAGATTCAATGTCATGACATCCATCCAGACCAGTCTTCTGCAGCTGCTCATCTGAACCTAAAATTACAGGGCAGAGTTATACTAAAGAATCATCCAGTTCTATTAATTAACAGATGGCAACAGCTAATTTTGCCCTCTTGAAATTGAGCTATGTTCAGATGAGAAGGCTCAGTTTAAAAATATATTACGACTCTTCATATGAAACCATGTGTTAAAAACCAACAGGAATGAATTGCCATGTAATTTTCTCTAGAATGTATAGAATTTATAGTTCTTTACCTTTTTTTCTCTGAAATGGTAGTGGATGGCTACCATTGATTGGAGGTAGAACAAGTTGAGCAAAATGTGTGCTGCCTCTAGTTTCTGGGCTGTGCACACCCACATCAAGAGCCTAAACAAAGTATACAAGGTATTTTTCACACAAGAATCTACATACTGACACACAAGCACACATAACCATACACAACCTTCCATCATAGCCAAACAACGTTTTATTAAAATGTACTAAAAATGTATTTCTATTAGTTTCTTTCTTGAGGCACCAGTACAAATATTTTTAAGGTATCCCATATCATTTAAAGATTCAAAAACACATGCTCCTTCATTTCAGCATTTAAATGAAATGTGTATACACGTACCTGAACATTGTTTGCTTTCTGAGCACTGTGGTTTGGTCTTATTGGTGGCAGCTTTGTGCAGCCACCTTTCCTCTGTTCCATATCTACTGGCGCCTCTCGTCTTTTGATGTGAATTCTAAAGATCGATAAGCCTTTTAGTTTTTGGGGAACAGACCTCAGCCAATTACAATAAGCAGCAACGAAGCAAATGAGTACTATGGGAATGGTGACAGGCGTGATTAATGTGATAACTTGTGTGACTTCACAGCCCCTTTATTACATCATAATTATGCCACAAGTACCATCTCTACATCAATATCAACTTGCTAAACCTGCTAAACCTTGCACGGTTTAAGGTTTTTTCCCCTTTAGATTTTAATCAATTTATCTGCTCATTCAACCACACGGAAATCAAGCCAACGTGTATCAGAAACAGTACACGCTGTATACATCACACGTGTAAAACCTAATAATGAAAGTTGGAAATCCGCACAGATAGCCAAGCTAGCTAGCATGTAGCAGGTGACTCAGGAATGGAGCTGGTATAGATGTGGTCTGCAAGCTAGAGATCAACGCTGCACCCTGCTCTTTAAGAAAATGAGCTTCAACCTTTCAGTAAACAGATTGGGTTTTTGTTGGGCTAAAAACATTTTCTTTATCAAGCTGAACTCAGAGGCCTTCAGATGTCTCTGCAGATTTGCTAGCTAGGCAATAAATAATGAAAATACCTCAGAGAGAGATAGAGAGAGATAGAGAGAGATGGAACGAGAGAGAGAATGGTCTCAATAAATCTCTCAGTCCATGCTTTTACTATTACTAACTAATTACTTTTCATTTCCTAGCCTAGGTCCAGTTCAGACAGTGCACCATCTGTGTATAGCATCTAGCACCAAGCGGTTATTGAGCTGGTCCTTTCTGAGTTATGAAAGCTCCATCGATGAGACTGGCTGTGTGCTGGGCTGGTGACATAGATGGAAAACTGTATTGTTTTTGTCATGGTTTTAAAAATAATGCACAGTGAAATGTACTCCTGGGTCAAATTGCTTAGCTATAGTATGAATCATCTGATTAGGAACCAGATAAGTCAAAACAATGACTTGGGCAAGTGTTTAGGGCTCTAGGTCTCTGGTGATAAATATCTTGGTCAGCCCATTTAACAGTGTGTCTGTAGCTTTTCATTAACTTTTTATTGCTTATTGGTCACTGTGTATTGCCTTTTCTTACTACTCAGTTTGAAATATCAACAAATAGGACAGAACAAAACATTATCTTTATGCTATGGTCAACTAGTGTTACTGGCAAACCCAAAGAAATTGGTTAGAGTGGGGATGGTTTTGAAGTCGTATCAGCAAAAATTAGCATAACATAGATGTTTGTAACTTTGGGATTCGCCTGTCTACTGAACTTTTGGATGAAGAAGTCACGGAGCTGCTTTCTCAGTAGGACTCTGCTCTGAGTCTCCCTCCTTAAATGTAAGATATATTTTCTTCAGTAATTTGTGGCCTTTAGAATGGCTCCCTTAATTACAGCTATAATAGTGTTCATGCCAGCTGTGTTGAATCGCACAACGATGTCAGAATCTGGCACAATTTAACTGTGGAACTAGGTGGAGAGAATCTGACTAGCAGTACATTGGTAAGGTTTGATGCATATCCCAAGATAAGTCATAAAGCCTTGAGTAAAGATGAAGGCTAAGAGAGCAAAAGTTATTTAATTCTTCAAAGATGAATACTAAACGTACAATTCTGGCAAACCATGTCAATTACAATCCATTATACTGATGTGTTTATTTGATTCACTGGAAGACAACGAGTGACTTGTGTTTGGAACATAGTCTTCCTTCCCAAAGTTATACTGACTTCTTATTCTGACATTTTTTAAACATGTACAGACAGTTTTATTCCCTGGAAAGTAACATATACACACACAGACAGACACACACACAAACACACATATATCAGATATTTTGTCAACTTTCAAATATAAAAGGCACAGCACTAATTTCAAATATAACAGTGTACTGTTTTTATTTTAGCTCTGCACAAAGAGCGTACAGCATGTATGTGCATATACGTGTACACGTGTGTGTTCAACCGTGTTATACACAATGCTGCAGTGGCCTGCTCTGCTTCAGCTTGCTCTTTACTGTGCTACACTTGACAGAGAGCTTTTCATGCTGCCTCTTGAGAATGTCTAGTTGGCTCTGCAGGTCCTCGCATGCATCCTTCACCTTCTCAAAATCCTGGAGCAGCTTCTTGTTTCTCAGCAGGCTGCAGCGCTGGTACAGGCGCAGATTGTCTGCACGCAGCTTGTCTTTAGCTATCATTACCCCTGCCAGAGCTTTCCGTTTGTTGCCGATCATTGCCTTTATCTTGGCCAGATTGGCTAGTTTGGCCTGGATCTCCAGCTCCACAAAGTTGATCGTTTCCTTGAGATGTGACTGGAACTGAGGGTGGAGGTACACAATACTGAGATTATTTTCTATGCATTCAAGACTCTACTGTACAATACATCTTCCCATCCTACTCCGTGGCAATAAATTTATTGCATTTTCAGTTTTAAATGGGGGCTCGAAATTTCCAAGTTTTGTGGTGGGATTTATGGGATGGGTCTTGTTATGTTTTCAAGTCTACTTGACAGTTCCATGGCTATCTAAAAAATCAACAGAAATTGCACCCACATTAGTCTTAATCTACTGAGTTTTATAGGACGTCATACCTCTCTAGTGCTGGTAATTCCTTTCTTTATTCGAATAATCTCCTCTTCATACTCCAAGATCATAGTCTTATAATTCTCATTTTCAAACTTCAGTTTTTCACACTTTGTCCTCTCCTCCAGTTCTCTAATAGCTTCTTCCCGGCTTTGTACCCTCATCTGCAGCGCAAGGTTCCGTATTTTTGCAGCAGTGAGCTTATTCTCCGTCTTCTGCTCAGCTGCAAGGAGCCGTTTCACTTCAACAAGAGCTGCTCGCTTCCCCAGCCGCCGGGCGAGAGCCGCAACGACTACTTCTTGCATCATCATGATGAAGGCTTGATATTCACAGTCCCACTGCTTCTTCTTCTCCTGGCACCGGGGCCGGAGTTCTTCAACTTGCTGCTGGTAGAGCTGTGATTTGCGCTGCCACTGCAACTTTAGGTCCTCTAGAATTTTTAGCTGGTCCTGGTAGCCATGGCGACTCCGCCTTGTACACACAGGCATTGGCACGTTTTCCCTTTCCAACCAGTCAGCTATTATCATCTGCTGCTCGCTGTTCAACTGGCAGAGTTCATCCCTTTCTGACAGGAGGCTCTGCAGAAGCGCTTGGTGTTCCTTATACTCAGCTTCAAGGTTACATCTCTCCATCTCCAGCTGCTCTTTGGAAGATTCAATGTCATGACATCCATCCAGACCAGTCTTCTGCAGCTGCTCATCTGAACCTAAAATTACAGGGCAGAGTTATACTAAAGAATCATCCAGTTATATTAATTAACAGATGGCAACAGCTAATTTTGCCCTCTTGAAATTGAGCTATGTTCAGATGAGAAGGCTCAGTTTAAAAATATATTACGACTCTTCATATGAAACCATGTGTTAAAAACCAACAGGAATGAATTGCCATGTAATTTTCTCTAGAATGTATAGGCTTTATAGTTCTTTACCTTTTTTTCTCTGAAATGGTAGTGGATGGCTACCATTGATTGGAGGTAGAACAAGTTGAGCAAAATGTGTGCTGCCTCTAGTTTCTGGGCTGTGCACACCCACATCAAGAGCCTAAACAAAGTATACAAGGTATTTTTCACACAAGAATCTACATACTGACACACAAGCACACATAACCATACACAACCTTCCGTCATAGCCAAACAACTTTTTATTAAAATGTACTAAAAATGTATTTCTGTTTATTTCTTTCTTGAGGCAGCAGTACAAATATTTTTAAGGTATCCCATATAATTTAAAGATTAAAAAACACATGCTCCTTCATTTCAGTGTTTAAATAAAATGTGTATACACGTACCTGAACGTTGTTTGCTTTCTGAGCACTGTGGTTTGGTCTTATTGGTGGCAGCTTTGTGCAGCCACCTTTCCTCTTTTCCATATCTACTGACACCTCTCATCTTTTGATGTGAATTCTAAAGGTCAGTAAGCCTAACGACTGATTATAATTGGAGTGTGGACAAACACTAGCTAGCTACAAATCACTTACACAGTAGCGTGTGATTGACTGCGCCAGTACCCGCTCCTATTGTGTTAACAGCTTTATGAATATTAATGAACTTTCCGCCGCTCTCTCCACCCCCGGTATGAAAGCTTCCTTCCTATTGGCTGTGCCAGTTCTCTGTATGACGCAGAGGTGTTTTGAACATTCCTAGTGGTTTTAGAAGAAACCCTCTGATACACATAGAAATAGAAATAGAAACAGAATTTACTGCTGTGTATACACTCTCACAGCACTATATTCTAAATACCTACTGCTGTGCAGAGTGTAACGGGCAGTAATTTGTCTGCTGTCCCTTTCAGTTGTGTTTTACGTAAAATGCATGTGCATGAATGCCACACAGGAGAAGACTTTTTTTTGTACTGTACATGACGGACCTTACTGGACCCAGCGATTCTTTTGTCCTTAATTTCATTTCTCTGTTAATGTGTTTATGAGCTTTGGATGTTTCTACAGTTCATGTACGCACTGTCAACAGAATTCCAAGAGCAAGCCTCTGTCACGTAATGAATAAACTGGCAAAATTATTGCATAACTGAGTTGAGTCTGACTCGCGTCTCCTCCACGTGCTTCACAGGCTTCTCTCTACCAGTTCCAAAGCTCTCTGCTAATCTGGGTTGGAGCATAATTTAAATAGGACTAACTCCAAGCATTACAAGAGGCACCTCGTGGTTGCATAGTTAGAGTCCATGGTCCATTCTGCCGCCATCCACATTTCTACACATTTTCTAGCCCTTTATCAGTGGTTTGCTTCTGACCAAACGACTACAGTTGCCAAGATTTTTTGGGTGGCTGACCACTCTGCAGTGACAGTGACATGCTGGAAAACTCCAGCCACCCTGCTGGGCACGACACACTTGCAACACTCACTATCTCAGTGCCTCCACTGTGCCGATGCTTTGAAAGTATATGCTCCATGCTAATAACCCTGAAAAATGTACAACTTATTTAATTAGTCTACTATTGCATATTGAAGATTACACAGTGCATGGGTATGCTCAAATGAAATGTGGCCAGAGTTCCTCAGTGTGTTTTTGATTTATGAAGATTCATGAAGAGTAACATTGACATCTCAGGAAATGTTTGAGATATCATGCTTGTCCCTAGTCTAATTCTCTCACAAGCAAATATATTAATAAAGCAGAACTAAAGCAAAGGCAGAATTTTTGGAACTGTTACTGAAAGACAACAGAGTAGCATAGAAGGATAGAAGAAGAACATCACAGAAAAAATAATGCACATATCACTAGCCTAAGACCCTTTAAACACAAGAAATGCTGAGAGCTAAAACTACTATTTCCATATTTTGTTAATTTATTGCCTCATCGAGAAACAGTCCAAAACATACATTATCCTACAACACCATGCATTATTCTCCATGACAAAGGATTTTCAGGCACATGGCCATATTAACAAGGCAAAATGATGGCCAAACAGGACTAAAACAACAGCAAATTATGAATATTATTCAGCTTGCACATATGGGACTATAAAATGCTTCTGCCACTAGGCATTTGTTTATGACCCAGAGGCTTCTGATTTGTTTAAATAATCAGCAGATTTTTGTGTCACATGACACTTGATGAAATGCAAAGTTATTGCTTCAATTATGCATTTACACACCAGTAAAAATGATAAAGGTGTCAGTATACTTCTGGTAACACAGAGACAGCCAGGAAAGAACAGCTACTATCTCTGACTTACTCACTCTCTCTTTGCTGATACTTTTGCTTTACCAGAAAACCTGACCCTCAAGTTCTGGTTTCTTTAAATCTGGTTTTGGTCCAGGTTAATTTGCTAAGTCGTTAAGTTCTCAACAAGAACAACAAAATATCTACCTGCTCACTAGGCATGTTTTTCACCTGCTCAACCCACAAAAGCTGACAGGCACATGGGAAGAATGAAAAGTAGATTGCAGACTGCCTCGTATTTCAGGCACAAGCAATATTTTTGGAGAAAATATTCAACATGTAATTTTTACAATTACAAGTAGACTTGTGGCACACTTGTGGATCTTCCAGATATCTCTGTGCTCTCAAAAGATGATGGCAAGTGGAGGCTTTTAAGAAAAACATGCTGTTGGGAGGTATGCTTTTCTCCCATATTTGTTGTTTTGCCTGAAGTCAACATGGATATTGTCTGTGGACCAAGATTTCCCCAGAGCACCATGTCCATAATATAACAAGTTCCACTGAGTTGCTATTCTGGCTAATGACATTATGAACTTGTGACACCACTTTAGTCCACTTAAACTGGGACTCTCAATCACTGCCTCCTCCTCTGCCCACTGTAAGCCTTAACTGGTGTTAGTGGGAACATGCAGTGCACTTACACTTTCACCCGCATGTGCTCACACATGTAATGGCACTGCAAATATTGGGAGATAGTCCTCAAAACCAACAGTAAATGGGTTAGAATAGTTCATTTAAAATTAGATTATTGAGGTTAACATTGTACTTATTCTTTCCTGGACACATTCTGAGACAAGGTGGGGGCATGAGAACAGCCACAATTTCATCTATGGGTACGCTTATCATCCCAGTAACAAACAAGAGGAAAACATACATAAATGAGTGAAAGTGAGAGGCAGGGAGGGAAAGCTTAGCTACACATTCTGCATAAGTGGATGCCATAAGAGCATCATCAACAGCTTTTAAAAGATCCCTATAAGGACAAGCCCACTGTCACACACAACACCATCACTCCAGCTGTCTAAGCATCTGGTCTAAGCATTGGCATCACTGAGAGACATGTCCTGATCATCTCCACAGGGCACTGGGACAAAACCACTGCCGTTTAATCTGACATCACGTTTATCACATGTAAATGTCTGGTTCCTGTTACACACACAAAAACAAACACCTCAGTCAGACCCCAGAGAGTCCCAGCTGTTTATCCTCCGCTCGTAGAAATATGGACAGAAAGTGCAGTGTAATTAGATCATCTAACCAGTGACAAAGAGATACTGAGAAACATGCAATACTTTCTGCTAAAACAATCAGAATAATACAGTGAACATGGCACAATACAGGACAGAAATGTATAAAAATAAAGAAATAAACACACACACACACACACACACACACACATATATATATATATATATATATATATATATACATATATATATACACATATATATATATACACACATATATATATACACATATATATATATATATACACACATATATATATATATATATATATATATATATATATATATATATATATATATATATATATAAGAGAGAGAGAGAGAGAGAGAGAGAGAGAGAGAGAGAGAGAGAGCACTGCAAAAGTGAAAGAAGACCTCCACTTTTATTCAGTACAAGAACGTTTTTGTTTTTTTGTTTTTTGTAAAATCAATTTTATTAAACTTAGTGGTGGACATCTCAGCATTCACAACTCCTCATAAATACTAAACGTTAAAGTACTTCATCTTTGTCATTGTTAAAGTATGTCCACACTTTTTGCCTCTACAGTTGAATGTCATGCTATTTAAAAAACAAAATAAACATTAGAAGATAGTTCTTCTTGAACGTACTGAGTAGAGCTTAAGTCAGCAATCACCAACATTATTTCGTGTAACGTTGCTGCTGGCCCGAGTGCCGCAGGGCGCGGGGCAGGACGCACAGACTCCCTTGTGTTTGTGAAACATTTATTAACATTAAACACGGACAACACAAGTGCCACTCACATACAAATATAGCAGTGAACAGTATTAAACATTTAACATAATACGAAAACGGTGTCACATCCATAACTCGGATTACCGACAGGAGGCATTAGATTTTGGGCGGGACTGGTAGGACATACTGCAGTGGGGAGCCAAAGGCACTTTTATCCAAGCAGAAACGGTCTTTGCTATGATTGAACCGTACACAACACACAAACAGCGGCACAAACGTAAGTACACAACGTGGCAATCTGCAGAATTCTAGCTGTTAGCTGGTTAGCTCTTTGTAAAATTTGAAAGTAGTTGTAACTGGATATTTGAACATTTTTATGGAGGTTTTTCAAAGGCTTGAACGAGCTGTGTGTAGGTTATGTTAGCGATACAGCAATGCTAGCGGCCTAAACCATCTGGCTAACCTTAGCTAACCTAGCTAGCTAGTTAGGAAAACACTTTTCTTAATTGACTGCCTAGTTAAGTGGTCACCAACCTGTTTCTCGCTAAACATAAGATCATATTTGAATTATGAGCAAACTAGACAAGTGAGATCGACTTGATAGAGCTAAACCATCGACGAGAGTGCTGTAGCTAACTAACATTATTTCTTCCATCAGTGCAATTTGATTTTCATTACGGTTCTTTGTAAAATTGATAAACCTTTATTTACTAGTTAGGTGTACAAGTTCAACACACGCAAAGGCTGGGACACTTCTAAGAATGTGGAAGAGCGCAGGGAGCAGGTTAGCAGCTTCTCTTTTAGAAGGAACTCCTTTAGAATTGATTTATCCTGACTACAAAAACAACTGCTCACCATGTCTGTAATTTCAGTCTAGTTGGTTGGGTTTATTATTTAGCCAAGAGTGAAATAATAATGAAATTTACAGTATACTTTTACATCACCATATTGCTTTTTATAAACATAGTGAACACTACATGCAAATACAACATTTATACATGCAAATACAAGAAGTATTCAGATTTCTTTTCAATGGGAGTTTATAGTGCTATGTTTATTTATGAGGGATATGGGGAGCCTAGCTGGGATTTTCAATATATGAAGAATTCTTTGCAGACCTGGAGTAAGGTGGGACAAGGCGCATGGTGTAAAACCCAATAAGACTCCTGGGTCTGAAATAGTCATTTTTGCTGCCACACAGTTGAAAGGATCCCCTCCTCTGCTTGTGAAGCGTGCACTGATAAGAGAGGCTGCCGCTCAGGCAGATGTTTCTGTGTCGAAGGCCACACACACATCTGAGCTGAAGCAGGAAGTTGAGAGGGGGACTTCTGGAGGAGGAGCGGACGGCAAGCCCAACCTGCCCTCTATACTAACCTTGCCTCTCTACAGCAGGGTGAGACTTCGGCGCACGGCTCCAGCCACCTTGTAAATATTTCTACTGCATTCATGATGCTGGGTGAAAAACTGTAGAGTTATGCCTCCTAGCATGACTGATATTAAAAATAGGCGGCTATCACATTTTTATAGATGATTCATGTTTTAAACTGTCTGACTTTGAATTTTTCTGTGGTTATTCTGTCTGCTCTCTGCCTAACCTCATTTGGGAGGCTTACTCTCTCCCTTACAGGTCTGCTCAAGCAGCTGAGCTGATGCTGTTGACCAGGGCCTGCCATCTACTCCGGGATCAGGTTGTCACCATCTACAATGATTCCTGTTATGCGTTTGGGATTCCTCATGACTTGGGTAAGATTTGGCACTCCAGGGGGTTCCGCACCTCTGACAGTAAGACCATTTCTAATCCAGGACTAGTGTCTGCACTTTTGTCTGCATGTACACTACCAGCTCAGCTGGCTATTGTAAAGGTCAAGGGTCATGATACAACCTCTGAGTCTGACACTGGCGATGCCTTAGCGGACGAGATCACACATTGGGCAGCTGTTAATGGCCCCTCTTGCACATATGCTATGTCCTTGACATGTGAAGCTGTCTCCATGGTTTCTCATTGCTTGGTGCCGAATGATATCGATCTGTGTTTCTTACAAACTCAGAGTACACAACAGGACTGCTCTCACTGGGTTGATTAGGGCTGTAGTCCTGATTAAAATGGTCTAATCCGTGACCTGGAGGGGCGTATCACCTTTCCTAAATCTATTTAGCCATTTCTTGTGCGCCATTTTCATGGGATTTCACATATTGCACAAAGGGGGAGTGACGGCTAACATTCAAAAACAGTTTTGTATCTCTGCAAAATGTATAACTGTAAAACTCCTCCTAGATTGCTGTTTAACCTGTGCCAGAAGCAACCAGGGTAAAACACAAGCCAAATATGATGCCTTACTGGCTCCAGAATATCCCTTTCAGTGTCTACAGATAGACTTTACACACATTCCACCTTGTGGTCAGTTGAAGTACTTGCTAGTGATTGTAGACAGGTTTTCTAAGTGGACTGAGGCATTTCCCTGTTCTAAGGAAGACGCCCGCACTGTGGTTAAAATCCTAGCCAAGGATATAATACCGAGGTACGGTGTCCCTTGTGTAATAGACTCAGATCAGGGACCCTGTTTCATTTCTAAGGTAACTCAGAAACTATGCACCTACCTAACTATTGACTGGAAGTTTCACATCTCTTATCATCCTCAGTCATCTGGCATTTTTGAGAGAATGAATCATACCTTGAAAGAAAGGTTGACAAAGGTCATGATGGAAACAGGAAAGAAGTGGATAGATCTACTGCCAGCAGTGTTGTGTGAGATCAGAATGACGCCCAGTGCCACCACCAAATTGTCTCCATTTTACGTAATTTTTGGTAGACCCCAACGCAACGTCTCTGCTTATGAGCCATAATGTAACTGCTTGACCGAGAGCTCCTCACTCGAGGTCATCCGCTCCCTCTTCTTGCATACTTTACCCCTCCCTTTCTCTTTCGCTCTCCCCATCTCTCTCTACGTACACGAGCAGCTCATGGCTGGGTCATGCTGACTGCATCTAATCTTTACTAACCTTGTCTTTTTCCTTTCTACGTAGACCCTTAGAACATTCCTCACTTTTCCCCGTCATCCTGTAGATTTAGATAGTAGATATAGGACACATATATACTCTGTGCTTTCCTCAGTAAAGTGGAACTCTCTTGATTCACTTCATCCTAATACAGATTACAGAATAATTCACACAATCATAGCCAGTGGACCTATTGATATCCAAAGAGCAGAAGTTAGAATTCAACATGCCTGTCATCCCATTGGAACTTATGCTAACTGCATTTAGATTTAAAAAACTGATCAAAATGTTTCCTCTTTCATTTAAGTCATCACATCCTTGTTCAGAGAATTCTTGCTTCCTTACGGGACTCCCTGGAAGTTCAGGAAACACGTGTAAGAGCCCTGCTGTTCACACTGCCTTGTGTAACCCTAGTCAGATGTTTCTATCAACAAAAATACAAAACAAAAAGAACAACAAAACTCCCCAAAACTGCAAACCATCATAAGACAGTAAAACTGTTCTAGGTACAGGTGCAATGTAGCGATTCCTGAAAAATGTATTTTCATCTTGATCAGGTCCACTCCTTGGTCCTCTGTGTTTCTTTGCACCTATAAGGTTTGTCTTGTACATATTTGTTTGTTGGTGGAGTTGTTTGTTTTTACACTGCTTGTTTACATTGTTTGTTCACCTCCTGTCAGAGGGTGTATGTATTGTTTCTGTCATTTAGGCATCTGATAAAGTGACAAAGGAATTAATCTACAAAACCAAACCGAGTCGATCTACAACAGGTGGTAGTGTGCCACACTGACAGTGGTAGAAAAGAGAATTTTTTTAAAACCAGAATTTACAGAATTAATTTTTCATGTTACATTCTATGTTACATAAAAAATAAATTTACTTCAGATCTCAAGGCAGAGCTGTCTACTGTATGGCAAATAGTACATTGTTAATACATGGATTTAATTAAGTATTGAACACACTCGTATTGGCTGAATGAACCTTTCACTTTTCTGTCATGTCTATCTGCCTAACTATCAGGTGTGTGTGTGTGTGTATGTGTGTGTGTGTTAACTCTTCTCTCAGACTGTCAGCTGGAGAAATTACCCATGAGACCACGGAACAAGGCACGAGTCATTGGCGCAGCGAAACACACGCACAAGTTCTGCAGTGTGGAAGAGGATGAGAGCATGTACTTGAAAAGGTGTGTGTGTGTGTGTGTGTGTGTGTGTGTGTGTGCGTGCGCACACGTGTGTTTGTTATTGTATGGTTGATGGATATGAATGTGCCGGGCAGTGGTAGCTCAGTGGTTAAGGTACTTGACTTTTAATTTAAAGGTTCAAGTTAGCACTGTTGGGCTCCTGAGCAAGGCCCTTAACCTTCAATTGCTCAACTTGTACTCAGTCATAATTGTAAGTCGCTTTGGATAAAAGTGTCAGCTAAATGGCATGAATGTATTGGTACATTACTATTCTAATAAATAATTAAAATGATCAAGGCTGGCTGTGTTTGTGTTTGTAAACAAAGGTGGCTGTGGTGTTTGTAAACAGGCTAAATGTCTTTCAGGGCAGGGGGGATCGAGTGACAGTACCAGAAGTGTGGGAAGTACGATGACCTTCACTCACATCAAATTCAAATCTAAAATGTAGAGAATTTCTCTGTATACCAAAAAAAGGAAAGAAAACCAGTTCAGTTGCAGAACATACACACAAGCACACGATGATACACAGTGACATGAATTACATTCCATTAATGTTAGTGCTTTGCTATAAATACTCTCGCTCTCTCTCTCATATACACACACACATACTTCTTCTTCATAATTTCTGGTGTTTTAAAGGCTTTTCTCTCTGTGTGTGTGTGTGTGTGTGTGTGTGTGTGTGTGTGTGTGTGTGTGTGTGCAACTGTCTTCCAGGTGATGATGAAACGCACCAAAGACATGGGCAAGTTCAGTTCTGTTACCATGGAAGAGATCGAGGCGGTGAGTGCTGTGCTGTGATTGGATCTTTGTGCTGAAACCAAGCTGTATGGATTGTGATTGGCTGATGATAAAAATTTAGATTACTCTAGCGTTCTAGCCAGAATACATGTTTGGCTGCTGTTAGTATACAGTGTTTATTCTTTAACCAGGGTATTTGGAGTTACCTGAGTTAGCTGAAAATTTATGTTATACCCTGCACAGGTCACTGTCTGGCCTGCTTCCGGACACCCGAGTGAGTTGTGAAGGGCTTGGTGATTACCTGATGAGTTTAGGCAGGTGTGTTGGCCTTGATGAAGTACAGTAATATGCAGACCAGGGGTCCTGTGGGCTGGACCTGGAACCTGCTGGTATGGCCTCGGCCCGGGGTGCCCTCGCCCAGTGTAAGCAGTTGCATAGTTCCGTATGTCCCTCCAATGTAGTGGGATTGTCTCCCTGTTGTGATGTGACCAGTTGTCTGTAGTGATACACTTGTGATTGCTTTGAAATATCTGATAGATTCAAATTCATACATAGTAATTGGTGACATAATTGATTCCTTGTTCTTCTAAAAGGGAGTATTAACAACAAGTGCTGTGAACGCTGTGATTGGCTGCTTCTTTTTTTTTTCTAAAAGGGAATATTATAAACAATAAGTGATGTGAACGTTGTGATTGCCACCTCCTCTGGAAGAAGCAGCCAGACTCTTATACTCAGAATGCTAAAGTCATCGAGAAACAACTAGGGAGGAAAGGAATGAGCAAGAAAAGACTGCAGGAACTGGTGAGACCACATATACACACACACACACACACACACACACACACACACACACACACACACAAGAAAGAAAAGAGCTGGTGAGAACACCCACTTTCTGACAGTCATGCTCACAAAGATAACCAAATAAATATACCCATCCTCTCCCTCACACGGTGGAACGCACCTGTCTGTCAGGCGAGTATATAAACCCTCGTGTAGAACCGAGGGGGAAACTGGTCTGATGAGGTGAACAGCACAGGCTGTGTGTTACACATGAGACTGCGTTCACACGGCATGTTCAGTGTGTTATATGTAATGAAAAACACCTTTGTGCTGTGTTCAGTGTGTTATATGTAATGAAAAACACCTTTGTGCTGTGTTAAATATAATGAAGTTTGTAGATGTTTAATGTGTGTTAGTGTGTGGCGCAGTGTGTGTGTTAACATATACATGTTCAGTGTGTGTGTGTGTGTGTGTGTGTGTGTGTTAACGTGGACATGTTCAGTGTGTGTGTGTGTGTGTGTGTTAACGTGGACATGTTCAGTGTGTGTGTGTGTGTGTGTGTGTTAACGTGGACATGTTCAGTGTGTGTGTGTGTGTGTGTTAACGTGGACATGTTCAGTGTGTGTGTGTGTGTGTGTTAACGTGGACATGTTCAGTGTGTGTGTGTGTGTGTGTTAACGTGGACATGTTCAGTGTGTGTGTGTGTGTGTGTTAACGTGGACATGTTCAGTGTGTGTGTGTGTGTGTGTTAACGTGGACATGTTCAGTGTGTGTGTGTGTGTGTGTTAACGTGGACATGTTCAGTGTGTGTGTGTGTGTGTGTTAACGTGGACATGTTCAGTGTGTGTGTGTGTGTGTGTTAACGTGGACATGTTCAGTGTGTGTGTGTGTGTGTGTTAACGTGGACATGTTCAGTGTGTGTGTGTGTGTGTGTTAACGTGGACATGTTCAGTGTGTGTGTGTGTGTGTGTTAACGTGGACATGTTCAGTGTGTGTGTGTGTGTGTGTTAACGTGGACATGTTCAGTGTGTGTGTGTGTGTGTGTTAACGTGGACATGTTCAGTGTGTGTGTGTGTGTGTGTTAACGTGGACATGTTCAGTGTGTGTGTGTGTGTGTGTTAACGTGGACATGTTCAGTGTGTGTGTGTGTGTGTGTTAACGTGGACATGTTCAGTGTGTGTGTGTGTGTGTGTTAACGTGGACATGTTCAGTGTGTGTGTGTGTTAACGTGGACATGTTCAGTGTGTGTGTGTGTTAACGTGGACATGTTCAGTGTGTGTGTGTGTGTTAACGTGGACATGTTCAGTGTGTGTGTGTGTGTTAACGTGGACATGTTCAGTGTGTGTGTGTGTGTTAACGTGGACATGTTCAGTGTGTGTGTGTGTGTTAACGTGGACATGTTCAGTGTGTGTGTGTGTGTGTGTTAACGTGGACATGTTCAGTGTGTGTGTGTGTGTGTGTTAACGTGGACATGTTCAGTGTGTGTGTGTGTGTGTGTTAACGTGGACATGTTCAGTGTGTGTGTGTGTGTGTGTTAACGTGGACATGTTCAGTGTGTGTGTGTGTGTGTGTTAACGTGGACATGTTCAGTGTGTGTGTGTGTGTGTGTTAACGTGGACATGTTCAGTGTGTGTGTGTGTGTGTGTTAACGTGGACATGTTCAGTGTGTGTGTGTGTGTGTGTGTGTTAACGTGGACATGTTCAGTGTGTGTGTGTGTGTGTGTGTGTTAACGTGGACATGTTCAGTGTGTGTGTGTGTGTGTGTGTTAACGTGGACATGTTCAGTGTGTGTGTGTGTGTGTGTGTGTTAACGTGGACATGTTCAGTGTGTGTGTGTGTGTGTGTTAACGTGGACATGTTCAGTGTGTGTGTGTGTGTGTGTGTTAACGTGGACATGTTCAGTGTGTGTGTGTGTGTGTTGACGTGGACATGTTCAGTGTGTGTGTGTGTGTGTGTGTGTGTTAACGTGGACATGTTCAGTGTGTGTGTGTGTGTGTGTGTTAACGTGGACATGTTCAGTGTGTGTGTGTGTGTGTGTGTTAACGTGGACATGTTCAGTGTGTGTGTGTGTGTGTGTGTGTTAACGTGGACATGTTCAGTGTGTGTGTGTGTGTGTGTGTTAACGTGGACATGTTCAGTGTGTGTGTGTGTGTGTGTTAACGTGGACATGTTCAGTGTGTGTGTGTGTGTGTGTTAACGTGGACATGTTCAGTGTGTGTGTGTGTGTGTGTTAACGTGGACATGTTCAGTGTGTGTGTGTGTGTGTGTTAACGTGGACATGTTCAGTGTGTGTGTGTGTTAACGTGGACATGTTCAGTGTGTGTGTGTGTTAACGTGGACATGTTCAGTGTGTGTGTGTGTGTGTGTGTGTTAACGTGGACATGTTCAGTGTGTGTGTGTGTGTGTGTGTGTTAACGTGGACATGTTCAGTGTGTGTGTGTGTGTGTGTGTGTTAACGTGGACATGTTCAGTGTGTGTGTGTGTGTGTGTGTGTTAACGTGGACATGTTCAGTGTGTGTGTGTGTGTGTGTGTGTTAACGTGGACATGTTCAGTGTGTGTGTGTGTGTGTGTGTGTTAACGTGGACATGTTCAGTGTGTGTGTGTGTGTGTGTGTTAACGTGGACATGTTCAGTGTGTGTGTGTGTGTGTGTTAACGTGGACATGTTCAGTGTGTGTGTGTGTGTGTGTTAACGTGGACATGTTCAGTGTGTGTGTGTGTTAACGTGGACATGTTCAGTGTGTGTGTGTGTTAACGTGGACATGTTCAGTGTGTGTGTGTGTGTGTGTGTGTTAACGTGGACATGTTCAGTGTGTGTGTGTGTGTGTGTGTGTTAACGTGGACATGTTCAGTGTGTGTGTGTGTGTGTGTGTGTGTGTTAACGTGGACATGTTCAGTGTGTGTGTGTGTGTGTGTGTTAACGTGGACATGTTCAGTGTGTGTGTGTGTTAACGTGGACATGTTCAGTGTGTGTGTGTGTGTGTTAACGTGGACATGTTCAGTGTGTGTGTGTGTGTTAACGTGGACATGTTCAGTGTGTGTGTGTGTGTGTGTTAACGTGGACATGTTCAGTGTGTGTGTGTGTGTGTGTTAACGTGGACATGTTCAGTGTGTGTGTGTGTGTGTGTGTGTGTTAACGTGGACATGTTCAGTGTGTGTGTGTGTGTGTGTTAACGTGGACATGTTCAGTGTGTGTGTGTGTGTGTGTGTGTTAACGTGGACATGTTCAGTGTGTGTGTGTGTGTGTGTTAACGTGGACATGTTCAGTGTGTGTGTGTGTTAACGTGGACATGTTCAGTGTGTGTGTGTGTGTTAACGTGGACATGTTCAGTGTGTGTGTGTGTGTTAACGTGGACATGTTCAGTGTGTGTGTGTGTGTGTGTTAACGTGGACATGTTCAGTGTGTGTGTGTGTGTGTGTTAACGTGGACATGTTCAGTGTGTGTGTGTGTGTGTTAACGTGGACATGTTCAGTGTGTGTGTGTGTGTGTTAACGTGGACATGTTCAGTGTGTGTGTGTGTGTGTGTTAACGTGGACATGTTCAGTGTGTGTGTGTGTGTGTGTTAACGTGGACATGTTCAGTGTGTGTGTGTGTGTGTGTTAACGTGGACATGTTCAGTGTGTGTGTGTGTGTGTGTTAACGTGGACATGTTCAGTGTGTGTGTGTGTGTGTGTTAACGTGGACATGTTCAGTGTGTGTGTGTGTGTGTGTTAACGTGGACATGTTCAGTGTGTGTGTGTGTGTGTGTTAACGTGGACATGTTCAGTGTGTGTGTGTGTGTGTGTTAACGTGGACATGTTCAGTGTGTGTGTGTGTGTGTGTTAACGTGGACATGTTCAGTGTGTGTGTGTGTGTGTGTTAACGTGGACATGTTCAGTGTGTGTGTGTGTGTGTGTTAACGTGGACATGTTCAGTGTGTGTGTGTGTGTGTGTGTTAACGTGGACATGTTCAGTGTGTGTGTGTGTGTGTGTGTGTTAACGTGGACATGTTCAGTGTGTGTGTGTGTGTGTGTGTGTGTTAACGTGGACATGTTCAGTGTGTGTGTGTGTGTGTGTTAACGTGGACATGTTCAGTGTGTGTGTGTGTGTGTGTGTGTTAACGTGGACATGTTCAGTGTGTGTGTGTGTTAACGTGGACATGTTCAGTGTGTGTGTGTGTGTGTGTGTTAACGTGGACATGTTCAGTGTGTGTGTGTGTGTGTGTGTGTTAACGTGGACATGTTCAGTGTGTGTGTGTGTGTGTTAACGTGGACATGTTCAGTGTGTGTGTGTGTGTGTGTGTGTTAACGTGGACATGTTCAGTGTGTGTGTGTGTGTGTGTGTTAACGTGGACATGTTCAGTGTGTGTGTGTGTGTGTGTGTGTGTTAACGTGGACATGTTCAGTGTGTGTGTGTGTGTGTGTTAACGTGGACATGTTCAGTGTGTGTGTGTGTGTGTGTGTTAACGTGGACATGTTCAGTGTGTGTGTGTGTGTGTTAACGTGGACATGTTCAGTGTGTGTGTGTGTGTGTGTGTGTGTTAACGTGGACATGTTCAGTGTGTGTGTGTGTGTGTGTGTTAACGTGGACATGTTCAGTGTGTGTGTGTGTGTGTGTGTTAACGTGGACATGTTCAGTGTGTGTGTGTGTGTGTTAACGTGGACATGTTCAGTGTGTGTGTGTGTGTGTGTGTGTTAACGTGGACATGTTCAGTGTGTGTGTGTGTGTGTGTGTTAACGTGGACATGTTCAGTGTGTGTGTGTGTGTGTGTGTGTTAACGTGGACATGTTCAGTGTGTGTGTGTGTGTGTGTGTTAACGTGGACATGTTCAGTGTGTGTGTGTGTGTGTGTTAACGTGGACATGTTCAGTGTGTGTGTGTGTGTGTGTTAACGTGGACATGTTCAGTGTGTGTGTGTGTGTGTGTTAACGTGGACATGTTCAGTGTGTGTGTGTGTTAACGTGGACATGTTCAGTGTGTGTGTGTGTTAACGTGGACATGTTCAGTGTGTGTGTGTGTTAACGTGGACATGTTCAGTGTGTGTGTGTGTGTGTGTGTGTTAACGTGGACATGTTCAGTGTGTGTGTGTGTGTGTGTGTGTTAACGTGGACATGTTCAGTGTGTGTGTGTGTGTGTGTGTGTTAACGTGGACATGTTCAGTGTGTGTGTGTGTGTGTGTGTGTTAACGTGGACATGTTCAGTGTGTGTGTGTGTGTGTGTGTGTTAACGTGGACATGTTCAGTGTGTGTGTGTGTGTGTGTGTGTTAACGTGGACATGTTCAGTGTGTGTGTGTGTGTGTGTGTGTTAACGTGGACATGTTCAGTGTGTGTGTGTGTGTGTGTGTTAACGTGGACATGTTCAGTGTGTGTGTGTGTGTGTGTTAACGTGGACATGTTCAGTGTGTGTGTGTGTTAACGTGGACATGTTCAGTGTGTGTGTGTGTTAACGTGGACATGTTCAGTGTGTGTGTGTGTGTGTGTGTGTTAACGTGGACATGTTCAGTGTGTGTGTGTGTGTGTGTGTGTTAACGTGGACATGTTCAGTGTGTGTGAGTGTGTGTGTGTGTTAACGTGGACATGTTCAGTGTGTGTGTGTGTGTGTGTGTGTGTTAACGTGGACATGTTCAGTGTGTGTGTGTGTGTGTGTGTTAACGTGGACATGTTCAGTGTGTGTGTGTGTGTGTGTGTTAACGTGGACATGTTCAGTGTGTGTGTGTGTGTGTGTTAACGTGGACATGTTCAGTGTGTGTGTGTGTGTGTGTGTTAACGTGGACATGTTCAGTGTGTGTGTGTGTGTGTGTGTTAACGTGGACATGTTCAGTGTGTGTGTGTGTGTGTGTGTTAACGTGGACATGTTCAGTGTGTGTGTGTGTGTGTGTGTTAACGTGGACATGTTCAGTGTGTGTGTGTGTGTGTGTGTTAACGTGGACATGTTCAGTGTGTGTGTGTGTGTGTGTGTTAACGTGGACATGTTCAGTGTGTGTGTGTGTGTGTGTGTTAACGTGGACATGTTCAGTGTGTGTGTGTGTGTGTGTGTTAACGTGGACATGTTCAGTGTGTGTGTGTGTGTGTGTGTTAACGTGGACATGTTCAGTGTGTGTGTGTGTGTTAACGTGGACATGTTCAGTGTGTGTGTGTGTGTTAACGTGGACATGTTCAGTGTGTGTGTGTGTGTTAACGTGGACATGTTCAGTGTGTGTGTGTGTGTTAACGTGGACATGTTCAGTGTGTGTGTGTGTGTTAACGTGGACATGTTCAGTGTGTGTGTGTGTGTGTGTGTTAACGTGGACATGTTCAGTGTGTGTGTGTGTGTGTGTGTTAACGTGGACATGTTCAGTGTGTGTGTGTGTGTGTGTGTGTTAACGTGGACATGTTCAGTGTGTGTGTGTGTGTGTGTGTTAACGTGGACATGTTCAGTGTGTGTGTGTGTGTGTTAACGTGGACATGTTCAGTGTGTGTGTGTGTGTTAACGTGGACATGTTCAGTGTGTGTGTGTGTGTTAACGTGGACATGTTCATGTGTGTGTGTGTGTGTTAACGTGGACATGTTCAGTGTGTGTGTGTGTGTTAACGTGGACATGTTCAGTGTGTGTGTGTGTGTGTGTTAACGTGGACATGTTCAGTGTGTGTGTGTGTGTGTGTTAACGTGGACATGTTCAGTGTGTGTGTGTGTGTGTGTTAACGTGGACATGTTCAGTGTGTGTGTGTGTGTGTGTTAACGTGGACATGTTCAGTGTGTGTGTGTGTGTGTGTGTGTGTTAACGTGGACATGTTCAGTGTGTGTGTGTGTGTGTGTGTTAACGTGGACATGTTCAGTGTGTGTGTGTGTGTGTGTTAACGTGGACATGTTCAGTGTGTGTGTGTGTGTGTGTTAACGTGGACATGTTCAGTGTGTGTGTGTGTGTGTGTGTGTTAACGTGGACATGTTCAGTGTGTGTGTGTGTGTGTGTGTGTTAACGTGGACATGTTCAGTGTGTGTGTGTGTGTGTGTGTGTTAACGTGGACATGTTCAGTGTGTGTGTGTGTGTTAACGTGGAACGTGGACATGTTCAGTGTGTGTGTGTGTGTGTGTGTGTTAACGTGGACATGTTCAGTGTGTGTGTGTGTGTGTGTGTTAACGTGGACATGTTCAGTGTGTGTGTGTGTGTGTGTTAACGTGGACATGTTCAGTGTGTGTGTGTGTGTGTGTTAACGTGGACATGTTCAGTGTGTGTGTGTGTGTGTGTTAACGTGGACATGTTCAGTGTGTGTGTGTGTGTGTGTTAACGTGGACATGTTCAGTGTGTGTGTGTGTTAACGTGGACATGTTCAGTGTGTGTGTGTGTTAACGTGGACATGTTCAGTGTGTGTGTGTGTGTGTGTGTGTTAACGTGGACATGTTCAGTGTGTGTGTGTGTGTGTGTGTGTGTGTGTTAACGTGGACATGTTCAGTGTGTGTGTGTGTGTGTGTGTGTGTTAACGTGGACATGTTCAGTGTGTGTGTGTGTGTGTGTGTTAACGTGGACATGTTCAGTGTGTGTGTGTGTTAACGTGGACATGTTCAGTGTGTGTGTGTGTGTTAACGTGGACATGTTCAGTGTGTGTGTGTGTGTTAACGTGGACATGTTCAGTGTGTGTGTGTGTGTGTGTTAACGTGGACATGTTCAGTGTGTGTGTGTGTGTGTGTGTTAACGTGGACATGTTCAGTGTGTGTGTGTGTGTGTGTGTTAACGTGGACATGTTCAGTGTGTGTGTGTGTTAACGTGGACATGTTCAGTGTGTGTGTGTGTGTTAACGTGGACATGTTCAGTGTGTGTGTGTGTGTTAACGTGGACATGTTCAGTGTGTGTGTGTGTGTGTGTTAACGTGGACATGTTCAGTGTGTGTGTGTGTGTGTGTTAACGTGGACATGTTCAGTGTGTGTGTGTGTGTGTTAACGTGGACATGTTCAGTGTGTGTGTGTGTGTGTGTTAACGTGGACATGTTCAGTGTGTGTGTGTGTGTGTGTTAACGTGGACATGTTCAGTGTGTGTGTGTGTGTGTGTTAACGTGGACATGTTCAGTGTTGGACATCAGTGTGTGTGTTGTGTGTGTGTGTGTTAACGTGGACATGTTCAGTGTGTGTGTGTGTGTGTGTGTTAACGTGACATGTTCAGGTGGTTAACGTGGACATGTTCAGTTGTTTTAACGTGGACATGTTCAGTGTGTGTGTGTGTTGTTAACGTGACATGTTCAGTGTGTGTGTGTGTGTGTGTTAACGTTCAGTGTGTGTGTTAACGTGGACATGTTCAGTGTGTGTGTGTGTGTGTGTGTTAACGTGGACATGTTCAGGTGTGTGTGTGTGTGTGTTGTTAACGTGGACATGTTCAGTGTGTGTGTGTGTGTGTGTTAACGTGGACATGTTCAGTGTGTGTGTGTGTGTGTGTTAACGTGACATGTTCAGTGTGTGTGTGTGTGTGTGTGTGTTAACGTGGACATGTTCTGTGTGTGTGTGTGTTAAAACGTGGACATGTTCTGTGTGTGTGTGTGTGTTAACGTGGACATGTTCAGTGTGTGTGTGTGTGTGTGTTAACGTGGACATGTTCAGTGTGTGTGTGTGTGTGTGTGTTACTGTGGACATGTTTGTGTGTGTGTGTGTGTGTGTGTAACGTGGACATGTTCCAGTGTGTGTGTGTGTGTGTGTTAAACGTGGACATGTTCAGTGTGTAGTGTGTGTGTGTGTTAACGTGGACATGTTCAGTGTGTGTGTGTGTGTGTGTTAACGTGGACATGTTCAGTTGTGTGTGTGTGTGTGTGTTAACGTGGACATGTTCAGTGTGTGTGTGTGTGTGTTTAACGTGGACATGTTCAGTGTGTGTGTGTGTGTGTTAACCGTGGACATGTTCAGTGTGTGTGTGTGTGTGTGTGTGTTAACGTGGACATGTTCAGTGTGTGTGTGTAACGTGGACATGTTCAGTGTGTGTGTGTGTGTGTGTGTTAACGTGGACATGTTCAGTGTGTGTGTGTGTGTGTGTGTTAACGTGGACATGTTCAGTGTGTGTGTGTGTGTGTGTTAACGTGGACATGTTCAGTGTGTGTGTGTGTGTGTGTTAACGTGGACATGTTCAGTGTGTGTGTGTGTGTGTGTTAACGTGGACATGTTCAGTGTGTGTGTGTGTGTGTGTTAACGTGGACATGTTCAGTGTGTGTGTGTGTTAATGTGGACATGTTCAGTGTGTGTGTGTGTTAACGTGGACATGTTCAGTGTGTGTGTGTGTGTGTGTGTGTTAACGTGGACATGTTCAGTGTGTGTGTGTGTGTGTGTGTGTTAACGTGGACATGTTCAGTGTGTGTGTGTGTGTGTGTGTGTTAACGTGGACATGTTCAGTGTGTGTGTGTGTGTGTGTGTTAACGTGGACATGTTCAGTGTGTGTGTGTGTGTGTGTTAACGTGGACATGTTCAGTGTGTGTGTGTGTGTGTGTTAACGTGGACATGTTCAGTGTGTGTGTGTGTGTGTGTTAACGTGGACATGTTCAGTGTGTGTGTGTGTTAACGTGGACATGTTCAGTGTGTGTGTGTGTTAACGTGGACATGTTCAGTGTGTGTGTGTGTGTGTGTGTGTGTTAACGTGGACATGTTCAGTGTGTGTGTGTGTGTGTGTGTGTTAACGTGGACATGTTCAGTGTGTGTGTGTGTGTGTGTGTGTGTTAACGTGGACATGTTCAGTGTGTGTGTGTGTGTGTGTTAACGTGGACATGTTCAGTGTGTGTGTGTGTGTGTGTGTTAACGTGGACATGTTCAGTGTGTGTGTGTGTGTGTGTTAACGTGGACATGTTCAGTGTGTGTGTGTGTGTTAACGTGGACATGTTCAGTGTGTGTGTGTGTGTGTGTGTTAACGTGGACATGTTCAGTGTGTGTGTGTGTGTGTGTGTTAACGTGGACATGTTCAGTGTGTGTGTGTGTGTGTGTGTTAACGTGGACATGTTCAGTGTGTGTGTGTGTGTTAACGTGGACATGTTCAGTGTGTGTGTGTGTGTGTGTTAACGTGGACATGTTCAGTGTGTGTGTGTGTGTGTTAACGTGGACATGTTCAGTGTGTGTGTGTGTGTGTTAACGTGGACATGTTCAGTGTGTGTGTGTGTGTTAACGTGGACATGTTCAGTGTGTGTGTGTGTGTTAACGTGGACATGTTCAGTGTGTGTGTGTGTGTTAACGTGGACATGTTCAGTGTGTGTGTGTGTGTTAACGTGGACATGTTCAGTGTGTGTGTGTGTGTTAACGTGGACATGTTCAGTGTGTGTGTGTGTGTGTGTGTGTTAACGTGGACATGTTCAGTGTGTGTGTGTGTGTGTGTGTTAACGTGGACATGTTCAGTGTGTGTGTGTGTGTGTGTGTGTTAACGTGGACATGTTCAGTGTGTGTGTGTGTGTGTGTGTGTTAACGTGGACATGTTCAGTGTGTGTGTGTGTGTGTGTGTTAACGTGGACATGTTCAGTGTGTGTGTGTGTGTTAACGTGGACATGTTCAGTGTGTGTGTGTGTGTTAACGTGGACATGTTCAGTGTGTGTGTGTGTGTTAACGTGGACATGTTCAGTGTGTGTGTGTGTGTGTGTTAACGTGGACATGTTCAGTGTGTGTGTGTGTGTGTGTTAACGTGGACATGTTCAGTGTGTGTGTGTGTGTGTGTTAACGTGGACATGTTCAGTGTGTGTGTGTGTGTGTGTGTGTGTGTTAACGTGGACATGTTCAGTGTGTGTGTGTGTGTGTGTGTTAACGTGGACATGTTCAGTGTGTGTGTGTGTGTGTGTGTTAACGTGGACATGTTCAGTGTGTGTGTGTGTGTGTGTGTTAACGTGGACATGTTCAGTGTGTGTGTGTGTGTGTGTTAACGTGGACATGTTCAGTGTGTGTGTGTGTGTGTGTGTGTTAACGTGGACATGTTCAGTGTGTGTGTGTGTGTGTGTGTGTTAACGTGGACATGTTCACTGTGTGTGTGTGTGTGTGTGTGTTAACGTGGACATGTTCAGTGTGTGTGTGTGTGTTAACGTGGACATGTTCAGTGTGTGTGTGTGTGTGTGTGTGTTAACGTGGACATGTTCAGTGTGTGTGTGTGTGTTAACGTGGACATGTTCAGTGTGTGTGTGTGTGTGTGTGTTAACGTGGACATGTTCAGTGTGTGTGTGTGTGTGTGTGTTAACGTGGACATGTTCAGTGTGTGTGTGTGTGTGTGTGTGTTAACGTGGACATGTTCAGTGTGTGTGTGTGTGTGTGTGTGTGTTAACGTGGACATGTTCAGTGTGTGTGTGTGTGTGTGTGTGTTAACGTGGACATGTTCAGTGTGTGTGTGTGTGTGTGTGTGTTAACGTGGACATGTTCAGTGTGTGTGTGTGTGTTAACGTGGACATGTTCAGTGTGTGTGTGTGTGTTAACGTGGACATGTTCAGTGTGTGTGTGTGTGTGTGTTAACGTGGACATGTTCAGTGTGTGTGTGTGTGTGTGTGTGTGTGTTAACGTGGACATGTTCAGTGTGTGTGTGTGTGTGTGTGTTAACGTGGACATGTTCAGTGTGTGTGTGTGTGTGTGTTAACGTGGACATGTTCAGTGTGTGTGTGTGTGTGTGTTAACGTGGACATGTTCAGTGTGTGTGTGTGTGTGTGTGTGTGTTAACGTGGACATGTTCAGTGTGTGTGTGTGTGTGTGTGTGTTAACGTGGACATGTTCACTGTGTGTGTGTGTGTGTGTGTGTTAACGTGGACATGTTCAGTGTGTGTGTGTGTGTTAACGTGGACATGTTCACTGTGTGTGTGTGTGTGTGTGTGTTAACGTGGACATGTTCAGTGTGTGTGTGTGTGTTAACGTGGACATGTTCAGTGTGTGTGTGTGTGTGTGTTAACGTGGACATGTTCTGTGTGTGTGTGTGTGTGTGTTAACGTGGACATGTTCAGTGTGTGTGTGTGTGTGTGTTAACGTGGACATGTTCAGTGTGTGTGTGTTAACGTGGACATGTTCAGTGTGTGTGTGTTAACGTGGACATGTTCAGTGTGTGTGTGTTAACGTGGACATGTTCAGTGTGTGTGTGTTAACGTGGACATGTTCAGTGTGTGTGTGTTAACGTGGACATGTTCAGTGTGTGTGTGTTAACGTGGACATGTTCAGTGTGTGTGTTAACGTGGACATGTTCAGTGTGTGGTGGACATGTTCAGTGTGTGTGTGTGTGTTAACGTGGACATGTTCAGTGTGTGTGTGTGTGTTAACGTGGACATGTTCAGTGTGTGTGTGTGTGTTAACGTGGACATGTTCAGTGTGTGTGTGTGTGTTAACGTGGACATGTTCAGTGTGTGTGTGTGTGTGTTAACGTGGACATGTTCAGTGTGTGTGTGTGTGTTAACGTGGACATGTTCAGTGTGTGTGTGTGTGTTAACGTGGACATGTTCAGTGTGTGTGTGTGTGTTAACGTGGACATGTTCAGTGTGTGTGTGTGTGTTAACGTGGACATGTTCAGTGTGTGTGTGTGTGTTAACGTGGACATGTTCAGTGTGTGTGTGTGTGTTAACGTGGACATGTTCAGTGTGTGTGTGTGTGTTAACGTGGACATGTTCAGTGTGTGTGTGTGTGTTAACGTGGACATGTTCAGTGTGTGTGTGTGTGTTAACGTGGACATGTTCAGTGTGTGTGTGTGTGTTAACGTGGACATGTTCAGTGTGTGTGTGTGTGTGTTAACGTGGACATGTTCAGTGTGTGTGTGTGTGTGTTAACGTGGACATGTTCAGTGTGTGTGTGTGTGTGTTAACGTGGACATGTTCAGTGTGTGTGTGTGTGTGTTAACGTGGACATGTTCAGTGTGTGTGTGTGTGTGTTAACGTGGACATGTTCTGTGTGTGTGTGTGTGTGTGTGTTAACGTGGACATGTTCAGTGTGTGTGTGTGTGTGTGTTAACGTGGACATGTTCAGTGTGTGTGTGTGTGTTAACGTGGACATGTTCAGTGTGTGTGTGTTAACGTGGACATGTTCAGTGTGTGTGTGTTAACGTGGACATGTTCAGTGTGTGTGTGTTAACGTGGACATGTTCAGTGTGTGTGTGTTAACGTGGACATGTTCAGTGTGTGTGTGTTAACGTGGACATGTTCAGTGTGTGTGTGTTAACGTGGACATGTTCAGTGTGTGTGTGTTAACGTGGACATGTTCAGTGTGTGTGTGTTAACGTGGACATGTTCAGTGTGTGTGTTAACGTGGACATGTTCAGTGTGTGTGTTAACGTGGACATGTTCAGTGTGTGTGTGTGTGTTAACGTGGACATGTTCAGTGTGTGTGTGTGTGTTAACGTGGACATGTTCAGTGTGTGTGTGTTAACGTGGACATGTTCAGTGTGTGTGTGTTAACGTGGACATGTTCAGTGTGTGTGTGTTAACGTGGACATGTTCAGTGTGTGTGTGTTAACGTGGACATGTTCAGTGTGTGTGTGTTAACGTGGACATGTTCAGTGTGTGTGTGTTAACGTGGACATGTTCAGTGTGTGTGTGTTAACGTGGACATGTTCAGTGTGTGTGTGTTAACGTGGACATGTTCAGTGTGTGTGTTAACGTGGACATGTTCAGTGTGTGTGTTAACGTGGACATGTTCAGTGTGTGTGTGTGTGTTAACGTGGACATGTTCAGTGTGTGTGTGTGTGTTAACGTGGACATGTTCAGTGTGTGTGTGTGTGTTAACGTGGACATGTTCAGTGTGTGTTTGTGTGTTAACGTGGACATGTTCAGTGTGTGTGTGTGTGTTAACGTGGACATGTTCAGTGTGTGTGTTAACGTGGACATGTTCAGTGTGTGTGTTAACGTGGACATGTTCAGTGTGTGTGTGTGTGTTAACGTGGACATGTTCAGTGTGTGTGTGTGTGTTAACGTGGACATGTTCAGTGTGTGTGTGTGTGTTAACGTGGACATGTTCAGTGTGTGTGTGTGTGTTAACGTGGACATGTTCAGTGTGTGTGTGTGTGTGTGTGTTAACGTGGACATGTTCAGTGTGTGTGTGTGTGTGTGTGTTAACGTGGACATGTTCAGTGTGTGTGTGTGTGTGTGTGTTAACGTGGACATGTTCAGTGTGTGTGTGTGTGTGTGTGTTAACGTGGACATGTTCAGTGTGTGTGTGTGTGTGTGTTAACGTGGACATGTTCAGTGTGTGTGTGTGTGTTAACGTGGACATGTTCAGTGTGTGTGTGTGTGTTAACGTGGACATGTTCAGTGTGTGTGTGTGTGTTAACGTGGACATGTTCAGTGTGTGTGTGTGTGTTAACGTGGACATGTTCAGTGTGTGTGTGTGTGTTAACGTGGACATGTTCAGTGTGTGTGTGTGTGTTAACGTGGACATGTTCAGTGTGTGTGTGTGTGTTAACGTGGACATGTTCAGTGTGTGTGTGTGTGTGTGTTAACGTGGACATGTTCAGTGTGTGTGTGTGTGTGTGTGTTAACGTGGACATGTTCAGTGTGTGTGTGTGTGTGTGTGTGTTAACGTGGACATGTTCAGTGTGTGTGTGTGTGTGTGTGTGTTAACGTGGACATGTTCAGTGTGTGTGTGTGTGTGTGTGTTAACGTGGACATGTTCAGTGTGTGTGTGTGTGTGTGTTAACGTGGACATGTTCAGTGTGTGTGTGTGTGTTAACGTGGACATGTTCAGTGTGTGTGTGTGTGTTAACGTGGACATGTTCAGTGTGTGTGTGTGTGTGTGTTAACGTGGACATGTTCAGTGTGTGTGTGTGTGTGTGTTAACGTGGACATGTTCAGTGTGTGTGTGTGTGTGTGTTAACGTGGACATGTTCAGTGTGTGTGTGTGTGTGTGTTAACGTGGACATGTTCAGTGTGTGTGTGTGTGTGTGTGTGTGTGTTAACGTGGACATGTTCAGTGTGTGTGTGTGTGTGTGTGTTAACGTGGACATGTTCAGTGTGTGTGTGTGTGTGTGTTAACGTGGACATGTTCAGTGTGTGTGTGTGTGTGTGTTAACGTGGACATGTTCAGTGTGTGTGTGTGTGTGTGTGTGTTAACGTGGACATGTTCAGTGTGTGTGTGTGTGTGTGTGTGTGTTAACGTGGACATGTTCACTGTGTGTGTGTGTGTGTGTGTGTTAACGTGGACATGTTCAGTGTGTGTGTGTGTGTTAACGTGGACATGTTCAGTGTGTGTGTGTGTGTGTGTGTGTTAACGTGGACATGTTCAGTGTGTGTGTGTGTGTTAACGTGGACATGTTCAGTGTGTGTGTGTGTGTGTGTGTTAACGTGGACATGTTCAGTGTGTGTGTGTGTGTGTGTGTTAACGTGGACATGTTCAGTGTGTGTGTGTGTGTGTGTGTGTTAACGTGGACATGTTCAGTGTGTGTGTGTGTGTGTGTGTGTGTTAACGTGGACATGTTCAGTGTGTGTGTGTGTGTGTGTGTGTTAACGTGGACATGTTCAGTGTGTGTGTGTGTGTGTGTGTGTTAACGTGGACATGTTCAGTGTGTGTGTGTGTGTTAACGTGGACATGTTCAGTGTGTGTGTGTGTGTTAACGTGGACATGTTCAGTGTGTGTGTGTGTGTGTGTTAACGTGGACATGTTCAGTGTGTGTGTGTGTGTGTGTGTGTGTGTTAACGTGGACATGTTCAGTGTGTGTGTGTGTGTGTGTGTTAACGTGGACATGTTCAGTGTGTGTGTGTGTGTGTGTTAACGTGGACATGTTCAGTGTGTGTGTGTGTGTGTGTTAACGTGGACATGTTCAGTGTGTGTGTGTGTGTGTGTTAACGTGGACATGTTCAGTGTGTGTGTGTGTGTGTGTGTGTTAACGTGGACATGTTCACTGTGTGTGTGTGTGTGTGTGTGTTAACGTGGACATGTTCAGTGTGTGTGTGTGTGTTAACGTGGACATGTTCAGTGTGTGTGTGTGTGTGTTAACGTGGACATGTTCTGTGTGTGTGTGTGTGTGTGTTAACGTGGACATGTTCAGTGTGTGTGTGTGTGTGTGTTAACGTGGACATGTTCAGTGTGTGTGTGTTAACGTGGACATGTTCAGTGTGTGTGTGTTAACGTGGACATGTTCAGTGTGTGTGTGTTAACGTGGACATGTTCAGTGTGTGTGTGTTAACGTGGACATGTTCAGTGTGTGTGTGTTAACGTGGACATGTTCAGTGTGTGTGTGTTAACGTGGACATGTTCAGTGTGTGTGTGTGTGTTAACGTGGACATGTTCAGTGTGTGTGTGTGTGTTAACGTGGACATGTTCAGTGTGTGTGTGTGTGTTAACGTGGACATGTTCAGTGTGTGTGTGTGTGTTAACGTGGACATGTTCAGTGTGTGTGTGTGTGTTAACGTGGACATGTTCAGTGTGTGTGTGTGTGTTAACGTGGACATGTTCAGTGTGTGTGTGTGTGTTAACGTGGACATGTTCAGTGTGTGTGTGTGTGTTAACGTGGACATGTTCAGTGTGTGTGTGTGTGTTAACGTGGACATGTTCAGTGTGTGTGTGTGTGTGTTAACGTGGACATGTTCAGTGTGTGTGTGTGTGTTAACGTGGACATGTTCAGTGTGTGTGTGTGTGTTAACGTGGACATGTTCAGTGTGTGTGTGTGTGTTAACGTGGACATGTTCAGTGTGTGTGTGTGTGTTAACGTGGACATGTTCAGTGTGTGTGTGTGTGTTAACGTGGACATGTTCAGTGTGTGTGTGTGTGTTAACGTGGACATGTTCAGTGTGTGTGTGTGTGTTAACGTGGACATGTTCAGTGTGTGTGTGTGTGTTAACGTGGACATGTTCAGTGTGTGTGTGTGTGTGTTAACGTGGACATGTTCAGTGTGTGTGTGTGTGTGTTAACGTGGACATGTTCAGTGTGTGTGTGTGTGTGTTAACGTGGACATGTTCAGTGTGTGTGTGTGTGTGTTAACGTGGACATGTTCAGTGTGTGTGTGTGTGTGTTAACGTGGACATGTTCTGTGTGTGTGTGTGTGTGTGTTAACGTGGACATGTTCAGTGTGTGTGTGTTAACGTGGACATGTTCAGTGTGTGTGTGTTAACGTGGACATGTTCAGTGTGTGTGTGTTAACGTGGACATGTTCAGTGTGTGTGTGTTAACGTGGACATGTTCAGTGTGTGTGTGTTAACGTGGACATGTTCAGTGTGTGTGTGTTAACGTGGACATGTTCAGTGTGTGTGTGTTAACGTGGACATGTTCAGTGTGTGTGTGTTAACGTGGACATGTTCAGTGTGTGTGTGTTAACGTGGACATGTTCAGTGTGTGTGTTAACGTGGACATGTTCAGTGTGTGTGTTAACGTGGACATGTTCAGTGTGTGTGTGTGTGTTAACGTGGACATGTTCAGTGTGTGTGTGTGTGTTAACGTGGACATGTTCAGTGTGTGTGTGTGTGTTAACGTGGACATGTTCAGTGTGTGTGTGTGTGTTAACGTGGACATGTTCAGTGTGTGTGTGTGTGTTAACGTGGACATGTTCAGTGTGTGTGTGTGTGTTAACGTGGACATGTTCAGTGTGTGTGTTAACGTGGACATGTTCAGTGTGTGTGTGTGTGTTAACGTGGACATGTTCAGTGTGTGTGTGTGTGTTAACGTGGACATGTTCAGTGTGTGTGTGTGTGTGTTAACGTGGACATGTTCAGTGTGTGTGTGTGTGTGTTAACGTGGACATGTTCAGTGTGTGTGTGTGTGTGTTAACGTGGACATGTTCAGTGTGTGTGTTAACGTGGACATGTTCAGTGTGTGTGTTAACGTGGACATGTTCAGTGTGTGTGTTAACGTGGACATGTTCAGTGTGTGTGTTAACGTGGACATGTTCAGTGTGTGTGTTAACGTGGACATGTTCAGTGTGTGTGTTAACGTGGACATGTTCAGTGTGTGTGTTAACGTGGACATGTTCAGTGTGTGTGTTAACGTGGACATGTTCAGTGTGTGTGTTAACGTGGACATGTTCAGTGTGTGTGTTAACGTGGACATGTTCAGTGTGTGTGTTAACGTGGACATGTTCAGTGTGTGTGTTAACGTGGACATGTTCAGTGTGTGTGTTAACGTGGACATGTTCAGTGTGTGTGTTAACGTGGACATGTTCAGTGTGTGTGTTAACGTGGACATGTTCAGTGTGTGTGTTAACGTGGACATGTTCAGTGTGTGTGTTAACGTGGACATGTTCAGTGTGTGTGTTAACGTGGACATGTTCAGTGTGTGTGTTAACGTGGACATGTTCAGTGTGTGTGTTAACGTGGACATGTTCAGTGTGTGTGTTAACGTGGACATGTTCAGTGTGTGTGTTAACGTGGACATGTTCAGTGTGTGTGTTAACGTGGACATGTTCAGTGTGTGTGTTAACGTGGACATGTTCAGTGTGTGTGTTAACGTGGACATGTTCAGTGTGTGTGTTAACGTGGACATGTTCAGTGTGTGTGTTAACGTGGACATGTTCAGTGTGTGTGTTAACGTGGACATGTTCAGTGTGTGTGTTAACGTGGACATGTTCAGTGTGTGTGTTAACGTGGACATGTTCAGTGTGTGTGTTAACGTGGACATGTTCAGTGTGTGTGTTAACGTGGACATGTTCAGTGTGTGTGTTAACGTGGACATGTTCAGTGTGTGTGTTAACGTGGACATGTTCAGTGTGTGTGTTAACGTGGACATGTTCAGTGTGTGTGTTAACGTGGACATGTTCAGTGTGTGTGTTAACGTGGACATGTTCAGTGTGTGTGTTAACGTGGACATGTTCAGTGTGTGTGTTAACGTGGACATGTTCAGTGTGTGTGTGTTAACGTGGACATGTTCAGTGTGTGTGTGTTAACGTGGACATGTTCAGTGTGTGTGTGTTAACGTGGACATGTTCAGTGTGTGTGTGTGTGTGTTAACGTGGACATGTTCAGTGTGTGTGTGTGTGTGTTAACGTGGACATGTTCAGTGTGTGTGTGTGTGTGTGTGTCCTGGTCACGTGTGTTCTGATGAGACACATGAATAGAAACAGAAATGATAAATAAGTAATATGTGGAAATAAAGCTGCCCCCTTAACCATGATGCGTCAGAGGTGGGAACCGCGTTTTACTGCAGTGCATTTGATGTTTTTCCTAAATATGCAGCCTGTGTTTTTGTGTGTGATAACATGAGAGAGGAAGAATTTTTCTAAGCCAGCTGAAATTTTTTATACATGTTTATTTACATTTGTTTTTCCTTTTAAATAAAGCTTTACAGAGACTACTCTACCTCCTGATGGCTGACATCATGATGTTTTACTTACCTGTCCAACTACTGGTCTGCTCTTAACGTCGAAACACTCTCTCCCTCACACTCACACTCTCTCTCTCTCTCTCTCTCTCTCTCTCTCTCTCTCTCTCTCTCTCTCTCTCTCTCTCTCTCTCACTCACTCACTCTTGCATGCTGGCTTTCAGTAACACTGCCCACCACCACCTGCAGCTCCCGTTCTCCACCTGTACCTTGTGGCCTCTGCCCCCCGCCCCACCCCCCACCCCACCTGGCTGACAGAGAGTACTTGGCCATTCCAGCCAACCCGAGCATCAGGGTCAGCTGTTCCAGAGGACAGACGAGTGTCACGGCAGACGCAGCGCGGTTAAACACACCGAACAAGTCGCTGGCGTAGCATTAAAGGCGGCCCGGGTGCTGCTGAGCGTGTCACTGCTTCAGAACCCAGACTGGGCGGAGTTGCTGGTGAGGATGATGGGAGATTACGGGATTTCACATCCCCAGTGCCAGAGTCCTGGCCCAGAAATGAGGAACTTCTGGAAGGTTCTGCCATTAGCAGTTTGGGCCTGTTAATCTGGAACCCTGGAAATCCCATCTGCTAGTCAAGCATAATCAGAGGGGAATTATATTCAAAGTGAAACAAAATAGCCATTGATCTGGTTTTAGTAGTGCATGAATATATCAGGATTATCAGGAATCCCTGTGGTTTGACATCCCTGAACTTCAGTGGGAATAACCAGTTTTACAATCACCAGAGGACCACACTCGTTAAAATCAAGGCTCTGAAGTGTGTGTGTGTGTGTGTCGTCAGTATTGTATAGCATAGTAAGTCCACTCAAACACTGCGTCATAGCCGTTTATAAGAGACATAGTTATTACACATCAAGCACAGACATTTCCATCAGTGTGCATGTTTATTTATTAACATCTTCAGGGTCTTCACTTGGATGTCCTGCATGAACTTAACCTCCTCTGTGTGTGTGTGTGTGTGTGTGTGTGTGTGTGTGTGTGTGTGTGTGTGTGTGTTTCTGTGTCCTGTTGGTAAAGGTTAATACCTGTCTCAAGAGATTGTGTATGTGAGAGAGAATGAGAGAGAGAGAGGAGAAGAGAGAGCGAAAGAGAGAGAGAAAAGGGAGAGATGGTTCTTTTGTGAGTGTCCTGTGTACATTTATGTCCTCTATTCACCATTACACTGATCTAAGACCTCTATTCTCCAGTACACTGTAATGATTAGGCCCTCTATTCACCAGTGCACTGCAGTGATCTAAGCCCTCTATTCACCAGTACACTGTAATGATCTAAGCACTCTATTCATCAGTACACTGCAGTGATCTATGCCCCCTGTTTCTCTTGCACAAACTAGCTGTTGGGACCTGGTACATCTGGTCAGCACATTCTCACCCATAAACAGGCCAGGTTAGATGCTGTAGCTCTCCATACAGAGTACCATTATAGAATATAAGATCAACTATAGAACAGCTCTGTGGATTACTTTTCTGTCATAATTATTTAAAAATAATTTATTATCAATTAATGGTATTATTCCAATTCACGTGTCATGGACAAAAATTGCCCATTATGATACTAATTAAAGGTTAGCCCATATTACTTCTTATGTACTCCTGTTTAAATTGTTGTTATTATATCTGACATGTACTGCTGTCTGGTTTGTTATTATAGCTTTTTAACCCTATGACATAGTCTGTACAAGGCTTTCAAGACGACATTAATCAAGAATGTTCCTTCTGTCTTGTTAATTATTGTCAATAATGTGCTAACATTATGAATGGAGGTTTTATGAATATTAATACATTTTCACAGCATTCCCTGCTGCCTACTTCATAAAGGCTGTTGTCGGGGCAACCAAGTCTATTATGACGCCACATAGCGAGTATATATATTTTAGTGTGCTGCGCAGTTTTCTGTTATAACGACTTTGATCGCATCATGGCAGAATATCAGGTAAGTTTCCCCTTCCATCCTCATGAAACCGGGAGGTTAGAAATGATGGAAATTGTGCGCCGTCGGTTTTGGGGAAAGTGTAGCCGTTGTCATAACTACGGAGAGAATATCTGTGTTTAGCAGCAACCACAGAGGATGTCGCTTTGTGTATTTAGTTCACTATGCTAATGCTAGCTAGCTTGTTAACTAACGGTAGGGTTTAGGTATTTCATATCTAATATTAGCTAGCTAGCTAACATGTGGCTAGAGTTAGTTTAGCCTCCTGTATTGACACTATTTTCATTATGTTTTCCCACCGGTTTTTGGGCGGTCCACTTTTTAGCCTTTTGATGTGGAACTATTCTGTTTACACTTGTTTGTAATACTGAGTTACAGATGATCGATGTAAAATTATCAACGGCTTCCACCAATGAAAGAACCTCATATGGCTCAGAACCCCAAACGAGCACAACACACTTTGGGGTTCCTACTGTCTCTCTTTGTGCAGTACACCACTGTCTTCGTACAGTTTTCCTGAAGGTAGAAAAGGAATTCTGTACAAGTGTTGCTGGGTCACAGGTGACACAACCATGGAATGGCCATTTTACCTCTGCAGCTGAATGTGTGCATGGGCTTTTGTTCAGTGCAACTGGAGTGCATGTGGAGAATAGGATGGACCTCCCTGAGGAGTTCCACAGTTCAGTCATTGAAGCTGTGTATAATGAGCTCCTCAGAAGAATTGAGGCCAGGAAAAATGTGAATGTGACCCAAGCATTCATCAGTGGTGGTCTGGTGCTTGGAGGAGCCTTATCATTTGTTAAGGTCATTCAGAGGAAAGATCTGGCCCAGTTCCTCTACTGTCCCTCCACAGACGGCTCAAGATCTGCAAAGCTGACAACAGTAAGGACCACTGTATCTGGTGTGGCTGAAGCTAAGACCAGGCAGACACACTGGATACATCGCCTAATGGGGAGGATCTCAAGAACTGTCAGGAAGGTAAAGTAGTGGTCTATTTTATATATTTATGTTCTTAATGAATTTAGTAGCATGACAGTCCATGGAAGAACAAGAACAAGCTCTGAGTTTTGGTGTGCATAAAAGTAAGGCTCTTCAGAAGCAGAGAAAAACAGTTTGCTTTTTAGAAAGCTCGAATGTTAAACACCATTTGGTTTCTGATGGTATTTCTTTCTCGTTTTAGATCTACACCGGAAGCCGAACTTTCTGCAAAAGATGTCAGAGCTCTCTCACAGAGGATAAGCTCCATGTTTAAAAAACAAAAACAAAAAACACTTCACAAGTGATGGTGTTGATGCTCTCCTTTATGAAGAATCAGTTCCATGTTTAAAAAATGTGGAAATAAATAAAGATGTACTGATGTAAAATGTAGACCAGTCACTTCACTCACTATCTGACATGATATATAGACACATGAAGAGAGAGAATAAGGCACCATAAAACCCATGAACACATAAATTACATAGAACAAGTTTCAGTATGTAAATTCTCTTTAAGGTGTTTACAACATGTAGACAGTGGAAGGATTTTTGAAGTGTTTGTAATGGTAGCAGTTCCTGGGATGAGCAGAGACCGGACATTGAGACCGCTTCCAAACGCACACACGCCTGCTCCCTGCTTTCATAGACCCAGGCAGTGCAAACACCAGGAATTATAGGCAGAGGCATATCGGAATAGCAGCGAATGAACAAGAACAACAGGTGCCTTTGTAGCACGTTTCAAGTAGAAACTAGTAGTGTAAATTATCCATCATATGCCAGCTTTGAGTGGGTCAAGAGCATGTGCCATAATCGGTTTGTCCATCTGCTTATATTGTGTGGTATCTAGAATTTCAGACAGTCATTAGAAAATTAGGTACCAGAATCATTTATTGTTTTATTTGAAACCATATGCTTAGATTACTTTGAATAATGATGTGTATGGTGTATGTATGAATATTAAGTCTTTATCATCACTGTGCACTACTGAAATTCTTGTAAAATGAATTTGAGTTACTTCCAAAATGGCAGCACACTGTACTGTATTCACCCACAGACATTTGAGTGCTGCATTTAAATTGGGGGGGGGGGGGGGTCTCCAAAGCTGGCACTTCTCAGGGCTGCAGTCATGTGGGTTTACAGTGTGAACGCCTCCGTCTTTTCCATTTAATTCCGTTACACCAGTTACATGAAGCGGGTCACCACAGAGTCTTGTGTTGTCTCTGTGATTTAGAAAATGGTCTGCTGATGACATGCGGTCCAAAGATGACAGACAAGGTATCGACAGCTTCATCAGGTACTTGTGAAGGCCACAAAGACCAGTAGATTTACTATTTAATGCTGCAGAACTTAGCTAACTGCTAAGAGTACAGTTAAATTAGATCAGTGTACTGGTGAATAGAGGGCTTAGATCAGTGTACTGGTGAATAGAGGGCTTAGATCAGTGTAGGGGTGAATAGAGGGCTTAGATCAGTGTAGGGGTGAATAGAGGGCTTAGATCAGTGTAGGGGTGAATAGAGGGCTTAGATCAGTGTAGGGGTGAATAGAGGGCTTAGATCAGTGTAGGGGTGAATAGAGGGCTTAGATCAGTGTAGGGGTGAATAGAGGGCTTAGATCAGTGTACTGTGTGACACTCGTCTGTCCTCTGTAACAGCTGATGCTCATATTGGCTGGAATGGCCAAGTACTCTCTCAGTCAGCCAGGTGGGGTGGAAGGGCAGGGGGCAGAGGCCACAAGGTACAGGTGGAGAACGGGAGGTGCAGGTGGTGGAGGGCAGTGTTACCAAAGGCCAGCATGCAAGAGTGAGAGTGAGAGAATGTGACATTGAGAGAGACAGATAGAGAGAGAGAATGTGAGAGAGAGAGAGTGTGTGTGTGTGTGTGTGTGTGTGTGTGTGTGTGTGTGTGTGTGTGTGGTGTGTGTGAGAGAGAGAGAGCGGGAGGGAGAGAGAATGTGAGAGAGTGTGTGTGTGTGTGTGTGAGAGAGAGAGAAAAAAACAACAACACACACACCTGATAGTTAGGCAGATAGACATGACAGAAGAGTGAAAGGTTCATTCAGCCAATACGAATGATCTGCATTAAATACTTAATTAAATCTCTGTATTAACAATTTACTATTTGCCATACAGTAGACAGCTCTGCCTTGAGATCTGAAGTAAATTTATTTTTTATTTAATATAGAATGTAATGTGAAAAATAAATTCTGGTTTTAAAAAAATTCTCTTTTCTACCACTGTCAGTGTTACAACACTACCACCTGTTAGTAGATCGACTCTGGTTTTGTAGATTAATTCCTTTTTCACTTTATCAGATGCCTAAATGACAGAAAAAATACATATACCCTCTGACAGCAGGTGAGTGTAAACAAGCAGTGTAAACACAAACAACTCCACCAACAAACAAATATGTACAAGACAAGCCTTATAGGTGCAAAGAAACACAGAGGACTAAGGAGTGGAACTGATTGAGATGAAAATACATTTTTCAGGAATCGCTAAATTGCAGCTGTACCTAGAACAGTTTTATTGTTTTATGATGGTTTGAACAGTTTTTGGGGAGTTTTGTTGTTTTTTGTTTTGTATTCTTGTTGATAGAAACATCTGACTAGCATTACAGAAGGCAGTGTGAACAGCAGGGCTCTTACATGTGTTTCTTGAACTTCCTGGGAGTCCCATAAGGATGCAAGAATTCCCTGAACACGGATGTGATGATTTAAAGGAAAGAGGAAACATTTTGATCAGTTTTTTAAATCTAAATTAAGTTAGCGTAAGTTCCAGTGGGATGACAGGCCTGTTGAAAGTCTTCCTTAGAATAAGGAAACGCCTCATTGCACTTGGAAAACCTGTCTACAATCACTAGCAAGTACTTCAACTGACCACAAGGTGGAATGTGCATAAAGTCTATCTGTAGACACTGAAAGGAATATTCTTGAGCCAGTATGGCATCATATTTGGCTTGTGTTGGTTGCTTCTGGCACAGGTTAAACAGCTATCTAGGAGGAGTTTTACAGTGAGACGTTTTGCAGGAATACAAAACTGTTTTTGAATGTTAGCCGTCACTCCCCCTTTGTGCAACATGTGAAATCCCATGAAAATGGCGCACAAGAAATGGCAAAATAGATTTAGGAAGGGTGACACGCCCCTCCGGGTCACGGATTAGACCATTTTAATCAGGACTACAGCCCTAATCAACCCAGTGAGAGCAGTCCTGTTGTGTACTCTGAGCTTGTAAGAAACGCAGATTGATATTATTCGGCACAAAGCAATGAGAAAACATGGCGATAGCTTCACACATCGAGGATATAGCGTATGGGCATGAGGGGGCATTAACAGCTGCCCAATGTGGGATCTCATCTGCTGAAGCATTGCCAGTGGCCGTGTCAGACTCAGAGGTTGTGTCATGACCCTTGACCGTTACGATAGCCAGCCAAGCTGGTAGTGTACATGCAGAAAAAATTGCAGACACTAGTCCTGGATTAGAAATGGGCTTACCTTCCAAGATACGGAACCCCCGGAGCGACAAATCTTATCGAAGTTATGAGCAACCCCACCATCTACACTGACTGCAGTTGATTTCTGATTTCTGATACACACTGTTCTACAAGTTATACATGCTATGGAATCATAACTCGCTGTGTTGAAGTCTCTGTACAAATCTACACATTAAAGTTGGAAATCTTTGGAAACTGGGAAAGATTTTTCATTCTGTTTTCTGTGTGGTGGAGTGATACAGGTGCAGATGTACACAGTATGAGTGTAATGTCTTGTGATAGTTACCCTCCACCACAGTGTGTTCATATGGACTGTGTTTGAGATGCACATATGCTGTGTTTATATACATACATATATATATATATATATATATATATGTAAATTAAAACACAGGATTAACACAGCAAAGTCTGTATATTTTAACTAAGTAGGTAAAACAAAAGTCTATTAAAAAAAAACCTTACTTTTGATTTTTTTTTGTGGAGAGTCTTCCATGTTGTCTTTGAAGGGGAGATTTATGGGGAATTGTCCTGCTTAAAGACAGGAGGTGACATCACCCAATTTCCTGTTTTTCCTTGTATTAGTTTCCAATGGAAATTTCAAGAGTGGAGTTTTGATGTTGACTTATGTTGGAGAATTTATGATTGCTGGATTTCTTTTATTGAACTTGTAACTTGTAAATACTAAATTCTCTTTTTTTTTTAACATTTTGTTTGTTTTTGTAGTGATGGCCAGATGAATCCTTCAAGCTTTCCATCCAGTTGGTTCAAAAAAAGGTTCATATCTCGAGGCTTCATGTGCACACAAACCCCCCTGCTGGCTAAACCTTTATTGTCATTTCAACTATTTGTGATGGATCTCTTGGCTGTTTTGCACCAGTGTCAGCATGGGAATAGGCACTGCCAACAATAGAAAAAAAAGTTGTGTGTTCATGATTAGGCAGGTCTAGCTATAAGGTTTTTGTTAATTAGAATTAATGAAGGTTCATTACTGAATTGATTTCAGCACCAAGTAAAGTTTGTGGTTCACAGTGGTCATTTATATTTCATCAGTTTAACTCTCTCTTACATGACAATCACATATAAACAGTTAAAAACTGAGTGGCAGTGTGGAATGGGTGATAAATACAGTGGTAACCACAGAACTGTTCAGTAAATGACCTGTACAAATGTAAGTGAGCGGTAAGGAGGCGGACGTGAGAGCAGAGAAGAACAAGATTTATTACGGGCAAATCCAAAATCAGAGTCATTGTAGCAGTCCAGGGTGATAGAGCCAACACGGAGAGTACGTGGATACATGAGCAAACAAACAAAACACACAAAGGCAAACAGGGGAAGCAGGCTATAACAAAGGCTAGGAAAAACGAAGGAACGGAGTACAAACTTAAATACGTGCATATACGGGCTTTCAAAAACATTCACCAAACGCAATGAAGCCTAACAACCACCATGAACACGCATATGCCATGAACAACCAAAACATAGGGCACAAGACACTGTTTAAATACATGAACTAAACGAGGGACAGGTGTGGAAAATCAAACGAGGGGCGGAGAAAACGAAACTGCGAAATGGAACTAAAATACACAAGACAGGAAAACATGGAACACAGAAGCTGGGAGGGACTAACCGTGACAACATGTTGCTATGGTAATTGGGTTTCTTTTTTTGGAGGGGAATTTATTGGTGTAGAATCATAGCTGAGGAATGGATCCTAGACCTCCGTACGAGACCTCACCATGTCAGTTGTTTATCATGAAGCACAAGGTGAAGTAGTGGTCGACCGATTCATTGGCCAATTAAATGTCTTTTTTATAATCAGCACTGGCATTGTTATTTTCCTTCCTGCCGTCGACTGAGAAGGTTGGGCGGGGGGTGAGGGGTGGGTCTTCTTTATTTATTTTTTATTACCTGTGGAGGTTTTTATTTAAAATAAGTGCCCTGCTGACAGAGTACAGATATACTTAAGCAAACAGTGCAGAAAATAACAGTGTTAAATGTTCATTTAAGTTGTCTCAATTGGTACCATTAAAAAACAAGAGACCACTACAAAATTAACAGTTTCTCCCGTTTTACAATTGATGTGTATGTGTTTGACCAGGCTGAGCAGTTTTGTTTTATTCCATAAACTACTGGCAACATTTCTTCCAAATTCCAGATAAATATATTGTATTTTAGAGCATGATTTTTTAATGAAAATGACTAATGGTCAAAAGAATAAAACAGTTACAGAAATTTCAGACCACAAATAATGCAAAGAAAACAAGCTCATATTCATTTATAAACCACACAGTACTAATATTTCAACATAGGATGAGTCAAGAAATCAATATTTGGTGGAATAACATTGATTTTTAATCACAGCTTTCATGCATCTTGGCATGCTTTCCACCAGTCTTTCACATTGCTGTTGGATAACTTTTTGCCACTCCTGGCAAAGAAATTCCAGGAGCTCAGCTTTGTTTGATGGCTTGTGACCATCCATCTTCCTCTTGATCACATTCCAGAGGTTTTCAATGGGGTTCAGGTCTGGAGATTGGGCTGACCATGATAGGCTCTTGATCTGGTGGTACATCATCCACACTTTGATTGACCTGGCTGTGTGACAAGGAGCATTGCCCTGTTGAAAAAAACAATCATCAGAGTTGGGGAACATTATCAGAGCAGAAGGAAGCAAGTTTCTTCCAGCACAGTTTGGTAAGTGGCTTGATTTATGTATCCTTCACAAAGAGAAATCTGCCCGATTGCAGTCTTGCTGAAACAACCCCAGATCATCACCGATCCTGCACCAAATTTCACAGTGGGTGCAAGACACTCTGGCTTGTAGGTTTTCCAGGTCTTCATCTAACCATTACATGACCAGGTGTTGGACAAAGCTGAAAATTGCACTCATCAGAGAAGATGACCTTACTCCAGTCCTCTACGGTCCAATCCTTATGGTCTTTTGCAAACTTCAGTCTGGTTCTTCTTTGCTTCTCATTGATGAAGAGCTTTTTTCTAGCTTTGCATGACTTCAGCCCTGCCTCCAGAAGCCTGTTTTGAACTGACCTTGCTGTGCAATTCACCCCAGCTGCTGCATGCCATTCATTTTGTAGGTCACTTGACATCATCTTACGGGTGTTAAGTGACATTCGAATGAGGCGGCGATCGTCATGGTCGGTAGAGAGTCTGCCAGTCTGGAGCTGTTGCTGTCCCATGTGTTTGCTGCTTGACTGTGTACTTATGAACCGCAGTTTTTGAAATTTTCAAGATAGAAGCAACCTGATGCTCACTGTATCCCTCTGCCAGTAAAGCTTTCCTCATTAAGACACTTTCCTTTCAACTCTTTTGGCATGGTCTGTAGCTGTATTTTGACTATACTAATTTTTGGGTAGTCCTAGCACTGCTTTTCCCATCCAGCTGGTTCTATAACAAGAGAATAGTGATGACAGCAGCAGTGGTTTTTATCCTGTTGCTCGTTAGAACAGGATTTTGTTAAGGTGATCACCTATTCAGCATCTCATTAAGTAGAATGAGGTCTGTCTGTGAAGGATTTCAACAAACACTTGAATGGAAGGGCTGCTGTACATGTGGAGATGCTGATTTAAGAAACAATTGGAGTGGTCTCTTATTTTTTTCTGGAGCTGTATATTGTCCAGTTAAAGCGCTGCTTTCTTTTCACCCAATAGGATGGACAATTTGTCAGTGTTCGATAGATACTTAGAGTTGGGGTCGGTCGTCTCAAATTTTGTAAAGTAAATTTGTTGTGTTTGACTGAATGTTTCACATTCAGTGAGAAAGTGCAGCTCTGTCTCTACAGTGTCATTTTTACACTGCTGACAGAGTCTCTGCTCTTCTGCAGACTGCATGACTTATATTGGCTGGTCTGGATGGGCAGGCTGTGTTCCCTGAGTCTGTACTTTGTCAACGTATTTCTGTGTTTAATGGCACTCACTTTGTACAGGTAGTCTGCTACAGTGTACTGACATTTTAGGGTCAGATAACAGTGCATTATGCTTTGAGCTTGTGTTTGTGTGTTCCAACGGTTAATGTAGTTTAGCTTTTGTAGTGTTATCATTTGGTTTGGTCTGATTGTTTGTTTGTATTTCAGACTGGTCCTGGTGTGTTACAGTGTTAGTGTTTGTTAATGAACTCAGTGTCAGGACCAGCTGTGTGAGGGGACCAGTTGTGTGAGGATACCAGCTGTGTGGAAGACCTGCTGTGTGAGGGTACCAGCTGTGTGAGGGGACCAGCTGTGTGAGGGGACCTGCTGTGTGAGGAAACCAGCTGTGTGAAGGGACTCTTTTCTCTGCTCAGCTCTTGGCACTGCAGGGCTTTATAGTGGTACCAGTGGTAGTCACCGTTTTTTTTAAGTATAGCCAGTATTTAATAATCCTTTTTTGAATTTGGAATAATAGTGTAAATTGGCCTAATTCAGCTCTACAGGCATTATTTGTTGTTTTCCTGTGCACTTTCAGGATATTCAGAGTGCATAATTTCAGCTGGGTGTTTGATCCATTGTGAGTGGCCCTCACACTTCAAGTTTGGTTTATTTGTCACATACATAGTCATATGCAGTATAACTCGCAGTGAAATGGTTCACAACCATACAGCAGAATTGGTTGTATGATAGACTGGAATATTTTGAGCCAAATTTGAATTGGTATTTGAATGTGAATTTGACATTTGATTGCACAGAATGCCCTGCGTGTTTTCTCTCTCAGTTGACTGACTGCTGGATTGAAGTTTCCAGTTGAAGTAATCTTTAATCCTGAGTAATTGTAATTTGTACAGGTTTCTAGTGTTTGTGTTCATAATGTGAAACTTGTGTGGTGTGTTTGCCTGAGATCTGGCTCTTTTTGGAAAATGATGGTTTTGGTCTTTTTCAGGATTTTTTTACTTGGGTGTTTAATCATTTCATTTCAAATGCCATCAGACCCACTTGCTTTTTTTGGTTTTAAGAGTAGAAATTTGATTTCTAAGTTCCTGCTCAGTAGTGGGTGAGTCCAAGGGATTCTAGAAGTCCTTTATTTTTAGTTCTAATATATTAAATTTTTCAGTTATATGCTTTTGTTCAGGTCTTGTATTTTTGAGTAATTGATTGTAAAGTGATTTAACATGTGTTATCCAATATGTGTTTTGAAAAGCCAATTCTTCTTATTTAGATTTATTAAGAGTGTTCAAGAAATGTGTCTAAAAGTGTTTGAATTTCTTGAGAGCTTTCTGGAACTCCTCTGTGCTGTTTTGGGCCCATCTGTATCGTCTCCTGGTATTAAACAGCTGACTGGTCTGTGTGGGTGCAGCACTGCTAGTCTCTGTCCTATTAATGAACACAGTGATGTGGCTGTGATTAGACAGAGGGGTTAGTAGCTTTACAGTGAATGTACTGAGAGAGAATGTACTGTTATCATGTAATCCACTGTATTGCCAAGAGGTGAGCAAAAGGTGGACCTCCCCAAAGAGTCCCCTCATAACCTACTGTTGACAATGTACAGACCCAGATTTTGTCAGAGCTGCAGGAGGTCTTTTCCATTCCTGTTTACCTATGTGTCAGAATGATATCAGGAAAGAAACGTTTCCTTGTATTAACAGCCCTGTGGACCTCGAGAAATGTGTACTTTGAAAATGATCAGAACATCCTTGGAAAATACAAAACATGCAAAAGGGGTTCGGGTGGAAGAGGACTTTCCAGATCTGGCAGGTTTTATACAGTTTTATACAGTGTTTGAGAAGCAATTTATAGGAGGAAGGTTTTACTGATCTAAACCTGCAACTTAACGATGAAGGTAAGAAGCTTAATTTTTGTGACACTTTTTTGTTTAGATTTAATGTTCATTTTCAAAATGAGTGTGTGCAGTGTGGCAACACTTAATGGGGCCGGGGATGTGAATAAAAGAACACAGTTTTTTCAGTTAATCAAATGTAAAGGAAATGATGTAGATTTTGCTCAAGTAACTCATAGTGATAGACAGAATGAAGCAGACTGGCTGAGAGAGTGAGAAGGTAAAGCCTTCCTTAGTCACAACTGCACCATGTCTGGGGGCGTGGCTGTGTCATGTCAGGGGGCGTGGCTGTGTCAAGTCTGGGGGCGTGGCTCTGCCCCTTCCCAACAGCTGGGTTCCACAATTTGTAGTGGAGGATATTGAGGCTCTTAAAGTAAAAAAAAAACAAACAAACAAAAAAAACTAGCCAACCTGCTTGGGGTATAGGCACAGGGGGCTCTGGTGTATTCTCCTTTTCAGAATGTGACACAGATGTACTCTCTGTCCAAGTTTTTCTTTGGTTTAGAACATAAACATGGTCAGAGCAGATGGATACATGCCTTGAAGTCTGGTACTGTACTCTCAGATCCTGTGGAGATTCGTAGAAGAGCAGCACAGTTCTAAACTAGGCTGTATACCATACCAATATAGATCATACCAAGAGATGGAAAATATTTACTTAGATGGTTCTCCTCAGGTAGAAGAAGAGGCTGGAGAGAGAGAGAGAGAGAGAGAGAGAGAGAGAGAGAGGCAACCCAGACTCCAGATGGAAAGAGAGAGAGAGAGAGAGAGAGAGAGAGAGAGAGAGGCGACCCAGACTCCAGATGGAAAGAGAGAGAGAGAGAGAGGCGACCCAGACTCCAGATGGAAAGAGAGAGAGAGATAGAGAGGTGACCCAGACTCCAGATGGAAAGAGAGAGAGAGAGAGAGAGAGAGAGAGAGAGAGAGAGAGACGACCCAGACTCCAGATGGAAAGAGAGAGAGAGAGAGAGAGAGAGAGAGAGAGAGAGAGAGAGAGAGAAATAGAGGGAGAAGGAGAAAGAGGGTGAGCCGCTTGGGGACCCAAAGTCCAGATGTAAAGAGAGAGAGAGAGAGAGAGAGAGAGAGAGAGAGAGAGAGAGAGAGAGAGGGAGAGAGAGAGGGATAGAGAGAGAGAGAAACGAGAGGGAGGGCCGCACGGGACTACGGATGTAGGGAGAGAGAGGGAGGGGACCAGAACTCCAGATGGAGAAGTGGAGACTCTCTCCCTCCATTCAGAGTCTGTCACAGTGTGGCCCTCCCTCCCTCTCTCTCTCTCTCTCTCTCTCTCTCTCTCTCTCCCTCCCTCCATCAGGAGTCTGGGTCCCAGTGTGCATCTCCCTCTCTCTTGCCAAAGCTTTGATAAAGACATTAACACTAACAACAGATGACAACAACAACATTATAACCGCTTACAATATTAGTAACAACAACAATAATAATAGAACTACAACACACCCAATACCAATACTAATAATAATACCAATAATAATAATAATAATAATAATAATAATACCAATAATAATACCAATAATAATAATAATACCAATAATAATAATAATACCAATACCAATAATAATAATAATAACTATAATAATAATCATAATAATATCAACAACAATAATAATAATAATAACAGCAGCAACAACAACAACAACAACAACAACAATAATGTCTCTGGTATCTGACGGTCACTCACTGTCCCTCAGACTGTGGCAGGAGTGAACGTACAGCGCTGCCAGTGTGCTGAACTCTTTATATTCACCAACAACATACGGCAGCTTCTCCTCATCAGGGAGATTTTTAAACTCAGGGAATACGTGGCTAATTTTCTTAAAGAATTTAGTTCTAATCTGTCTAAATGTTGTACATTCATTCAGAAAGTGCAGCTTTGTCTGGATCTTATAGTCCTGGCACTGCTGACACAGTCTCTGCTCTTCAGGTAAACAGGACTGTTTATGTCTGCTGGTCTCTATGGCCAGGCGGTGGTCACTGAGTCTGTACTTGGTCAGGGTGGACCTCAGTTTTGGATCAGACAGTGTTCTTAGGTAATCTGCCACGCTGTACTTTTGATTTAGGGCCAGATAACATTTTGATTGAGTTTCCCAATAAGTGATGTTGTTTGTAATTCTGGTGATTCTGATTGGGTTTGCTGTTATTTTCTGGTCCTCAGCATGTGTAGTGTTACTGTGTTAATGCTGAACTGTATTTCCGGACCAGCTGAGTGAGAGCACTGTTCTCTTTGCTCAGCTCTTGGTACTCCAGACCTTTAGAATGATATAAGTTTGGAATTTAACTGCCCTTGTTTCTGTCTTTATTATTAATAGATCTCTGCCCAGCTCTGCCCCGTGTGCTTTGTTTGTGGTGTTCCTGTGCACCTTTAATGATGTTGCTCCACTTAAGAATACAATCATTAGGGACAAAAAATTAGTACCTTGGTATAATGAGCACATGCACAATTTAAATCAAAACACTCTCCTCACATGATGCAGAAAAGATGGTCCATGCATTTATTACATCAAGATTGGACTACTGTAATGCAGTAATATCTGGCGGTAACATTAAGCACTCCAAGTGGATACAAAAGAAAAGGTTTTTATTGGCTCCCAGTGCTCCAGTGCAAAAGAAAAACCACATCCCATCAAAAACATACAAAATTGTTCAAAAAAGGAAAGTTTAGCATTTACAAGGATAAAAGTCCAGCAATCATAAATTCTCCAATATCAATCAACTTCAAAACATCACTCTTGAATTTTCCCTTAAAAACCTAAATATGGAAAAACAGCAAATGAGGTGATGTCACTTCCTGTCTTTGGGCAGGCATATTTTCCATAAAAGTCCCCTTTAACACACTATGGTTTCTTTTCCCTCCAAAACAACATGGAAGTCTCTCCACAAAAATAATCACAGGTAAGTTATTTTTCTCTTAATCTACTTTTGTTTTACCTACTTCAATCAAATATACAAATATTCTGGCTAGATAAACATTATACTTAAACTCTAGTAACATATTATAAGAATAATATTTCATCTCAAATATTTACAATACATTTCTATAATACATTTCACTCATACTGTGTACAACATTTGTATGTGTGTCACTCCAACACTCAGAAAACAGAATGAAAAACCTTTCAGTTTCCAAAGATTTCCACCTTTAATGTGTAGATTTGTACAGAGTTTAACACAGTGAGGTTATGATTCCACAGCATGTGTAACTTGTAGAACAGTATTTATGTCATATGTACAGAAATCAACTGCAGCTCAGTCTATTATTTGAGCATCATTTATTGTGTGTGTGTGAGAGAGAGAGGGAGAGGTTTAGAGTGTCTGTGTGAGTGGTTGTGTGTGTGTGTGTTTGTGTTTGTGTGTGTGTGTGTGTACGTGTGTGTGTGAAAGAGTGAGAGGTATAGAGTGAATGACAGAGAGAGATGTGTAGCGTGTATGTGTGAGAAGTGTGTATGCGTATGAGAGAAAGATACAGGTGTATTTTGTGTGTGTGTGTGTGAGAGAGAGAGAGAGGTGTTTTTTGTGTGTGTGTGTGTGTGTGTGTGCATACGTTTGTGTAAGACACTTGTGTGTGTGTGTGTGTGTGTGTGTGTGTGTGTGTGTGTGTGTGTGCATACGTTTGTGTAAGAGACTTGTAGTGTGTGTGTGCGTGTGTGTGTGTGTGTCACAGAGATGTACTGTGTGTGTGAGAGAGGTGTGTTCGTGTGTGTGTATGACAGACAGGTGTAGTGTGTGTAAGAGACAGAGAAAGCTGTGTAGCGTGTATGTGTGAGAAAGAAGTGTAGTGTGTGTAAGAGTGTGTGTGAGAGAGGTGTGTGTGTATGTTTGTAAGAGAAAGATACAGGTGTATTTTGTAGTATTGTGTGTGTGTGTGTGAGCGAGAGAGGTGTTTTTTGTGTGTGTGTGTGTGTGTGTGTGTGTGTGTGTGTGTCACAGAGATTTGTACTGTTTGTGTGTGAGAGAGGTGTGTGTGTGTGTGTGTGAGAGAGAGAGAGAGAGAGAGAGACAGGTATATTATGTGTGTGTGTGAGAGGCTGTGTGTGTGTGTATGTGAGAGACGTGTAGAGTGCATGTTTGTGTGTGAAAGACAAAGTATGTGTGTGTGCGTGTGAGAGAGAGAGAGGTGGATTGTGTATGCGTTTGTGTGAAAGAAGTGTATTATGTGTGTGTTACGGAGAGATGTACTGTGTGTTTGTGAGTGAGTGGTGTGTGTGAAAGAGTGAGAGGTATAGAGTGTATGACAGAGAGGTGTGTAGCGTGTATGTGTGAGAAGGAAGTGTAGTGTGTGTAAGAGTGTGTATGAGAGAGAGGTGTGTATGTGTGTGAGAAAGATACAGGTGTATTTTGTGGTATTTTGTGTGTGTGTCTGTGTGAGAGAGAGAGACGCACACAAGGGTGTTGTGTGTGTGTGTGTGTGTGTGTGTGTGTGTGTGTGTGTGTGTGTGTGTGTGTGTGTGTGTGTGTGTGTGTTTAATACTCAGCAGGCATGTGTGTATGATGTTCACCAGTTGTGTGTGTAGAGGTGTGTGTTTCCCTGCAGACTCAGGTGTTCCTCCAGGACACAGGAGGCTATTCTAGCTCACACACACACACTGAGGAGTCAGAATCCCAAAGCCCAAACCCTGCATAGAGGGGCTCAGTGAATGTGGAGTGGAGTGTGTGTAAGTGTGTGAGTGTGTGTGTGTGAGAGGAGACGCTGTAGAAGGACAGAGTGCCGGCGGGCCAGTCCAGATACACTCCTACTCTGTTGGAGCTGGAGGGGGCAGAGATGGCAGTTCCCTTATTATTGTGCCAGACAGTGCATCTGTTATCAGAGCAGCTCAGCCTCCAAGACTTTATATTACATCCAAACCTACAGTCATAACTGCCTTCTTTCCTGCTGATTCCTTTATATGTCACTGATATTTCAGCCCATCCCCCACTCCACTCAACCTCCCAGTAACAGCATCCAGTCAGACTCTCTCTACACACAACCTGCTCCCAGTATTCAAATCTCTCTGGATGATCAGGATACGACTGCTGCTGCTCCACACGCGTCACCTTTCTGTTCCCCTCAGACAGAGAGAGATGTGTGTGTGCTGTGTTTGGGTCCAGTGTGAGATCACACACATCTGCACACAAGAAGAGACATTAGAGGAGAGATCACAAATAGTGTGTGTGTGTGTGTGTGTGTGTGTGTGTGTGTGTGTGTGTGTGTGTGTGTGTGTGTGTGTGTGTGTGTGTGTGTGTGTGTGTGTGTGTGTGTGTGTGTGTGTGTGTGTGTGTGTGTGTGTGTGTGTGTGTGTGTGTGTGTGTGTACATTTACTTCTTACATTTTCTTAGTCCTGGTTTGATTCTCATCTCCCCTGCGCGCTCCACCCTAAAGAAACACACACACACACACACACAGATAATAGTTCTGTCTCTCTCTCTCTCTCTCTCTCTCTCTCTCTCTCTCTCTCTCTCTCTCTCGGTCTCACACAGATAATAGTTATGTCTCTCTATCTCACACATAACAGTTCTGTCGGTCTCTCTCATTTTCTCTCTCTCACACACAGGTAATAGTTCTGTCTCTCTCTCTCTCTCTCTCTCTCTGTCTCACACACAGATAATAGTTGTGTCTCTCTCTCTCTCCCTCTCTCACACACACACACACACACACACACACACAGATAATAGTTCTGTCTCTCTCTCTCTCTCTCTCTCTCTCACACACACAGATAATAGTTCTCTCTCTCTCTCTCTCACACACGGATAATAGTTCTCTCTCTCTCACACACACAGATAATAGTTCTGTCTCTCTCTCTCTCTCACACACAGATAATAGTTCTGTCGCTCTCTCTCTCTCTCTCTCTCTCACAAACACACAGATAATAGTTCTGTCTCTCTCTCTCTCTCACACGGATAATAGTTCTGTCTCTCTCTCTCTCTCTGACACGGATAATAGTTCTCTCTCTCTCTCTCTCTCTCTCTCTCTCGGGCTCACACAGACAATAGTTCTGTCTCTCTCTCTCTCTCTCACACACAAAGATAATAGTCCTATCTCTCTCTCTCTCACACGGATAATAGTTCTGTCTCTCTCTCTCTCTCTCTCTCACACACAGATAATAGTTCTGTCTCTCTCTCACACACACAGAAAATAGTTCTGTCTCTCTCTCTCTCACACACAGATAATAGTTCTCTCTCTCTCACAGATAATAGTTCTGTCTCTCTCTCTCTCTCTCTCTCTCACACACACACACAGACAATAGTTCTGTCTCTCTCTCTTTCTCACTTTCTCACACACAGATAATAGTTCTGTTTCTCTCTCTCTCACACAGATAATAGTTCTGTCTCTCTCTCTCTCTCTCTATCTCACACAAGTTCTCTCTCTCTCTGTGTCTCACACACACAGATGGTAGTTCTGTCTCTCTCTCTGTCTCTCTCTCTCACACACAGATAATAGTTCTGTCTCGCTCTCACACAGATAATAGTTCTGTCTCTCTCTCTCTCTCTCACACACACACAGATAATAGTTCTGTCTCTCTCTCACTCTCTCTCTCGGTCTCACACAACAGTTCTGTCTCTCTCTCACACACACAGATAATAGTTCTGTCTCTCTCTCTCTCTCACACACAGATAATAGTTCTGTCGCTCTCTCTCTCTCTCTCTCTCTCACAAACACACAGATAATAGTTCTGTCTCTCTCTCTCTCTCACACGGATAATAGTTCTGTCTCTCTCTCTCTCTCTGACACGGATAATAGTTCTCTCTCTCTCTCTCTCTCTCTCTCTCTCGGGCTCACACAGACAATAGTTCTGTCTCTCTCTCTCTCTCTCACACACAAAGATAATAGTCCTATCTCTCTCTCTCTCACACGGATAATAGTTCTGTCTCTCTCTCTCTCTCTCTCTCACACACAGATAATAGTTCTGTCTCTCTCTCACACACACAGAAAATAGTTCTGTCTCTCTCTCTCTCACACACAGATAATAGTTCTCTCTCTCTCACAGATAATAGTTCTGTCTCTCTCTCTCTCTCTCTCTCTCACACACACACACAGACAATAGTTCTGTCTCTCTCTCTTTCTCACTTTCTCACACACAGATAATAGTTCTGTTTCTCTCTCTCTCACACAGATAATAGTTCTGTCTCTCTCTCTCTCTCTCTATCTCACACAAGTTCTCTCTCTCTCTGTGTCTCACACACACAGATGGTAGTTCTGTCTCTCTCTCTGTCTCTCTCTCTCACACACAGATAATAGTTCTGTCTCGCTCTCACACAGATAATAGTTCTGTCTCTCTCTCTCTCTCTCACACACACACAGATAATAGTTCTGTCTCTCTCTCACTCTCTCTCTCGGTCTCACACAACAGTTCTGTCTCTCTCTCTCTCACACAGATAATAGTTCTGTCTCTCTCTCTCTCTCCCTCTCTCTCTGTCTCACACACAGATAATAGTTGTCGCTCTTTCTCTCTCTCGCACAGATAATAGTTCTGTCTCTCTCTCTCTTTCTCTCTCTCACACAGGTAATAGTTCTGTCTCTCTCTATTTCTCTCTCACACACAGATAATAGTTCTCTCTCTCTCTCACAGATAATAGTTCTCTCTCTCTCTTTCTCACACACAGATAATAGTTCTGTCTCTCTCTCTCTCTGTCTCACACACAGATAATAGTTCTGTCTCTCTATCTCTCCCACATATAACAGTTCTGTCTCTCTCTCTGTCTCTCTCTCTCTTTCTCTCTCTCACACACAGGTAATAGTTCTCTCTCTCTCTCTCTCTCTCACACACACACAGATAATAGTTCTTTCTCTTTCTCACACACACACAGATAATAGTTATGTATCTCTCTCTCTCACACAGATAAGTTCTGTCTCTCTCTCTCACACACAGAAAATAGTTCTGTCTCTCTCTCTCACACACAGAAAATAGTTCTGTCTCTCTCTCTCTCTCACACAGATAATAGTTCTGTCTCTCTCTCACAGATAATAGTTCTGTCTCTCTCTCTCTCTCTCACACACAGATAATAGTTCTGTCTCTCTCTCTCACACACAGATAATAGTTCTGTCTCTCTCTCACACAGATAATAGTTCTGTCTCTCTCTCACACAGATAAGAGTTCTGTCTCTCTCTCTCTCTCGGTCTCACACAACAGTTCTGTCTCTCTCTCTATCTCACACAGATAATAGTTCTGTCTCTCTTTCTCACACACACAGATAATAGTTCTGTCGGTCTCTCTCATTTTCTCTCTCTCACGCACAGGTAATAGTTCTGTCTCTCTTTCACACAGATAATAGTTCTCTCTCTCTCTCTCTCTCTCTCTCTGTCTCACACACAGATAATAGTTCTGTCTCTTTCTCACACACACAGATAATAGTTATGTCTCTCTCTCTCTCTCTCTCTCACACACAGATAATAGTTCTGTCTCTCTCTCTCACACACAGAAAATAGTTCTCTCTCTCTCTCTCTCTCTCTCTCTCTCTCACACACACAGATATAGTTCTGTCTCTCTCTCTCTCTCTCTCGGTCTCACACAACAGTTCTGTCTCTCTCTCTATCTCACACAGATAATAGTTCTGTCTCTCTTTCTCACACACAGAGATAATAGTTCTGTCGGTCTCTCTCATTTTCTCTCTCTCACACACAGGTAATAGTTCTGTCTCTCTTTCACACAGATAATAGTTCTGTCTCTCTCTGTCTCTCTCTCTGTCTCACACACAGATAATAGTTCTGTCTTTCTCTCACAGATAATAGTTCTGTCTCTCTCTCTCACACACACACAGATAATAGTTCTGTCTCTCTCTCTCTCACACACAGATAATAGTTCTGTCTCTCTCTCACACAGATAATAGTTCTGTCTCTCTCTCTCTCTCACACACACAGATAATAGTTCTGTCTCTCTCTCACACAGATAATAGTTCTGTCTCTCTCTCACACAGATAATAGTTCTGTCTCTCTCTCTCTCTCTCACACACACAGATAATAGTTCTGTCTCTCTCTCTCACACAGATAATAGTTCTGCCTCTCTCTCTCTCTCTCTCTCTCTCTCTCACACAGATAAGAGTTCTGTCTCTCTCTCTCTCTCGGTCTCACACAACAGTTCTGTCTCTCTCTCTCACACACACACAGATAATAGTTCTGTCTCTCTCTCTCTCACACACAGATAATAGTTCTGTCTCTCTCTCACAAAGATAATAGTTCTGTTTCTCTCTCTCTCTCACACACACAGATAATAGTTCTGTCGGTCTCTCTCATTTTCTCTCTCTCACACACAGGTAATAGTTCTGTCTCTCTTTCACACAGATAATAGTTATCTCTCTCTCTCTCTCTCTCTCTCTCTCTCTCTCTCTCTCTGTCTCACACACAGATAATAGTTCTGTCTCTTTCTCACACACACAGATAATAGTTATGTCTCTCTCTCTCTCTCTCTCTCACACACACAGATAATAGTTCTGTCGCTCTCTCTCTCTCTTTCTCACACACACAGATAATAGTTCTGTCTCTCTCTCTCTCTCTCTCTCTCACACAGATAAGAGTTCTGTCTCTCTCTCTCTCTCTCAGTCTCACACAACAGTTCTGTCTCTCTCTCTCTATCTCACACAGATAATAGTTCTGTCTCTATTTCTCACACACACAGATAATAGTTCTGTCTCTCTCTCTCTCTCTCACACAGATAAGAGTTCTGTCTCTCTCTCTCTCGGTCTCACACAACAGTTCTGTCTCTCTCTCTATCTCACACAGATAATAGTTCTGTCTCTCTTTCTCACACACAGATAATAGTTCTGTCGGTCTCTCTCATTTTCTCTCTCTCACACACAGGTAATAGTTCTGTCTCTCTTTCACACAGATAATAGTTCTGTCTCTCTCTCTCTCTCTCTCTCTCTCTCTCTCTCTCTGTCTCACACACAGATAATAGTTGTGTCTCTCTCTCTCTCACACACAGATAATAGTTGTCGCTCTTTCTCTCTCTCGCACAGATAATAGTTCTGTCTCTCCCTCTCTCACACACATAGATAATAGTTCTGTCTCTCTCTCTCTCTCTCTCTCTCTCTCACACACACAGATAATAGTTCTGTCTCTTTCTCTCACACACACACAGATAATAGTTCTGTCTCTCTCTGTCTTTCCCTCTATCTCTCTCTCTCACACACACAGTTATTATTTCTCTCTCTCTCTCTCTCTCACAGAGAAATATAATAGTTCTGTCTCTCTCTCTCTCACACACAGATAATAGTTCTCTCTCTCTCTTTCTCTCTCTCACACACAGATAATAGTTCTCTCTCTCTCTTTCTCTCTCTCACACACAGATAATAGTTCTGTTGCTCTTTCTCTTGCACAGATAATAGTTGTCTCTCTCTCTCTCTCTCTCTCTCTCTCACACACAGATAATAGTTGTCTCTCTCTCACACAGATAATAGTTCTCTCTCTCTCTCTCTTTCTCTGTCTCAGATAATAGTTCTGTCTGTCTCTCTCTCTTTCTCTCTCTCACACAGATAATAGTTCTGTCTCTCTCTCTCACACACACAGATAATAGTTCTGTCGCTCTCTCTCTCTCTTTCTCACACACACAGATAATAGTTCTGTCTCTCTCTCTCTCTCTCTCTCTCTCACACAGATAAGAGTTCTGTCTCTCTCTCTCTCTCTCAGTCTCACACAACAGTTCTGTCTCTCTCTCTCTATCTCACACAGATAATAGTTCTGTCTCTATTTCTCACACACACAGATAAGAGTTCTGTCTCTCTCTCTCTCTCGGTCTCACACAACAGTTCTGTCTCTCTCTCTATCTCACACAGATAATAGTTCTGTCTCTCTTTCTCACACACAGATAATAGTTCTGTCGGTCTCTCTCATTTTCTCTCTCTCACACACAGGTAATAGTTCTGTCTCTCTTTCACACAGATAATAGTTCTGTCTCTCTCTCTCTCTCTCTCTCTCGGTCTCACACAACAGTTCTGTCTCTCTCTATCTCACACAGATAATAGTTCTGTCTCTCTTTCTCTCTCTCTCACACACACAGATAAGACTTCTGTCTCTCTCTCTCTCTCTCTCTCTCTCTCTCTCGGTCTCACACAACAGTTCTGTCTCTCTCTCTATCTCACACAGATAATAGTTCTGTCTCTCTTTCTCACACACAGATAATAGTTCTGTCGGTCTCTCTCATTTTCTCACTCTCACACACAGGTAATAGTTCTGTCTCTCTTTCACACAGATAATAGTTCTGTCTCTCTCTCTCTCTCTCTGTCTCACACACAGATAATAGTTGTGTCTCTCTCTCTCACACACAGATAATAGTTGTCGCTCTTTCTCTCTCTCGCACAGATAATAGTTCTGTCTCTCCCTCTCTCACACACACATAGATAATAGTTCTGTCTCTCTCTCTCTCTCTCTCTCTCTCTCTCTCTCACACACACAGATAATAGTTCTGTCTCTTTCTCTCACACACACACAGATAATAGTTCTGTCTCTCTGTCTTTCCCTCTATCTCTCTCACACACACACACAGATAATAGTTCTGTCTCTCTCTCTCTCACACACAGATAATAGTTCTCTCTCTCTCTTTCTCTCTCTCACACACAGATAATAGTTCTGTTGCTCTTTCTCTTGCACAGATAATAGTTGTCTCTCTCTCTCTCTCTCTCTCTCACACACAGATAATAGTTCTGTCTCTCTCTCACACAGATAATAGTTCTCTCTCTCTCTTTCTCTCTCTCACACACAGGTAATAGTTCTCTCTCTCTCTCACACACACACACAGATAATAGTTCTTTCTCTTTCTCACACACACACACACAGATAATAGTTCTTTCTCTTTCTCACACACACACACAGATAATAGTTATGTCTCTCTCTCTCTCTCTCTCTCTCTCTCTCTCACACAGATAAGTTCTGTCTCTCTCTCTCACACACAGAAAATAGTTCTGTCTCTCTCTCTCACACACAGAAAATAGTTCTGTCTCTCTCTCTCACACACAGAAAATAGTTCTGTCTCTCTCTCACAGATAATAGTTCTGTCTCTCTCTCTCTCACACAGATAATAGTTCTGTCTCTCTCACACAGATAATAGTTCTGTCTCTCTCTCACAGATAATAGTTCTGTCTCTCTCTCTCTCACACACACAGATAATAGTTCTGTCTCTATCTCTCTCACACACAGATAATAGTTCTGTCTCTCTCTCACACAGATAATAGTTCTGTCTCTCTCTCTCTCTCTCACAGATAATAGTTCTGTCTCTCTCTCTCTCTCTCACACACACAGATAATAGTTCTGTCTCACACAGATAATAGTTCTGTCTCTCTTTCTCTCTCTTTCACACACACAGATAATAGTTCTGTCTCTCTCTCTCTCTCTCTCACACAGATAAGAGTTCTGTCTCTCTCTCTCTCTCGGTCTCACACAACAGTTCTGTCTCTCTCTCTATCTCACACAGATAATAGTTCTGTCTCTCTTTCACACAGATAATAGTTCTGTCTCTCTCTGTCTCTCTCTCTCTCTGTCTCACACACAGATAATAGTTCTGTCTTTCTCTCACAGATAATAGTTCTGTCTCTCTCTCTCTCACACACACACAGATAATAGTTCTGTCTCTCTCTCTCTCACACACAGATAATAGTTCTGTCTCTCTCTCACACAGATAATAGTTCTGCCTCTCTCTCTCTCTCTCTCTCACACAGATAAGAGTTCTGTCTCTCTCTCTCTCTCTCAGTCTCACACAACAGTTCTGTCTCTCTCTCTCACACACAGATAATAGTTCTGTCTCTCTCTCACACAGATAATAGTTCTGTCTCTCTCTCTCTCTCTCTCTCTCTCTCACACACAGATAGTTCTGTCTCTCTCTCTCTCACACAGATAAGAGTTCTGTCTCTCTCTCTCTCGGTCTCACACAACAGTTCTGTCTCTCTCTCTATCTCACACAGATAATAGTTCTGTCTCTCTTTCTCACACACAGATAATAGTTGTCGCTCTTTCTCTCTCTCGCACAGATAATAGTTCTGTCTCTCTTTCACACAGATAATAGTTCTGTCTCTCTCTCTCTCTCTCTCTCTCTGTCTCACACACAGATAATAGTTGTGTCTCTCTCTCTCTCTCTCACACACAGATAATAGTTGTCGCTCTTTCTCTCTCTCGCACAGATAATAGTTCTGTCTCTCCCTCTCTCACACACACACAGATAATAGTTCTGTCTTTCTCTCTCTCTCTCTCTCTCTCTCACACACAGATAATAGTTCTGTCTCTCTCACACAGATAATAGTTCTGTCTCTCTCTCTCTCTCACACACACAGATAATAGTTCTGTCGCTCTCTCTCTCTCTTTCTCACACACACAGATAATAGTTCTGTCTCTCTCTCTCTCTCTCTCTCTCTCACACAGATAAGAGTTCTGTCTCTCTCTCTCTCTCTCTCTCTGTCTCACACAACAGTTCTGTCTCTCTCTCTATCTCACACAGATAATAGTTCTGTCTCTCTTTCTCACACACACAGATAATAGTTCTGTCTCTCTCTCTCTCTCACACAGATAAGAGTTCTGTCTCTCTTTCTCACACACAGATAATAGTTCTGTCGGTCTCTCTCATTTTCTCTCTCTCACACACAGGTAATAGTTCTGTCTCTGTTTCACACAGATAATAGTTCTGTCTCTCTCTCTCTCTCTCTCTCTGTCTCACACACAGATAATAGTTGTGTCTCTCTCTCTCTCTCTCTCACACACAGATAATAGTTGTCGCTCTTTCTCTCTCTCGCACAGATAATAGTTCTGTCTCTCTCTCTCTCTCTCTCTCTCTCTCTCACACACACAGATAATAGTTCTGTCTCTTTCTCTCACACACACACAGATAATGGTTCTGTCTCTCTCTGTCTTTCCCTCTATCTCTCTCACACACACACAGTTATTAGTTCTCTCTCTCTCACACAGAGAAATATAATAGTTCTGTCTCTCTCTCTCTCACACACAGATAATAGTTCTGTTGCTCTTTCTCTTGCACAGATAATAGTTGTCTCTCTCTCTCTCTCTCTCTCTCTCACACAGATAATAGTTCTCTCTCTCTCTCTTTCTCTGTCTCAGATAATAGTTCTGTCTGTCTCTCTCTCTTTCTCTCTCTCACACAGGTAATAGTTCTGTCTCTCTCTATTTCTCTCTCTCACACACAGATAATAGTTCTCTCTCTCTCTCACAGATAATAGTTCTCTCTCTCTCTCTTTCTCTGTCTCAGATAATAGTTCTGTCTGTCTCTATCTCTCTCTCTCTCTCACACACAAAGATAATAGTTCTGTCTCTCTCTCTCTCTCTCTCTCTCACACAGATAATAGTTCTGTCTCTCTCTCACACACACACAAATAATAGTTCTGTCTCTCTCTCACACGGAAAATAGTTCTGTCTCTCTCTCTCTCTCTCTCTCACACACTCACACACACACACACACACACACACACACACACACACACACACACACACACACACACACACACAGATAATAGTACTGTCTCTCTCTCTCTCTCTCACACACACAGATAATAGTTCTGTCTCTCTCTCTCTCTCTCTCTCACACACACACAGATAATAGTTCTCTCTCTCTCTCTCACACGGATAATAGTTCTGTCGTTCTCTCTCTCTCTCTCACACACAGGGATAAAAGTTCTGTCTCTCTCTCACACGGAAAATAGTTCTCTCTGTCTCTCTCTCTCTCTCTCTCTCACAAACAGATAATAGTTCTGTCTCTCTCTCTCTCACACACAGATAATAGTTCTGTCTCTCTCTCTCTCTCTCACACACAGATAATAGTTCTGTCTCTCTCGCTCTCTCTCTCTCTCTCAGAGATAATAGTTCTGTCTCTCTCTCGCTTTCTCTCTCTCTCTCTCACACACACACAGATAATAGTTCTCTCTCTCTCTCTCACACGGATAATAGTTCTGTCGTTCTCTCTCTCTCTCTCACACACAGAGATAAAAGTTCTGTCTCTCTCTCACACGGAAAATAGTTCTCTCTGTCTCTCTCTCTCTCTCTCTCTCTCACAAACAGATAATAGTTCTGTCTCTCTCTCTCTCACACACAGATAATAGTTCTGTCTCTCTCTCTCTCACACACAGATAATAGTTCTGTCTCTCTCGCTCTCTCTCTCTCACACACAGATAATAGTTCTGTCTCTCTCTCGCTTTCTCTCTCTCTCTCTCACACACACACACAGATAATAGTTATGTCACTCTCTCTTTCAGATAATAGTTCTGTCTCTCTCTCTCTCTCACAGACAGATAATAGTTCTGTCTCTCTCTCTCACACACAGATAATAGTTCTGTCGCACTCTCTCTCTCTCTCTCTCTCTCTCTGTCACAGATAATAGTTCTGTCTCTCTCTCTCTCTCTCACAGAGATAATAGTTCTGTCTCTCTCTCGCTTTCTCTCTCTCTCACACACACACACAGATAATAGTTGTCACTCTCTCTTTCAGATAATAGTTCTGTCTCTCTCTCACAGACAGATAATAGTTCTGTCTCTCTCTCTCACACACACACACAGATAATAGTTCTGTCTCTCTCTCTCTCTCACACGGATAATAGTTCTGTCTCTCTCTATCTCTCTCTCTCTCACACACAAAGATAATAGTTCTGTCTCTCTCTCTCTCTCTCTCACACAAAGATAATAGTTCTGTCTCTCTCTCACACACACACAAATAATAGTTCTGTCTCTCTCTCTCTCACACGGAAAATAGTTCTGTCTCTCTCTCTCTCTCTCTCTCTCTCTCTCTCTCTCTCTCACACTCACACTCACACACACACACACACACACACACACACACACACACACACACAGAGATAATAGTACTGTCTCTCTCTCTCTCTCTCTCTCTCTCTCACACACACAGATAATAGTACTCTCTCTTTCTCTCTCTCACACACACAGATAATAGTTCTGTAGCTCTTTCTCTCTCTCTCTCGCACAGATAATAGTTCTGTCTCTCTGTCTCACACAGATAATAATTCTCTCTCTCTCTCTCTCTCTCTCTCACACACACACAGATAATAGTTCTGTCTCTCTCTCACACAAACACACAAAGATAATAGTTCTCGCTCTCTCTCTCCATTTCAGACACACACATCGTTCTGGGCATTGAGAGTTCTGGTAAACTGGGATGTGATGATGTTGTCACTTCACCTCTCTTTTGTCTCTCTAGTTTGTTGACTGAGAGCGGCGGAGTGTTGATCATGCCTGTGGTTCCTTTTAGTTGTGCTGCCACAGCTACATCTGCCAAAGTCCATCTTTGCACATCATAGTTTCCTACTTTACACACCCTCTACCTGGACATGTCTAATAATCTAGTCTCTCTGTCTGCTGAGGTTCACCTACCCCTGATGTCATGACGTTACTGTCTCAGCTGCCATGGCTAATCCCACCACCCCATGATGCCCCCTGTTGTAGCCCCCCACACCTCCACCCCACACAGCTACTTCCCCGCTGCCCTTCATGGATGATCTCATACAGGAAGAGTTTCGGTCATGTGCACACCGTCGGGACCAGACAAGGACTTCTAGAAAACCACACTAGACATTAATTGCTTATTGTTCCATATTTCTTTATTTATTTTTCTCCATCTCACTACTTATGCTGCTCCTTATTGTCTATATTCTTACTACTGTAATGTCCGTTATTGTCCAGAGGACCCCACCAGTTTACAGCCCACCAGAACCAGTGCACCGAGGACACTGTCAGCACTGACATCCACACGTCTCTCACACATCTGGAGGACATGGACAGTTATGTTCCAGTGCTGTTCACTGATTACAGCTCAGCAGTCAACACAGTCACCCCAACCAAACTGACTGAAACACTCACCACTGGACTCACACCCTCCTTCTGTAAATGGGGCTGAACTTTCTAACAGACAGAATCAGTCAGTCAGAACTGGCAATGTACATCCAGCACAAGGACTGAAAACACTGGGACCCCCCAGGACTGTGTGGCCGCCCAGTATAACACCAGCATCATCAAACTGGTTTGACTGATCACTGGATGAGACAGCATACAGGAGGGAGGTGACAGACATGGTGACATGGTGTCATGACAACAATCTCTCCCTGAATGCAGACAAGACCAAGAAGATGATTGTTGACCCAAGGGGGAAGGAGAAGCAGCAGCACACCCCACTACAGACAGGAGAGATGGAGGTGAACTCCTTCACCTTCCTGGAGTTCACATCAGTGAGGACCTCACCTGGACCCACAACACACCCCACATCAGTGAGGACATCACCTGGTCCTACAACACACACACCCCACATCAGTGAGGACCTCACCTGGACCTACAACACACACACCCCACATCAGTGAGGACCTCACCTGGACCTACAACACACACACCCCACATCAGTGAAGACCTCACCTGGACCTACAACACACACCCCACATCAGTGAGGACCTCACCTGGACCTACAACACACACACACACCACATCAGTGAGGACCTCACCTGGACCTACAACACACACACCCCACATCAGTGAGGACCTCACCTGGACCTACAACACACACCCCACATCAGTGAGGACCTCACCTGGACCTACAACAAACACCACATCATAAAGAAATCCCAACAGTATCTGCTGTGTCCTCTGTTTATGTACGATACCCAGCATGACCTGCAGGTTAACACTCTCCTGACATCAGAACTCTGAAAATGTTCAGCTCTTGTTCACAGTTTTATTGACAACAGGAGGAAACGTGAAACTGAATCACATGAAAGACAAATCAACAACAAGCCAGCCACAACAAGTACCGATATACACAAAACACAATGCAGCAAACTTCACAGAGAATAACATTATCCACCAAATAATGATCTGTGATTACAAATAACAATACAATAAACTACACACAACCACAATGTTTTCAAAAGGTATGAGATGTACGCAGACAACTGCATTAGCACGGCTATAATAACTACAATAACTATAATAACTACAATAACTAGAACTCTTGGAGTTGTATTCTCTCACTCTACGATCGCTACACACATAAACCGACTCGCTGCTACTGACACCCTGTGGTTCATAAATGAATTACAACTAACCTCAAAAAATGGAACAGAGTTTATAAACTCCTGACAGAACAGCATCTGTACTTCCTGAGGAGGCTGAGGAAATGTAGCATGTCAACTAAAACTCAGCAGTTCCTACAGGAGAATGATGGAGAGTGAACTCACCAGCCACCACAGTATGATATGGGAACTGCACTACTCAGGAATGGAAGACTCAGTTTTCATTATTTTCTCATTCTCACTCTTTCATAAACACACACAGACACCAACACAGAAACACATACGCACACACACACACACACCCACACACATACACGTAAGCACACACAAACAAACCCACATACGCATGCACACACTAACGTTCCATACCTGAGAGTGTCCAGTCTGCAGTGGGGATCCTCCAGTCTAGCAGAGAGCAGCTTCACTCCTGACTCTCCTGGGTGGTTGTATGTCAGGTCCAGTTCTTTCAGGTGGGAGGGGTTTGACCTCAGAGCTGAAGCCAGAGAAGAACAGCCTTCCTCTGTGACCAAACAACCAGACAGTCTGCAGAAAGGAGGGAAACAGGTAGAGAGAGACAGAGAGTGAGATGCACTTCCAGAGCAGCCTGCATGGGGCAGCTAGAGAGGCTGGTAACTGTAGTGGAGGTTCCTCCACTCTCATCTCTCTCCGGCGTCCTCCATGGCAGATGGTTTTGTTCACTCTTCTCCAGATCGCTGCTGTCTGTGTTTATTTTTGCTCTTATTTTTATTCAGCCCTTCAGAACTCTAGTGCACTATTAACCTACATCAGAAGAACCCCAAAGCTGGACTTACACTGTGTGATTTCAGTGGTCTTATTAGACTGTTACATGTCAGACTGTATGAGATGATGCCAGTAAAATCTTGGCAGAATTCTACATCTGGCTGTGATAACAGGAGTAAAAACACTGTCACATTTCTGGACCTGTGACTCAGAGATAAAGTCTAAGAATCCTAAGCGATGCATACTTTTTTTGGAAGTTGCAAAGCTGATGCAAGACTTTCACAAGTGTCCTCAAGATTACAGATAGCTAGACTGCAAGTAGATACAACTGACAATACAATATAGTCTACAGTAGATACACTAAATATTACAATGTAAGTCACTCTGGATAAAAGCATCTGCCAAATGCTGTAAAAGTAAATATAAATGTACTCTTATGTGGTCATGGAACTGTCTTGGCTTTATAGGACATTTCTGAGAAATAGATATCCAAAATCAACCTGAATGAAACATGAATTCACCCAAAGGTATTATTATTTTAATAGGAGTTTATGAAAAATAGTAGAGTGAAATCTGTCCAAACTTACTCTGCTGATACTCTGCAAATTCAGTCTATACAAAATGAGTGCATTATTTCGCCTAAAGGTAGTTTGACTTTAATATGGATTTATGAACATTGTACAGTGAGTGTCCAAACTTACTCTGCTAATAGTCAAGGGCTTCTACTCACATGTGGTAGTGGAACTGTTTTTGCATTTTGTTAAAATTCATAAAAATATGTAAAACTTCAATATAGATTTATTAATGATCTGGTGATGGCCAAGGGCCACCATTCAATTGGCAGTGGAATATTTCAGCCCTGGAGTTCCCCTGCCCTGCACATTTGCCACATTTCACTAGTGATAACCCCTGTTTCAGCTGGCAGTCAAGATCTATAATAACCTTCTGAGAAACATTATGTAGAAAAAGCATTTTCCACAATGCTTATTAAGCTGTGTAAATATATTACCAATTGTGTTTAATCTAATTATGCAATTAAAGTAGTTCAATCAAGTAAACTGTATTTTGTACTTTTAAATGTAGTAAACGTGCAAGTCCATCGAAGCTCTTAAAAATACAGCGAAATACCGTAAAATCGCGCATATAGGCGCATAATTTAAAGCACGGACGACTTGACCGTGAATCGCTAAAGCGCGGATAGCGTGATCGCGGTTGTAACCTAGTAACCACCTGTAACCTAGTAACCACCTGTAACCTAGTAACCACCTGTAACCTAGCTACAAGGTTTAAATGTGTTTAAACTGATGTAGGGGACATGACTGATTAATACACAGCTGTAGTTCATGAACACCAGATGTTATAAATCACATCCCCGTCAAATCTCCCGTCACCCCCTCACCCTCCTCCCTCCTGCTCTCAACTACGTGAAGATCCAACCGCATTTCTCCTAAAGACTGTAACTTGATTGTTGCAAAGACAAGAAGTCCAATCTTGCTTATTGACAGTTTGGTCAAATTGTTGAGACTGTTAGCTGGTCAGATATCTGTGCTGAACAGTAAACAACTAAACAAATCAACATAGCTAGACTTTCTTTGCTAACATTACCTAGTTAGCTGTTAGCCATGAATGACGATCAGAGATTGAGTGAAAAACTCATACAGGCTTTGTCTGTCTGTCTTAGTCCATCTACTTTTACTTTTTGTCTGTCCCTTTCTGGTATTTTCCTTTTCTCTTGGAAATCACCATAGCAGCAAATATCCTCCAATTCCAGTTTGAGATTTTCTGTCATTTTCATGATCCACTACAGTTCTCTTCACCTCAGTGAGTTAAAACAGCTCCTCTGATACTATTGGCTACTGTAATGACGTCATTCAATATTCTGCCGCCCCGGCCGTCCTACCACATATGTGATTGGATCAAATTACTGTCACTCAAAATGAGAACCTTCTCACTCATATTTCTGTTACTGCTGGATACAAGTGCTTCTTGGATATTCATGTTATTACTACCTTTATTTTTTTTTTTCAAATGGTACAATTTAAAAAAATTGTGGAGTGTTTTTATTGTACCTTTTGACATTTTTTTAATACGTCAACATAGACTTCCTAAAAACACAAGGGCAACAATCACAAGGTTATTACTGTATTTCTAGACCAAACTGTTTTCTGCTGTTAAGTGTGCTCCCAGTTTTAGTTGAGAAAAATATTAGGAACATTATCTTCACTACATATAATGGTGTTATACTGTTTCTGACCATTCTGGTGCCCTACACACACCCAAACACACCCTGCTGCTACCACACTACAGTTACAGTGAAACTACAAACACTCCATAACTGCAGTCTGATAAGATTTAATAGACAGACTGAACTCAGGCATGCTAATAGAGATTTGTACCTTCAGTTTCCAGAGTTGGCTCTGTCCTAGAACAACTCCCCCAGGTCATTGTGCCAGTGTTGGGTAGTGTAGTCTATTGTGTGGCTGTGTGTATCAACATAAAATATCGTGGGTGTAGAAGATTACTGTACATTCACTGAGTGGATTTGAGCTTGTTACATCTACTACTGTATTTTCTTTTCCCTCTTCTGGTTTATGTTTAATGAAGACAGGTTTGGGGTGGAGCATGTATTGGGTTTGGCTTTTATTCTGGTTTATACTCCCCATAGAGACAGACGGCATGTTTGTAAAGCTCTATTACTTTTTAGTAATAGTGGTTTGTGCTCAGAATAAAGTGTCTGTTGTGGTCTCTCCCCCTACACTGGCACATAACAGAGATGTATAAAGGTTGGTATCTCTCTCTAATCATCTGCAGCTGAAATAACCAGCAACTGAAGATGGCCGCCTCCAACACTCCTTTACCATTTATCAAACACTGTAAGATAATACTGATGATTTTCTTCATAATTTGTGAACCCTAAAGATGGCCATGTTACTATATTGTGTGGGATGTAGCTTGGACACATATTAAAACTGTAGCATAACCATTATATTAGAGTGTTGCTATGAACAATGCATTAAATAAGAGTTTTACACATTTAAAAAAAAAAATTTTTTAACAGAACAGTGCCTTGACTCTCCCACTATTTGTATTTTAGATCTTTTCCCTGCAAAACACCTTCACTATTGTTTCTGAACTTCTGAGCCCTCCAGACATCTTGTGGTTTTAAGTATTTTCTGTGGTCAGTGTTTGTTCTCCTGTATGGAGGAAGCAGAAAGACAAGGAGCACAGGAAAGGGTCCTGTGAGGAGCACATTCTATCAGTGGTGGTCACACACAGATAATAGTTCTGCCTCTCTAACACACACAAATAGATCTGTCTGTCTCTCTCTCTCAATTTCACACACACACAAACTCACAGATAATAGTTCTGTCTCACACTTACAAATAATAGATCTGTCTCTCTCTCTGTCTCTCTCTCTATTTCTCTCTCATACACACACACACACACACACACACACACACACAGATAATAGTTGTGTTTCTCTCTCTCTATCTCGCTCTCATGCACACACACAGATAAAAGTTCTCTCTCCCTCTCTCTCTCCCCCTCTCTCTCACACACACACACACACACACACACACACACACACACACACACACACACACACACACACACACACACACACACACACACACACACACACACACACAAATAAATAATAGTTCTGTCTCTCCCTCACACACACACACACGTTTCAATTGAGGTGAAGCATTATAAACAGTAAATGAAACATACTTGTGTCAATCTGTGTAATAAATAAGATTTCAAACAGTAGTTATATTGGTCCTGAACTAAACAGTGTGAGGTCTGGTTTACTGTGTATATACAGTAGTCATGTTGGTCCTGAACTAAACAGTGTGAGGTCTGGTTTACTGTGTATAAACAGTAGTTATATTGGCCCTGAACTAAACAGTGTGAGGTCTGGTTTACTGTGTATATACAGTAGTCATATTGCCCCTGAATTAAACAGTGTGAGGGCTGGTTTACTGTGTATAAACAGTAGTTATATTGGCCCTGAACTAAACAGTGTGAGGTCTGGTTTACTGTGTATATACAATAGTCATATTGGTCCTGAACTAAACAGTGTGAGGTCTGGTTTACTTTGTATAAACAGTAGTCATATTGGTCCTGAAATAAACAGTATGGGGTCTGGTTTACTGTGTATAAACAGCAGTCATACTGGCCCTGAACTAAACAGTGTGAGGTCTGGTTTACTGTGTATAAACAGTAGTCATATTGGCCCTGAACTAAACAGTGTGAGGTCTGGTTTACTGTGTATAAACAGTAGTCATATTGGCCCTGAACTAAACAGTGTGAGGTCTGATTTACTGTGTATATACAGTAGTCATATTGGTCCTGAACTAAACAGTGTGAGGTATAATTCCTAGTGTATCTGAATTATGTAGTATCAAATGATGAATTATGGGTGCAGAAATGTCTGATCTAAAGTTCTGATGTAATTACAAAACAGCACACATGCTATGCACCACATACACACACACACACATACACACACAATATCTCTACTTCACACAACTAATTTATTCACTAAAATCAACCATTTACATTAACACAAAAAAAACCCAACTAAACAAGTCAGCAGACCTGTGGCGCTACAGTGAGAGTGGACACAGCTGACACTACAGCAGAGCTGTGGGGCTACAGTGAGTGTGGACACAGCTGACACTACAGCAGAGCTGTGGGGCTACAGTGAGAGTGGACACAGCTGACACTACAGCAGATCTGTGGGGCTACAGTGAGAGTGGACACAGCTGACACTACAGCAGAGCTGTGGGGCTACAGTGAGAGTGGACACAGCTGACACTACAGCAGAGCTGTGGGGCTACAGTGAGAGTGGACACAGGTGACACTACAGCAGAGCTGTGGGGCTACAGTGAGAGTGGACACAGCTGACACTACATCAGAGCTGTGGGGCTACAGTGAGTGTGGACACAGCTGACACTACAGCAGAGCTGTGGGGCTACAGTGAGAGTGGACACAGCTGGCTCCTCTGTCTCTGTCTGCTGTGTTCACTCTCTTCCATGTCCTCCTCCTGGACACTTTCACCATCAAGTTCTTCTGTCTTTTCTCTCTCCTGCTGTCTTCTTACTAAAGAAGGTTGCCATGGCAATAGCATTACTCTTTCTCTTCATCCTGGTTGTTTTCTGTCTCTCTATACTAACTGTAAACGAACAAGCAGGAGTATTTTATATTCTAGCCAGTTCCTTAGATTTAAGGAAGCTAACATTAGCCTCATTAGCTTTGTTACAGTACATCAGGCACCCAGTGTGACACACACACACACACACACACACACACACACACACACACACACACACACACACACACACACACACACACACACACACACACACACACACACACACTTCACTCCTTATCTCCTCCTAATCTCCTGATTACTGAGTCTTGTGTGTCTTTCTTTCTCTCTTGTAATTAAGTCCACAGGTTTATTCGTCCAGTGCTGAACATTGTTCCTCACTACTGTGTTCAGATGTCCTGAGTTTACTGTCAGCTGTCTGCTCAGTTTCTCTCTCTGCTGACTCCACGTCTTCTACCATCACTGTTCTATTTTTGTTTGATGTCTCTGGCTTGATGAAAAAATTAGCAGCCAACATTCACTCCTAAGTCAAGCTAATATGACGTTAGCGTGAGGTATCTAGGTGTAGTAACCAACATTATACTGTAACTTGGCAAGCTTAAGGTTACTAATATTAGCCAGCTACATGTTTCATAAAAACACCTGTGGAGAGAGATCACAGGTTTATCTTAAGTAATAACCAATAAACCTTTTAGGTCTATTGAATGAATATTAACTTGTTGCGTTCTTTCCTCCAGCATGGCTGTCAGTTCAGCTCATCTCAACATGTGTTGAACACACATTGTAAATCATAATGAGAACAGGGTCTCCCACCCAAAAACACAAGGGAATCATGTGATTGTAAAAGTGTTCTGCAATGTGCCCACAACCTCAATGGTTCAGCTTTAAATGTTTTCATTAAGACTTTAAGGGCTTTTATTTGCAGAGAGATTAGAATGACTGATGTTTACAGTGTTTCCATACATAAACTAGATAAAATCACTCAGTTTCAGCTGAAAATCTTACATTAGAACGCTTCATTTTACAACACAGCTGTTGGAGTTTCTGAATATATATCAAAAATGCAGCTTGTGGACAAAATGCCAAAGCGCCTAGTGGAAGCAGCATTGTAATAAATACACCTGTACACGTGGACAAGGACTCATCTGTGTCTTCTCTTTACAATGTTATATTTCTCTTCTAGACTTGAATATCTGTTCATGCATCACAAATGTAACTCTTTGTCTCCACAGTGTGGTCATGCAATGAAATGTACTGAGGTTTCAACAGAAAACTCTATTTAGAAATATTTAGAGAAGAGAACTTTATAATATAATATAAAAGTGTAAATTTCCTTGCATTGCCTTGTCTGGCAATGTTTGTTTAATACTGCACTATAAGGGAGTTGACACTGACCTTTTTAAATTGGCTCTTTATTTACATTCAAGAATAGTCACAGAAACTCACCTGAGAATCTCCAGTTTACAGTGTGAACTCTTCAGTCCAGCACAGAGCTGCTCCACTCCTGAATTCTGCAGGTCATTATTATTCATCTCCAGCTCTCTCAGTGAGTTTTCTGTTTGTAGAACTGATGTGAGAGATTTGCAAGACTCTTCCGTGAGACCACAGCCAGATAGTCTGTAAAAGAGTAAATACAGTAAATAATGTAGTTCAGTCAGAGGATGATGAATTAAAAGATCTGAACTGCTAACAAAAATGTAAAGAAGAGCTTGAAAGGTCTGGAACACACTGATACATTTTCAGCCTTTTAATTTTACAAACACAGCAACATTTCAACACTACCATGTCTTCATCAAAGACAAAATGGACAAAGACATGACAAATAACATTCATTAGCAACCTAAGACAGGTGACCAAATAATGGATGGTTGGTTCATAAGTCAGTGAATGGCAGTTACCATAATCAGAGTCCAAATATCAAAATATCCCACCCCTAACACCATAACAGGAAACAGAACAACATAGATCTCATTCAATGTTTCACAAATACAAACACACTAATACACAAACAGAAAATATTGTTGGAAGACACGCAGAGTAGTGATTATGGAGAAATAAACACTGCAGTAGTGATTATGGAATAATGAACACTGCAGTATTGATTATGTTGGCATGAACACCGCAGTAGTGATTTTAGAGGAATAAATCACTGTAGTATTTATTATGGAGGAATAAGCACTGCAATGGTGATTATTGGAGGAATGAACATTGCAGTAGTGATTATGGAGGAATAAACACCACAGTATTAACTATGGTGGAATAATCACTGTAGTATTTATTATGGAAAAATAAACACTGCAGTAGTGACTATGGAATAATGAACACTGCAGTATTGATTATGGAGGAATGAACATTGCAGTAGTGAATATTAGTGTATGAACACTGCAGTACTAATGATGGTGGGATGAACACTGCAGTAGTGATTATGAAGGAATGGACAGAATGCAGAGAGCAGAATCTTTTACTAGTGTTTACATTCCTGTGCTCACACTATGAGTCACTGATCATGAAACATTCTCCTCTGCCTTTGCTTTTCCCAGTGAGGTCCCGAGTTCTGTCTGTGTGATGCACCGAGAATCCTGGAGGCTTAATAGCTGAGTCAGGGACCCCATCAGTCAGGTGTGTGTGAGGCAGACCCCATCAGTCAGTCAGGTGTGTGTAAGGCAGACCCCATCCGTCAGTCAGGTGTGTGTGAGGCAGACCCCATCAGTCAGTCAGGTGTGTGTGAGGCAGACCCCATCAATCAGTCAGTTCTGTCTCTCTCACATACACAAATAACAGATCTGTCTGTCTGTCTGTCTGTTTCTCTCTCTCTCTCTCTCTCTCTCTCTCTCTCTCTCTCTCTCTCACACACACACACACACACACACACACACACACACACACACACACACACACATACACACAGATAATAGTTCTGTCTCTTTCACACACACAAATAATATATCTGTCTGTCTCTCTGTTGTGGTGACACACTAAAATGGTCTTAGAGCACAGAGGAATTTCAGGGTACACAAGTTAATACAGTGGTAAAACCACTATTATAGTGTATAATAAATTACATACTGTTTAATTCCTTATCAGATTATGACATTCACATGAGGTCAGGCAGGGAATCATTAATTAACCCATAAGATTACAATTTGAATAAATCTTCACCAATAAATCAAGGGTGTGGGTTACATAAACATGAATATTATTACCTGAGAAAGGTTTCATTTCTGTCCAGCACTTAATATTTTATATCACTTACAAGTATCTTCAGTTCTTTGATTCATCCCCTCGAAAAAGGTTGTATTTCAAGATTCCAAAAATTCTACTTGTGGTTATAATTCTATGTGTGGTTATATTTCTACATGTAGTTATATTGCTACATTTGGTTATAATTCTACATGTGATTATAATTCCTAGTGTATCTGAATTATGTAGTATCACATGATGAATTATGGGTGCAGAAATGTCTGATCTAAAGTTCTGATGTAATTACAAAACAGCACACATGCTATGCACCACATACACACACATACACATACACACACAATATCTCTACTTCACACAACTAATTTATTCACTAAAATCAACCATTTACATTAACACAAAAAAAAACCCCAACTAAACAAGTCAGCAGACCTGTGGCGCTACAGTGAGAGTGGACACAGCTGACACTACAGCAGAGCTGTGGGGCTACAGTGAGTGTGGACACAGCTGACACTACAGCAGAGCTGTGGGGCTACAGTGAGAGTGGACACAGCTGGCTCCTCTGTCTCTGTCTGCTGTGTTCACTCTCTTCCATGTCCTCCTCCTGGACACTTTCACCATCAAGTTCTTCTGTCTTTTCTCTCTCCTGCTGTCTTCTTACTAAAGAAGGTTGCCATGGCAATAGCATTACTCTTTCTCTTCATCCTGGTTGTTTTCTGTCTCTCTATACTAACTGTAAACGAACAAGCAGGAGTATTTTATATTCTAGCCAGTTCCTTAGATTTAAGGAAGCTAACATTAGCCTCATTAGCTTTGTTACAGTACATCAGGCACCCAGTGTGACACACACACACACACACACACACACACACACACACACACACACACACACACACACACACACACTTCACTCCTTATCTCCTCCTAATCTCCTGATTACTGAGTCTTGTGTGTCTTTCTTTCTCTCTTGTAATTAAGTCCACAGGTTTATTCGTCCAGTGCTGAACATTGTTCCTCACTACTGTGTTCAGATGTCCTGAGTTTACTGTCAGCTGTCTGCTCAGTTTCTCTCTCTGCTGACTCCACGTCTTCTACCATCACTGTTCTATTTTTGTTTGATGTCTCTGGCTTGATGAAAAAATTAGCAGCCAACATTCACTCCTAAGTCAAGCTAATATGACGTTAGCGTGAGGTATCTAGGTGTAGTAACCAACATTATACTGTAACTTGGCAAGCTTAAGGTTACTAATATTAGCCAGCTACATGTTTCATAAAAACACCTGTGGAGAGAGATCACAGGTTTATCTTAAGTAATAACCAATAAACCTTTTAGGTCTATTGAATGAATATTAACTTGTTGCGTTCTTTCCTCCAGCATGGCTGTCAGTTCAGCTCATCTCAACATGTGTTGAACACACATTGTAAATCATAATGAGAACAGGGTCTCCCACCCAAAAACACAAGGGAATCATGTGATTGTAAAAGTGTCCTGCAATGTGCCCACAACCTCAATGGTTCAGCTTTAAATGTTTTCATTAAGACTTTAAGGGCTTTTATTTGCAGAGAGATTAGAATGACTGATGTTTACAGTGTTTCCATACATAAACTAGATAAAATCACTCAGTTTCAGCTGAAAATCTTACATTAGAACGCTTCATTTTACAACACAGCTGTTGGAGTTTCTGAATATATATCAAAAATGCAGCTTGTGGACAAAATGCCAAAGCGCCTAGTGGAAGCAGCATTGTAATAAATACACCTGTACACGTGGACAAGGACTCATCTGTGTCTTCTCTTTACAATGTTATATTTCTCTTCTAGACTTGAATATCTGTTCATGCATCACAAATGTAACTCTTTGTCTCCACAGTGTGGTCATGCAATGAAATGTACTGAGGTTTCAACAGAAAACTCTATTTAGAAATATTTAGAGAAGAGAACTTTATAATATAATATAAAAGTGTAAATTTCCTTGCATTGCCTTGTCTGGCAATGTTTGTTTAATACTGCACTATAAGGGAGTTGACACTGACCTTTTTAAATTGGCTCTTTATTTACATTCAAGAATAGTCACAGAAACTCACCTGAGAAACTCCAGTTTACAGTGTGAACTCTTCAGTCCAGCACAGAGCTGCTCCACTCCTGAATTCTGCAGGTCATTATTATTCATCTCCAGCTCTCTCAGTGAGTTTTCTGTTTGTAGAACTGATGTGAGAGATTTGCAAGACTCTTCAGTGAGACCACAGCCAGATAGTCTGTAAAAGAGTAAATACAGTAAATAATGTAGTTCAGTCAGAGGATGATGAATTAAAAGAACTGAACTGCTAATAAAAATTTAAAGAAGAGCATGAAAGGTCTGGAACACACTGGTACATTTTCAGCCTTTTAATTTTACAAACACAGCAACATTTCAACACTACTGTGTCTTCATCAAAGACAAAATGGACAAAGACATGACAAATAACATTCATTAGCAACCTAAGACAGGTGAACAAATAATGGATGGTTGGTTCATAAGTCAGTGAATGGCAGTTACCATAATCAGAGTCCAAATATCAAAATATCCCACCCCTAACACCATAACAGGAAACAGAACAACGTAGATCTCATTCAATGTTTCACAAATACAAATACACTAATATACAAAAAGAAAATATTGTTGGAAGACATGCAGAGTAGTGATTATGGAGGAATAAACACCGCAGTAGTGATTATGGAGGAATAAACACCACAGTAGTGATTATGGAAGAATAAACACTGCAGTAGTGATTATGGAGGAATGAACACTTCAGTATTGATTGGACAGAATGCAGACAGCATAATCTTTTACTAGAGTTTACATTCCTGTGCTCACAATATGAGTCACTGATCATGAAACATTCTACTCTGCCTTTGCTTTTCCCAGTGAGGTCCTGAGTTCTGTCTGTGTGGTGCACCGAGAATCCTGGAGGCTCAATAGCTGAGTCAGTGTGTGTGTGTGACTCAGACCCAATCAGTCAGTTAAGTGTGTGTGAGGCAACTATCTCATGTCTGCTGTTGACATGAAATGTGCCCCTGGAGTTTGTCCTTCATGGACTGTATGTGTGCAGTAAAATACTGGGGAGAAGAGGACCATTCACATGTTGTTTCAGTTGGATCATAACTTCGACTCACAATATCGCTACTTCACACAACTAATTTATTAACTAAAATCAACCATTTACATTAACACAAAACAACCCCAACTAAACAAGTCAGCAGGCCTTTGGTGCAACAGTGAGATTGGACACAGCTGCCACTACAGCAGACCTGTGGGGCTACAGTGAGTGGACACAGCTGACACTACAGCAGACCTGTGGAACTACAGTGAGAGTGGACACAGCTGACACTACAGCAGATCTGTGGAGCTACAGTGAGATTCTTTCAGTGGAGTTCTTTCCTCCAGCACGGTTATCAGTTCAGCTCACCTCAACATGTGTTGAACACACGGTGTCAATCATAATGAGAACAGGGTCTCCCACCCAAAAACACAAGGGAATCGTGTGATTGTAAAAGACATTTTGCAAAATTTCTGCGCTCAGGTGACCAAAAATGCAGCTTGTGGACAAAATGCCAAAGCGCCTAGTTGAAGCAGCATTGTAATAAATACACCTGTACATGTGGACAAGGACTCATCTGGGTCTTCTCTTTACAATGTTATATTTCTCTTCTACACTTGAAAATCTGCTCATGCATCACAAATGTAACTCTCTGTCTCCACAGTGTGGTCATTTAATGAAATGCAGTGAGGTTTCAACAGAAAACTATATTTAGAAATATTTAAAGAAGAGAACTTTATAATATAATATAAAAGTGTAAATTTCCTTGCATTGCCTTGCCTGGCAATGTTTGTTTAATACTGTACTATAAGGGAGCTGACACTGACCTTTTTAAAATGGCTCTTTATTTACATTCAAAAGTAGTCACAGAAACTCACCTGAGAATCTCCACCATCACCAGTCTCCTGTTATATACAGAATACAGTGAACAAAACCACCGTCATCAGTCTCCTGTTATATACAGAATACAGTGAACAAAACCACCATCACCAGTCTCCTGTTATATACAGAATACAGTGAACAAAACCACCATCACCAGTCTCCTGTTATATACAGAATACAGTGGAGCTGCCACAGAGCTGTCTGTGCCATAACAAGCCACACATAAAAAGGGGCATATGTAATGGAAGACAGATAGTCACTGAAGATGAAGATGAGGATAACACCATCCTAACTGTGAACATTTATCACAAAGGCACCATCATGTTTCAAAGCAGTGAGGCCTCTGCTCTGTTCAGGAAAAATTTACCTTTATCAGAGCAGCAGCAGAGACTGAGAGAGTAACTGAGGAGGAGGAGACTAGTAGCCACGTAACCCAGGGTTCAGGGGAGGGACGCGAAAACACCTCACAGACCAGCACAACACAGGCCAGACCAGCACAACACAGACAAATGGAGATCACGGTATTCCAGCAAAGAGAAAGTCTTTCTCTCCAGGAAGCTGAGACAATAGAATTCAAACATCTTCTTCTGTCCAACCCACCATCCAACGAACCCTCCCAGCATCTCAAAGATCAGCTGGACCAGTTAAAAACTCACTGCTGGAACTGAGCGGAGAAGTGTTGGCGCCCCAGAAGGACATAGCGGCTCTCAGGAGGGAGCTCAGTGCAGTCAGAGAGAAAGTACAGCTCAGGGACAATACCATGATCACCCTGAAGGAGGAGCTACAGAGACTAAAAGAGAGGAGCTACAGCTCAGGGACAGTAGCATGATCACCCTGAAGGAGGAGCTACAGAGACTAAAAGAGAAGTACTACAGCTCAGGGACAGTACCATGATTACCCTGAAGGAGGAGCTACAGAGACTAAAAGAGAGGAGCTACAGCTCAGGGACAGTAGCATGATCACCCTGAAGGAGGAGCTACAGAGACTAAAAGAGAAGAACTACAGCTCAGGGACAGTACCATGATCACTCTGAAGGAGGAGCTACAGAGACTAAAAGCCAATCAGCAGACCTCTGATTCTGCAGAGCAACACTAAATCAACTCTGAACCACAGACTGCCACACTGAGCCCCATCCGGTCCATCCACACTCAGTCAGATAAAAAACCCAATACAAATATTCCTCCAGATGCAGGCATAGTCATTTTAATTGATTTGAATGGAAAATTCTTAAACGAGGAACAGCTTTTCCCAGGATCTAAAGTTGCAAAAGTTTGGTGTTCCCGAACCAGCAATGCCCTCCAGCTTCTTACACATGCCATCTCAGGTAATCCAAGACACCTCATTATCCAGAATGACTTGATGGCGCAGCAAGAGTGTAGCAGAGTGTGTAAGAAGAGTAGCACAGACCTCCACAGAGACCTTCCCCTCCTCCAAAATCACCATCTCTACCATCCTGCCCAGTAGAGACTTCCATCCAGCTACAATCCACAAGATAAATGCAGAGATCTCCTGTGGATATGCACTGTTGGCTAAAGTGCACCTGGCACACCACTCCAACCTCAGCATCCACAGCCTTCATGACCACGTCCACCTGCACAAGGACACTGTGAGCATCTCTGCCAGCTGCCCAGCAAGCCATCCACAGTAAAGTACACCTGCCATCAACACCCACCCCCAAAACACAGCCCAAACAGTAGACCTACGCCTCTGTAGTACAAACTCCACCCTCCACAAACACTACAGAGATGGAGAGATCACACAGATGCTCAAACTCATATGCAACAGACTGCTGAGCTAATTCACAATTCATTAATCAACAAATAAATAAATAGATAAATGATTTAATAAATAAATAGACAAATAAATAAACATCGCTGTTTATAGGTTAGTCATTACACCATCTTAATATGTATGTTTATATACATGAATTGTACATATTTGTACATATAATAACAACATAATCCTTCATTTTTACAGGTTTATCTCACTTTGAATCTGTTTGTATTTGTGTTTTTCCTTTCATACTTCATTTAAATAATGAAACCATTAACTGTCTTTCTATGGAACATTCAAGGCATAAAATCATCCCTGTTTGGGTGCAAAAGTATAAACACTGAATTCACAAATAACACAAAAGATAAAGACATTATAAATCTCCATGAAACCTGATGTAAATCTGATGTAAATCTGATATAAATCTGATTCGGTGACTCACTGTCCTTTAAACTACAAGGAAATCCTCCTCCCTGCTGTTACACTCCCTGACATTAAAAGAGGGAGAGATTCAGGTGGAATCACTATCTGGTAGAAATCAGAACTATCAAAACTCATAATTCCTCTGAAATTAGAAAAATCACTGAAATACAAACAATCAGATCAAGCCAAATTATATCACTTCAAAAACAAAACTACATCACCCACTGGAACACACAAACACAAGTACAAAGTAAAATGCAGTATTAACTGGCTAAGAAACAGAACACTGTAGCAGACGACCTGCTCAAAGTGACTGATATTAAACACAGAACCATGTTGACAAAGTCCAGACTCAGTTAACACAGCCTGGCGGTCCAGACCAGCCAATATAAGACATCAGTGTAACAAAGACACTGTAGAGAGCTACACTTTCTCAATGAATGTGAAACATTCAACCAAATACATCAAATATACTTTACAAAATTAGAAATGGTCCACCACAACTTTAAGTATCTATGGAACACTGACAAACAGGTCAGTGTGTTAGGAAGGATGAAGTGTTCTGCACTTTCTCACTAATATATATGCACATATATATCATACATATCACACATATATATTTGCACACTGGTCTAGATACTATTAGGCTGTAGGTATCTCATTAGCTAGCACTACTATTAACAGCATCCTCCTTATTCTGTATCAAATGGATTCAAATACATATGAAGGAATCAACATTAGCCACGGTGGCTAATCCCTGATTACTATGTTATTATCCACGTAATCCTCCAGAAGGTTTAATTGAAGTGATTCACCATTTACCCAAGACTTTTATCTAAACAATTATTTAGCTAAACTAAAGCTAACAAATATCTAGAATCACAGATAGTTATATTAATGTTTATGGGGAACTGGATACCAATTATTTTAATAAGCAAATCAAATTCTCAGAGAATTAATCAACTTTTCGATCTACCTGACACAAAATATCGGATTTCATCACAATAAAACTGTTTCTTTCAGTCCATCTCGTGATGTCCTGGCCTTAGTCCAACACCTGACACAGAGGCCTTCAGAGGCCTTACACTGAAGCCTGCAGAAACCTTTTCTCTACATAATCCAGTTTACTTTACACTCATTCTTCTGTTTACACTATCATTAAGTGCAAAACTTTATTACATTTCTGACTTTATTATATTATTGGTAAGTTATTACACACATTTGGTTCATTGTGCTCTGGAGCCATGTATGTGAGCGGCTAAGAGTGCTAAAAGAGCGCTCACAGCTACAGCTGTTCACTGTGGTTAGAGGAGCCTGCACAGTCTGTCTCAAAGATGGGAACATTAGAGCATCCAACAGTTTCTACACCGCTTGAGTGTCTGGAATTACCTAAATCTCAGCTGTGCTGGGCGTCACACATTCTCCATATAGACAGTCCACAACAAAGCCTTCCATTACTTTGGGCTGCTTTCTTCTTGGTTCAGATGTATCATCTATGTGGTTTTCCTTAGAGAACACCCTAGCTCTCCTATAACGTTCTTCTTCATGCTTGATGACCAATTAACGAGGGCCAGAAAATTGGAAATAACAGAGCCTCTGTCCTCTACAGACATTATAGCACACATACCAGATTCTTTTAGTTCTGCTACTATATATATACTCAGTGACCTCTGGAGAACAACAGTAGATCATTTCATTCTGTGATCCAATGGAACAGGAAGTAGTTTCTGAGGGCATGCGGTGCTTCTCCAGAAAAAGGCAAAATTTAGTAGTTAAGTTCACAGACTCAAGAAAATTCCCTCTGTTACTGCTGCGTCCTGTCTCTCTGTTACTGCCTGTTACTTACCAACAATTACTGTCCATACATATACACACACAGCAGCAGACATACATACACAGAGCAGCAACCATCACTGGACATACATGCACAAAGAGCACCAACCATCAGGGGATATACACACACAGAGCACCACCCAACACTATACAAACATACATTCAAAGAGGACAATTTAGAATATCCAATCAACCTAACTTCCGTGTTTATGGACTGTGAGAGGAAACCAGAGATCCTGAAGGAAACCTACACAGATAGGGACTGGAACCCAAGACTCTAGTGCTGAGAGAAACAGGGAAACTCAACTCAAATAGGGACTTAAACCCAAGACCCAAGTGCAGACAGAAACTTCACTGAGGGAGGGACTCGAACCCAAGACCCTAATGCTTCTTCTTCTTCTTCTTCTTATTATTATTATTTCTTTATTTTTTACTACTAGTTGTACTACTAGTTTATTTTTTTACTACTGTAAATGTAACTCTTTGTGGTCACAGTGTGGTCATTTAATGAAATGCAGCTAGTTTCACCAGAAATGTATTGTCTGGATCTATATATCTTTGTCCTGCAGTGCCTTATTTTAACTCTGTTAATGTTGCACTACAAGGCAGTTTTGTCATTTCTTTAAAGAAGAGGACAATCACATTTGATAAATTGTGCACCATAATGGTTCCATTTGAGAATGAATTAACAGAAACTCACCTGAGAATCTCCAGTTTACAGTGTGAACTCTTCAGTCCAGCACAGAGCTGCACCATTCCTGAATTCTGCAGGTCATTATTATTCATCTCCAGCTCTCTCAGTGTGTTTTCTGTTTGTAGAACTGATGTGAGAGATTTGCAAGACCCTTCAGTGAGACCACAGCCAGATAGTCTGTAAAAGAGTAAATACAGTAAATAATGTAGTTCAGTCAGAGGATCTACAGACAACACAAAAAGAGTTTATGATAATGAAAAGATATTACTAATTGTATGTGTGTGTGTATGTGTGTGTGTGTGTGTGTGTGTGTGTGCATGCACAAAATATGAGACACAGGTCATGAATGAAGTCCATGTATTTCTCTTCAAACAGAATGGTGCCACTTGATGGAAGAGCTGTCATGATGGTGGCATCACCTGTGTGATGCCATTTCCTGTTTTTGAAATTCCTTCACATGAATAACAGTTTAGGCATTCCAATCTTTACTATTGTCCTATTGTTTATTCATTTTCTGCAACTGCATATGATTCTGATATCAACAATGTCTACAAGTCACAGGAGACTACTGGACCATTCAAAACTTGCTGATGCAGACAACTAACCAAAGCTAAGTGTCTACTAGCTATCTAGTATTTGTGTTTCACCATGACTTCAGTCATTTGTTGCTTGTGTTGAGTGCAGCATGTTCAGATTAATCATTACTGATAAATGTATCTATGAGAAGTGCAGATTAATCATTAGTGAATAATCTACACTTCTCAGTTACATTTATCATTAATCATTAGTGATAAACATATCTCTGGTTACAGGAGACTCTCAGCTTCAGTATGTAAACTACAGAGCTCTGGTTATACGAAAATAAGGTAATAAAATGTGTTGGGGTAAAGGCCAATCGTTATTCTGTATTTTCATGAGGTGATCTGTGATCTAATTATAATAGGCTTTAAAGCTCTCTGTAGCAGGTGCAGAGAGGTGCAAGACTGTCTGAAAGCATGAATAATGTTTCTGTGGTATCTTAAGGTCAGAGACTTTTTGGGACTCTAAGTGCAGAACTGAGGCTCTGATACAGGCTTCTGTACAAGTCTAAGGCAGATTACTCTGAACTGTTCCCGTGAGAAATAACTTCATTAGTGTTGAAAAAGATCTCTGTTTTTAAAAGACTTGAAAGCCTCTTTGAGAGTTCTGTGGCTAAGTAAGGTTCATTATCTTACCACAAGGGCAGAGTGATACTGACCTGCCACATCATCTTGCAGATGTTTGGTGGTGTGAGTTGAGATCATCTTTGTTTAAAAAAAAATCTTCCAATGGGATATAATGGTGTCAAGTTTAACTTGCATAATGATGAATCTCAATTTGCATATATTGAATAATGTATGTTTGAACATAGTGGTGGAGATGTCAAACACTAGTATGTAAAGAAGGTGGGGTGATTATGTAATCACTTCTGAAAACTGTATAAAAATATGTGTTGTGTGGGACTGTTAGACATATTCTGGACTATGCCTCATTTGCAACATTGAGCTCAGAATAAAGATGGGACCGGCTATTCTCTTCAAACGCACCCACACCGTCAGCAGTAGGGTTATCAGCACCAGCTGATAGATGGCCCAGAGCTGCGTTGTTCTGTGACCAGGGTCTGAATCCACACACGTGCACCGTTATAGGTAAGCAGAAGTCCTGTTTGAAACATTCTGCATAGGTGGTATTAAGACCTTGTCCACAGAATTTTGTAGTAGGTCTTGGGCGTCTTAAAAGTGCAGACTGAGAATTGACTGATAAAATATAAAAATAGCAAAAAAGAGTAATAGTTAGAAAACCAGCTGGTGAAAATGAAAATGATTTCATAAAAATATTTTTGCAAACGGAAAATGGTGAGAAAAAAAGTGCTGAAGAGATAAATGTTAAATGTTGTATGTTCCAGTTGTTTTTGTTTACATGTGGCCACAATGAGTGAAGTAAAGAAAATGTGCAGAGAAGAAAAAGAATAAAGAAGAAGACAGAATAAAAGAAAGAATAAAAGAAGAAAGAGAATAAAAGAGAAGAAAGAGAATAATAGTAGAGCTAAAACAGCACTAAGAGATAAATGTTCAATGTTTTGTCTGTAAAAACGGTTTGTCTTGATGTGGCTATCGTGAGTTGATTAACAAAAATACCGTACAAATATACGACATACCAGCATAACAGTTTTTTTTCAGGTTATAATTAAGATTATTGTGGTATGGTTGTATAGGGCAGAGGTCACTCATTTTAACCACTAAAGGAAGTGAATGGATACGCAGACAGATCTATTTAAACGTGATTAATATCATCTAATTATAAAATGCGTACACGCAAAATATATTAATGAGGTTTTAGTAATAAATATAATAAAGTAATGGATGGAGGTACAGTATATAAAACCGGTGACAGTTACAGCAGTAGAGAGTGTACATATTACGGACACATTAAAATAGTAGCAGTAGGAGAAGGTGGGATTAAAGTATTACAGGATAAGAATATAAACAATGTGAGTGGCGATTAATAGAATTTTGGAATAGTGTAAAATTTTAATTTACTCAAATAAGTTATGGTTAAGTCAACATATTAATAATTGATGGAATTCAGCGAAGCAAATTAGAAAATAATCATATGGATAGCAATTTGTTAAGTGAGACGCAGGGAGCACGAACACATTTTTGACTTGAGAAAATATATAGAAACTCTGCAGGTGTGGAGCGTTGGCAGTGGCTAGAGTCAATAAATCTTAAATTGTATCAGCTGACTGTCTTAATTTAGGTGAAGCTGAGGCTGCATTTCCTCATCTTAGCTTAAGGGAAAGAGTAAGGAGGATTTGGAAAATAATCTGTTGGCTGAAGTGCTTAATTTATTGTTGTCTATCCAAGTGCCTATAAGAGCAACAGTTGGATTGGAGCACTTACTGTGGAAACCGTTTGAACCACTAACATTGATGATGGGAGGCAGCGAAAAGGGTTAAAGATTTTTGTAATGACAGACATGAGGAACAGATGATTATGGCCTTCAGTAGCTCAGAAACTCCACCACACTTTCTGCTCTGCTGTGTGCTGTGTACTGTCTCTCTGTTACTGCTGCTCTGCTGTGTGCTGTCTCTCTGTTACTGCTGCTCTGCTGTGTGCTGTGTACTGTCTCTCTGCTACTGCTGCTCTGCTGTGTTCTGTGTGTTGTCTCTCTGCTACTGCTGCTCTGCTGTGTGCTGTGTACTGTATCTCTGTTACTGCTGCTCTGCTGTGTGCTGTCTCTCTGTTACTGCTGCTCTGCTGTGTGCTGTGTGCTGTCTCTCTGCTACTGCTGCTCTGCTGTGTTCAATGTTATGCTTGGGTCATTTGGTATGTTTGGTTCATCTTGTTCATTGCCTTATCTTTTGCAATCTTGGTTAGCCTGGTTCTTTACACTGATAATTCTCTACCTGGTTAGTGTTTCTTTATGCTTTATCTAATAATAATTCTTCTGTACTTCAGCAATTCCTCACCTCATTTCAGGCTAAACTGTACTACTACATGGTGTTTGGACTGATAAATAGACTTGTACTGGGTAAGTAAATACTAAACTTTACTACAACATGGTGACTGGAATGATAAATAGACTTGTATTTGGTGAAATAAATTCAAAATTTTTACCACTGGTGTGTTGTTTGCAGTGTTTTTTGTTTCACTTTAAGCTACATGTGCTGCTAGGCTGTTACTAGAGTTTATTTGTCTGATACATTTAGTTCTTTCACAATGAAGAACTCCAGTCACCTGTCTCATCTCACCTGTCCCATCTCACCTGTCCCATCTCACCTGTCTCATCTCACCTGTTCCATCTCACCTGTTCCATCTCACCTGTTCCATCTCACCTGTTCCATCTCACCTGTCCCATCTCACCTGTCTCATCTCACCTGTCTTATCTCACCTGTCCCATCTCACCTGTCTTATAAATTTAATTACATGCTCAGTTTCTTGTCCCACTCTAGTGTGGTGACTTCAACACACACAGTGTTGTTCCCTCATCTATGTTCCCTGAAAAAGAAGCAGCAGCCAGTTTACACACAGCTACTCTATCAGAACCACAGACCCCTGGGTTACTGCACTGGGTGCAGGGGAAGGGGAGGAGGTTAAGACAGGACAGAGCACCACCCATCACTGGACATACATACACACACAGAGCACCACCCATCACTGAACATACATACACACATACATACATACAGAGCACCACCCATCACTGAACATACATACACACATACATACATACAGAGCACCACCCATCACTGGACATACATACATACACACACAGAGCACCACCCATCACTGGACATACATACATACATACACACACAGAGTACCAACCATCATTGGACATACATACATACATACACACACAGAGTACCACCCATCACTGGACATACATACCGAGCACCAACCATCACTGGACATACATACACATACACAGAGCACCACCCATCACTGGACATACACATACACAGAGCACCACCCATCACTGGACATACATGCACACAGAGCACCAACCATCGACATAGATAGATAGATAGATAGATAGATGGATAGATGGATAGATAGATAGATAGATAGATAGAACCAACCATCCCTGGACATACATACACACACACAGTACCAACCACCACTGAACAAATACATTCAAAGAGGACAATTTAGAATATACAATCAACCTAACTTCCGTATTTATGTACTGTGAGAGGAAACCAGAGACCCTGGAGGAAACCCCCACTGACACAGGAAGCATTAATTTGCATAATGATGGATCTCAATTTGCATATATTGAATAATGTATGTTTGAACATAGTGGCGGAGATTTGAAACGCTAGTCTGTAATGAAGGTGGGGCGATTACATAACCACTTCTGAAAAGTGCATAAAAATGTGTGTTGTTTGTGATTGTTAGACATATTCCAGACTATGCCTTGTTTGTAATATTGAGCTCAGAATACAGATGAGACTGGCTATTCTCTTCAATTAATTCCAGAGTCTGCATTTTTATTTTCTATTTAAAGTTTACTTAATGAAATTACTGGAATGTGGGAAAAATCTAGGAATGACAAGACTCATGTTTAGTACGTGATCTAAAGACCACTGGTACTTGAATTAACTGTGAAATGCAGTAATGCCCCTAGTGGGCCTGCCAGTGGGCCCACCGGTGGGCCCAAACTGGCATACTTAAATCACTTGATTTAAGTGCATTTATCAACATAACATTTCTTAGGACTAATACAAGTACCTGCTTACCAACTTTCAGCTGTCTACATACATCTGTTTGCCAGAAATCCCACGCCGAATACACCATGTTTTTTTCTGGTAAATTTCCATAACAGTTGTGCCAGGCCTTTTAATTGGCCTTTTAACCCCCTTATGCACCAACGCCCCCTAGCGGGCCAGTGGGCAGGCCCAAACTGGCATGCTCAAATAAATTACTTGATAACATCAAATATACTTAAGGACAGTACATTTATTAACATAACATTTCTTAGAACTAATACCTGCTTACCGATTTTCAGATGTCTACATGCATCCGCTCGCCAGAAATTGCACACTGAAGACACCACATTTTTCGGGTAAAATTTCCACAAAAATGTGCCTGCCCTTATAAGTTGCCTTTTAAAACATTCTTCCGGTATAAGATAATTTCAGATTTTGTCATAGTAAATTCAATTACCATCAAAACAACTACGTGACATGTTTAAATGGCCTACAGAGTGTTAGTAAGGTTCTTTAATTGCATGCTTAGTTCTTTGCGTAAAAACAAAGTTTTTCTTTCGTTTCGGTTCCTTTGTAACAAACCCAAACTACGCAAGCCTTTGGTTAACTGAAAATGCATGCTACTGACATAAAACTGTTGCTGAATAGAGCATTAGACCCCCCCTTTTCTATTTTATATTGATTTCTATTGACCATTGACGTGCCATTTTCTTGGAGTGACAGCAATTCTCACCTATGTGAAGGGGAAAGGGGCGGATGACTAGCATATACTTCCAGGTGTTTCCAAGTGTTTCTATGGCCATCCGTGTGATTGGCAGCTGATTCATCAAATAGAGGAGGCTTAGACGAAAACGTAGACCCCTCGGTCGCCTTATTTAGTCATCCCTTTAATGTTTAAAGGCCTGCGTACTGTGTACTGTTGTTAGCAGATAGCATAGTGCATCAGTTTGGTGCTGTTTGGCACTGT